>NC_048222.1:43212400-43348916 GCF_002007445.2 Ailuropoda melanoleuca
CCTTTTTCTTGTGAAAAAAAAAAAACTTTAAAAAAAAAAAAAAAAAAAAGAAGGTAGAGCCCTACGTATTGATATGGAAAGATGCCCCAATATGTTTTTTAAGTGAAAAAGTTTGCAAAATAGTATATTGTCATATTTGTATAGTATAAGAAATACATATATAATACAGGTATGTCCATAGGAGCATAGAAAATATCTGATTGGATATACAAAAAATTTAATAATGATTACCTTTGAAGAGTGTGATTAGAAATGGGAAATGGTGGCACTCTTAAGTTTTTACATTAATCCTTTAGTATTTTTGCATTTTTTTTGCCCCGATCCTGTGTTATTATTATTGTTGTTATTATTATTATTATAACAGCTAGTTTTTTAAAAGACTACGGCAGTGGATTTATGGTCTCCCTCCTTCCTCTTATATCACCAAACAACCTGTTTATGTCCCCATTTGTCCTGAGCCATGTGTTAACAGTTTCAGGCGTAAGTTCAACAAATGAAATAAAGTGCCACAATATCGTGTTTCCTTTCTTTCCAAACACCTTCTTATAGGAAGAATAACAAATTGTGAACTGGAATAAGTTGTCTTATGCGGTAGGATTTCCTGTCTTTTAGGGGAAGGGCAGTTTTTAGGCAGCAGTTGAATGGTTATGCTTTCGGGATGTTGTGAGGGAGATTTATGCATTGGGTAGAAAGTTAGAGTACATGACTTTTTAAAGAACTATTTGAACTCTAAGATTGAATACAAAATTTTTAAAAACCACATGTTACTGTACAAGAAACATCCTGGTGCAGATATTTTATACTTGGTATCTTCCTTGGTTTCACAGAAGATATAAAATTATTTTTTTAAGTTATTATAAATTAACCCTAGCAAAGTGGACTTCCAATGACCAAATGAATCAAAATGGGAACACTGTCTAGTGTTTTCACATAATTGGATGGCTGGGGGTGGGGTAGATTTTTCTTTGCGTATTGTGGTTGAACTCATTGCATCTGAGATTACTGGAGAATTTCCAAAATTATTACAAAGAAAAACAATATTATTTTTTAAATGTAAAACTGCAACTATATGTAAGGACCATGAAAAAGTATTATTTTCCTCACTGTTGGAAAATACTTTTCTTCAGTATTTTTTTTTTGGTTTCATTTTTTTTTCATTCCTTCTTAAATCCCTGTGTTCTTGATTTTTCAAAGCACAAAGGGCTTTGGCATTAAGCACAATTATGCTTTTCTTTTCATATGTAGTTTCTATAGATTGTTCTGAATATATAAGAGTAGGAGTCAGGGTTTAAAGAGCTACTCTGGATTCCCTGGAACTTGCTTGCCCTCCTAGTTGCTTTAGTATTTGTTTGGCACAATGGGCCAGCATCAAAGAGAGAGCAGCAGTATTTAATCGTCTTAATTAAAGGCTGTAAGCTTTTCAGTCAGCAGGTGAAAGTAACCATCTTTCTTATTTTCTTTTCATTTTTTTGTTAGTCATCAGTGTTGTGTTGTGTTATAGTCACTATGGGTAAGTCCCAAACTCATTTTCCTGTTAGGGGATTGTTTTTAGGTTTCCCTGCACTCTCAGGGTCCTTTTACTTAGGAGAGTATATACATCATCAATTTTAAAATTTTCCAGCCCACTAATCCTTTATCCAGTACACCTCCCACTTTTGCTGGTATCCTAACACAAAGGAATAGGACTTGGTGGATGACAGGTTTGAGGCAAAGATGGGCAAAACCAGAGGCCTAAACAGGAGGCCTACACATAAGAGAGGGGACAGTATGAGCCTGAAGGTTCATAGCTACATATGGACTGGCCACATGGTAAAGGCCTAGAATATGTTTGGTAAATAAATAAAAGATGAATAAACAAGAACCAAGCATGGCAGCTTAAGTGACAAGAGAGAAAGGGAGAAGGAATGCATGAGCAAGGGCAGGAACAGATGAAAGAGGATGGGGGAGGGAGGAATAGGCAAATGGCAAGAAAATAGGACTCTAGATAGAGAAATGAGAATGCAAGTAGATAAAATATGGTGATGGCCTCTGACTTAGCCAGAAGGAGGTATAAGGTTACCTTCTCTTAACTGTTCTCAGAGTTAACAGTTTCTTGGGAACAGTGGTTTTGAATAATAACTTTGGCCTTTTTAGTAAACGTATTAGAGTAGGTTATGGTACATTCTCACCGTTTCACTTGGCATTTGGAAAGACCTCACTGTAGTATAGATGTACACTACAATGATCTTTTGCTTCTGGAGCCTTCTTAATTTTATTGAGAGATCCTAAAGGTAGTGGAAGAACTCTTCTTGCTCTGGTTAAACACTTAATTCCACTTCTACCAGCAACTTGCCTGGGAAAATTTCTCAGGGACTCTGGGAATAAATGTCGTGTCATAGTTGATCTAAGCCTGAGCTGCCATGGCCCGATTTTCAGCAGCTATTCTAGTCTGCTAATGACCATTCTATTTTGGATGTCTTGTAAAGAAGATGTTAATCCTCAAATTTAAAAAGACAACAAGATACTGAAGCTTCACAATGTAACAAAGCCCCGGCAAAATCTTATTGGGCAGAGAAAGTAAGTAAACTTAAGTATCCAGTAGGTTATTTCATTTTTCCCATTTTTGAGCATAGGGGAGTTTATTACAGTAGGCAAACCTGAGCTAGGAATGTTTTTATACAGGTATTCTTTTCTTGTGTGTGTACATACACATTTCCTCAGCAGATGCCTGGGGCCTTCCACCCATTATCCCTTACCTAATTATAATAGAGTGGTAGAAAATAGTCCTAGAAGTGTTTAATTAAAGCAAAGGCCCAGAACTTCCCCACAGTGAAAAAGTGGGATTTCTTGTTTCGCACGGTACCCTCAAACTTTATGCCTTAGAAGGCTGCCTTTGTTACCTCCAAAACCTTTTATAGCCTTCGGCAACTAAGTTTTGAAATATTTCTTTCCAAAGTAAATTAATCATTTATGTTGAATACATATGCCGTGTATACAACTGAAAAGCTCAGAGCTACCCTGTGCAATCCACTTCATCCACTGAAACCTTTATGCTCTGAATAAAGACAGCGTTCATAGAGCTGATCAGACTTTGCAATTTTGAAATTTGTAGGAGGGAATGGCTTCATATGTCATCAAACAAGGTAGGAGGTGCTGGTTGGTACCAGAAAAAGAGCTTTGAATCTAGGCAACTGTTAAATTAACAGGAATGTGGTACTCCTGCATAAGAGGAAGAAAGCATAGATCTGAAGAAAATCATCAGAAAGTGTGAGATTAACAAAACCTTCCTGTAATGTTGTGAACTTCTTTAGGAGTATATTATAAACAAGCTGGGCAAACACAAGAGAATTAAAAATAAGAACAGCTGAGGAGATATTGCAAAGATGGGAATTTTACTTAAAATAGAAGTGAACCATGTAACAAGAGTAGCTGTGAACAAGAAGCATACCTCCACGGAGCACTTAAGGAATTTAGAAGAAACTTTTTCGTTTTTGGTCTCCAGTTGGGTAGAAAATTTTCATAAGAGATGAAAGGATGAAATAGTGAACTTGGTAAAAGAAAGTGAAATCTGGGGGCGCCTGGGTGGCACAGCGGTTAAGTGTCTGCCTTCGGCTCAGGGCGTGATCCCAGCGTTCTGGGACCGAGCCCCACATCAGGCTCCTCTGCTGTGAGCCTGCTTCTTCCTCTCCCACTCCCCCTGCTTGTGTTCCCTCTCTCTCTGGCTGTCTCTATCTCTATCAAATAAATAAATAAAATCTTCTTAAAAAAAATTAAAAAAAAAAGAAAGTGAAATCTGGACCTTTCTTGCCACATATATTTTTCAGAAGTCTCTCTTCAGAGGTATTATAGAGGGAAAGACACATACCACTAAATTTGTAGAAAACTGATCTTAATGAGTATAAATGGGCAGCTTTGAAATTACATTTGAGGACCATAGAGTTTTAGACATATGCCGTCTCTGTAGGTAATGTGAATAAGTGGAAACAGCTAGGAAGTGCAGGGAGGAGTAAAGTTTAGCCCAGTTTTTCCTGCCATTTTTTTGTTTTGTTTTTTTGTGTTTTTTTAAAGATTTATTTATTTGAGAGAGGGAGAGCGTGCTTGCATGGTGGGGGTGCGGGGGCGGAGGGTAGAGAAGGGCAGAGGGAGAGGGAGAGAGAAATTCAAGCAGACTCCTTGCCGAGCTTGGAGCCTGATGGTGGGCTCCATCCCACGACCCATGAGATCATGACCTGAGCCCAAACCAAGAGTCAGACACCCGACTGACTGTGCCCCCTTCCCACTGTTTCTTTGACTCCATGTTAACCATGTGCCCCTGCTGTGCCTCAGTTTCCTTGTGCATACAACAGGAAAACCTTTTTCTTACAGTTTGCAGACCTGCTAGGGTTGAATGAGGTAATGTCTATAAGGGCCTTGAATTCTTTTTTTTTTTTTTAAGATTTTTATTTACTTATTTGACAGAGAGAGACAGCCAGTGAGAGTGGGAACATAAGCAGGGGGAGTGGGAGAGGAAGAAGCAGGCTCCCAGGGGAGGAGCCTGATGTGGGGCTCGATTTCAGAACCCCGGGATCACTCCCTGAACCGAAGGCAGACGCTTAACGACTGAGCCACCCAGGCGCCCCAGGCCTTGAATTCTTAAGGGAAATGTGCTGTATAAATACAAGGCAGTTACTGTTTTACTATGAAACTGAAGATCTAACTTTCCTGTAGAAATGGAAATATCCTATTAACATTTCTTATAGCTTTAAAAATCTCAGAATGTAGAGATAACAGTTTCGTCTTTGAAGAATTTTTGATGGATTCTCAAGCAGTAGCAACTTCATATTTTCTAGTCTTTCTGATTCAGTAGAGCAGAATTCCAGCTACGGTGGAGCCATCACATCTGTGATCTTGAGGGTACTGTTTTTTTCAGAGGAGCTGAATATGGTCCTATTGAAATACAGTTACACTCACTTACGCCTCCTTGGTGAGAACAAACACTTCTACTTGCAGAGCTCTGTAGCTTTTCATGCCAGTTTGGAGGGGGCAGTTGGCCACAGTGGTCTTGTAATATCTAGGAAAAGAACCCCAGGGGAAAAAAATCACATTATCATACCTGTTTTTGTTCTGTAAAACCAAGTTGAAACTATTATGCAAGAACCAGGCCAGCTGGTTCAGTTAATGTTTGGTCCTTATCATAACTGGATGCATTTAGTGCTGAACTAGTGAAACATCACAAGGCAGGTTTATTATAGCATCTGTAGGACTGTTAGTGAATATCAGTGCCCTTAGAAAAGGAAGGATACATATAATTGGGCTCCCTCCTGCCTCCAGTTTGGAAAATGAGATTTCTTATGAAGCCAGATAGTGTAAAGGAACAGATGGTAAGTACTTGAGGCTTCGTGGGCCGTCAGTCTCTCTTGTAACTTTTCATCTCTTTTCCCGTAGCACAGAAGCAGCCATAAACGATAAGTAAATGAATGTGCTGTATTCCAATAAAGCTGTATTCATGGACACTGTAATTAGAAATTTTTTAAAGATTTTATTTATTTATTTATTTAGTTAGTTAGTTGAGAGAGAGAACACACAAGCAGGGGTAGGGGGTGAGGGAGAAGCAGACCCTCTGCTGAGCAGGGAGGCCATTGCGGGGCTCAATCCCAGGACCTGATCACAACCTGAGCCAAAGGCAGATGCTTAACCAACTGAGCCACCCAGGTGCCCCTGAAATTAGAATTTTATGTCGTTTTTGTGTATGACAAAATATCAGTCTTTAAATTGTTTCAAATATTTAAAAATGTAGAAACCATACTTAGTTCTCTCATCATACAAAAGTATCCAGGCCAGATTAAAGCCTCTAAAGGAGAGGCTCAACAAATGTTTGTTAAATTGATGAAATCCCAGTGTATATAAGCTCTTTGCACGGTATTTGACTGGCAGTGCAATCACCAACTTAAGTTGGAGCTTCTTTCCTTCATGTGTGCTTCCTCTCCAAACTCAGCCTCTTCTTTATTTGCTTGTGCCAGTAATTATTAACTGTGTTAAGGAAGCAGAATAGAGATACGAATGAGTACTTGAAGATATTAGAATGAAGTCTCCCACATTATTTCTGCAAATATTTAGTATATAGTTAGACATCTGTATTCATTGCTACCTACGAACAGAGTATCCAAGAACTCCATGGTTAAAGTTTTGGAATTGAAGCCCATGGAAGGTAGGAATTATGTGTAGCTCTCATCAGTATAGTGGCTATAGCATTGCAACTCTGCAGACATAAACGGCTTATCAGCAGCTAGAGAATTATTTAGACACAATCACATTGAACCAGTGGTCATATCTTGTCAACTTTTTGCTTGGCTCCACTCTCAACAGGTGCAGTTCAGAAAAGACAGCCTTAGATCTCTTAACTCTGCTACCTAAAAAATAAAGTAGCTTTAGAGGATGAATTTGCAATTATCTATGCACAGCTTACCCAAAGGAAAAGAAAGTTTTTCACTTAAAAAATTAGTTTGGAAGTTCTAGGGAAAACTAATACCACTGAAGGTTTATAAAAATATTTAAAAAAGGGGCACCTGGGTGGCTCAGTCGATTAAGCATCCGACTCTTGGTTTTGGCTCAGGTCATGATCTCAGGGTTGTGAGATCAAGTCCCATGTCAGGCTCCGTGCTCAACATAGAGTCTGCTTGAGATCTTTCCCCTCCTTCTTCTCCCTCTCCCTCTGTTCCTTCCTGCATGTGCATGTGTGTGCTCTCTCTCTTTCAAATAAATAAATAAATAAACAAATAAATATCTTAAAAAAATTTTTTTTAAATAGAAAAACATATAAAAGAAAGATTAAAGTTTTGGTCACTGCCATGCTGAGTCTCTCTGTTCACAGTTACTATTACTATATATATTTCCTTAGTCTTTTTTTTTTTAAGATTTTATTTATTTATTTGACAGAGATAGAGACAGCCAGCGAGAGAGGAAACACAAGCAGGGGAAGTGGGAGAGGAAGAAGCAGGCTCATAGTGGAGGAGCCTGTTGTGGGGCTCGATCCCACAACGCTGGGATCACGCCCTGAGCCGAAGGCAGACGCTTAACCGCTGTGCCACCGAGGCGCCCCTCCTTAGTCTTTTTTATGTATATATTTTTCATTAAAATTTCTCTGATTTAAAGATAAGTATCAAGTGGGAAAGAATAAATTTCAGACAGTGCTGAGTTTCTTTTAGCCTTATTTTTTAAATTTTAATTCTAGCATAGTTAACAGTGTTATATTAGTTTTAGGTGTACAATACGGTGACTCAACAATTCTATGCATTACTTAGCACTCATCATCTTAATCCCCATCAACTCTTTCACCCATCCCCCCACCCACCTTCCCTCTGGTAACCTGTTTGTTCTCTAAAGAGTCTGTTTCTTGGTTTGTCTCTGTTTTTGCTTTGTTCTTTTGTTTCTTTTTCTTTTTCTTTTTTTTTTTTTAAAGATTTTATTTATTTATTCGACAGAGATAGAGACAGCCAGCGAGAGAGGGAACACAAGCAGGGGGAGTGGGAGAGGAAGAAGCAGGCTCATAGCGGAAGAGCCTGACGTGGGGCTCGATCCCATAACACCGGGATCACGCCCTGAGCCGAAGGCAGACGCTTAACCGCTGTGCCACCCAGGCGCCCCTGTTCTTTTGTTTCTTAAATTGCACATATGAGTGAAATCATGTGGTATTTGTCTTTTCTCTGAGTGACTTATTTCACTTACTAGCTTTATGATTTAATATAGTTTTAGGAGATGAGATATTAAACGGGTGAAATGAATTAAATGTCCAGTTGAATATTATGATTGAAAAATAATTCTGGAGTGCCTGGCAGGGTCAGTCGGTGGAGCATGAGACTCTCCATCTCAGGGCTGTGCGTTTGAGCCCCATGTTGGGTCTGTGTGCTAGTTTGCTTATTTCCTGTATGGAGACACAGTCACTTTAGGGACTTAGTACCTAATTTGAGGCGTAGACTTTGTTCAAAATCCTAAATTACCTCTTAGAACACCATATTTCAGTTCACTTGGCTGCTAGGATAGTCTAATAATCAGTCAAATAACTAGATGACCACCAGCTGTCACAGATCACATCTAACTACCAGTTTCTAGGTATATTTTTGAAAATGCTAGGATTTTAGGGCCACCTGGGTGGTTCTGTTGGTTAAATGTCTGCGCTTGACTCAGGNGTGGGGGTGGAGGGGGGCGGGGGGGGGGGGGGGGGGGGGGGGGGGGGGGGGGGGGGGGGGGGGGGGGGGGGGGGGGGGGGGGGGGGGGGGTCCTTGCTCAGCGGGGAGCCTTCTCCCTCTCACTCTGCCTGCCTCTCCCCCTGCTTGTGTGCTCTCTCTCTCTCGCTCTCTCTCTCTGTCAAATAAATAAATAAAATCTCAAATAGATAAATAAAATGCTAGAATTTCAAGGGTGACACTTTTTCTAAGGAAACCAACTGTTAAAAACAGGAGTCACATGTGAGGTTAGGAGCTAAAGTTAGCACACAGGTGAAAATCACACACCATCAAAGTTAGCCTTGAAAAATCCTTAAATTGCCTGTAGAGTGTATAGTCCAACTGGACTCGTGTATGTGATCACGGTAAGTACGTACTGCAGAGCCGGATATATGGTATATACAGTGCTTCATCTGCAAAATATTTTTTTTTTTAAAGATTTTTTATTTATCTATTTGACAGAGATAGAGACAGCCAGCGAGAGAGGGAACACAAGCAGGGGGTGGGAGAGGAAGAAGCAGGCTCATAGCGGAGAAGCCTGATGTGGGGCTCGAACCCATAACGCCGGGATCACGCCCTGAGCCGAGGGCAGACGCTCAACCGCTGTGCCACCCAGGCGCCCCCATCTGCAAAATATTTAATGGCAGTTTTAAATTTAAACTTTGGCCAAATATGTATCATTAAACTTGAGTAATAAATTTGGTTCTTATGCCATTCCACATTCCACTCTTTCTTCATTTTAGTAATTTTTATGAAAAGCTTGACCTAGCAACTATGCTAGCTGTTTTCTTCTGTTTTCTACCTGTAAGTCCCCTAAGGACAGAGTCTGTGTCTTTTTATTTTTTCACTCCCTAACACATCTAGTATAGTGTTGTGCACATAGTGAGTGTTTAGGAAATGATGGTTAGAGAGGAGGAAGATGAGCAGTTGTGTGTGTGTGTGTGTGTGTGTGTGTGTTGGTCAACACCATTTTGATTACCATTAACAGAGTCTATTCCAGTTGGCTTAGATCCAAAAGGAAGATTTACTGGAAGATCACAGGGATGCATCTTGGAACCAAGGAAGGAAATATTATACAGGTCTCACTAGGGATTGGTACAAAGTACTTGAAAACCTCTAGAAACCAAGACAACTACTCTTTGCCTCTGGCTTTCTGTCTAGCTCTTCTGGACACTGACACTTTATTTGACTCTCCTGCTTAGGGCCATAAAATCTCTTGCCTCAGTGTCTGCTAGCCCCCTTCTTTTTCTCCACATTACCAGCTTTCTCTGCTCCTCCTTACATTTGGTAGAAAAAGGCCTTTCACAGAGCCCCCGTCGGTTTAAGTCCCAGCAGAGATTGACTGCAGCCCTGTGTCCTAATTGCAAGTTCCTGGGTAAGGGACCGGCTGACTCCACTTGGAACTGCTTTCCAGTCCTGGCCTAGATACCTTAATCGGAAGTACAGAATCATGTAGTCTCCACCATTCCACAGAGAGAAGGTTCTCCAAGAATGTGACTTAAGAACTGGGAAAAAACAGTTGATAGTGTGATAAGTGAAGGGTGAGTTTACAGACCATAGTTTTCTTTCTCTTCATTTAACACTTGCTAAAGAAGCAAAACGTTTTGCCTTAAGACATTTCAACATCTTGAGAGTCTCTAAGTAGGGAGTCTGAAGACAGCAACTGTGTGTTGTCCTGGCATAGGGCAATTCGTATTCCCAGGAATAGAACTGCCTGTTTCACAATTAATTGTGCCCGTGTTTATTGTACTTATCATACTCTTACTGGAAAAGTGTAATCCTAGGAGGCAAACCTGCTTTGGGCCTTTGTTAACAGAGGCAGAGCTTTTTAAACTTAGAGGCGGTCTGGAATGATGAATTGAAATTTAAAGCCACATCTGCCCAACTTAAGTACCTGTTCCTTTCAACATGAGTGGCTCCTTTCAGCATGAGTGTTTTACTTATTTGAAATAAGTTAACATTAGGGCAACAGTAGAGCCTCATATTAAAAACAAATGGAAAAGTCCTGTCCATTGGGTAAAGAGGTGCAGGGGGGTGGTGTGTGAAAATATCTGGGCCTCTGAATATACTTTGCAGAAGGAGCAACCCCAGTGTCACTGTTGTTCCTCTGAGGGAGCAGAACCTAAATATAAAAGTGTCCTTGACTGGTGACTCAGCAGCAGGAGCCTGAGATTGGTGTATGAAAAGCATCTCCGGCTCACAGTGTATGGAATGAACTTTAGACAAGGAAACGTGGTTTAGTCATCATCTTTTCCTTTTAAAGTGTGTATGTGCATGGGTGTATGTTTCCAAATCTACCTTCGTTGTCTAGAAAACATTTTAAAAGGACATTTAAATACTTTCGTTGATGTTATGGCATAAATCCAATCTGTGGCTCATGCTTCATTTTATGAAGAAAAAATAGAAAAGGTTATTTTCGTGTACTGGGCTGGGAAGGGTGTAATTCACATAGTACTAATGATTGCTGGTCTTTAGTGGAGCTAATTTACTGCTGATAGTTCTGTGAATTTCTGTTCATTCTTCCAAGGATCATGACCTAAACTTTGATTAACTAGCCTCACTAGTTAGCCAAACAAAGGGAGCTGATATTTCTGAGGCCCAGTATTTGGTACACTTCTGGACTAGGATACATTGTATTATTGTGTGTCCTTTGTGTGTATTTTTCATAGTTTATAGCATTAGGACATTTCTTATATTATGGCTAACAGTGTGCTCTGTGGTATAGTGAAAAATAAGCAGAAAAGTTTGTATGTAATGCTATAAGAGACTTGCTTATCTGTTAGAGTCAAACCCCATGCGGCCTTTCTTTGCCCCTTAAAACTCTCAAATAGCTCTAAAGCATATTGAGTAATTACCTTTAATTACATACATAAAATTTGTCCCTCTCCCTCCTGGGGCAGGGGACTTCTATTTTAAACATTTTCCTGGTGAAGACTTGTTAACGCAAATAATTTCTTTAATTGCAAACAGAGTGTTGTGAGTTTATTAGAGAAATTGGCCTGCATACCACCTCACAGTAACACGGAGTACCGACACCTTCCGGCATTGTTTTGCAAAGTGCAGAACTGCTAGAGATACTTGCTTAGTCTGAACAGAATCTGTTAACTTGGATTTTGTCTTCTTTTAAGGAACTTCATGAAAAATAGAAGGCAGGGTTCCAAAAATAGACCCAAGTGACTTATATGTAAGTGAATTGACCTGGAGAATTGTGATTAGTTGCAGAAAACTGGTATAGTGCTTATATAGGTGAGGTTGGGGTGAAAAGTCCAAAGCCTGTCAGTGGGAGCTTGCTTATAAACTGACCCAGAACCTGAAGTTTCTGATGCCGTTTTCTCCTTTCATTCTAGCTCATACTTTATATGTCTGTCTTTATTCACGCCTCTCTTATTATGTACCTGCATGTTTCTCTTCCTTTGGTGTCCTCATGGCCATTCTTCAGTCATTAAGAATGACTTAGTGATTGCCCATAGAGAATGCTTTTTTAAGGAGGGCAGAGACAGGAGAAGTTTCAGCCCAAACTAAGGGTTAGAGTAAGCTCAGTGACCAAAATAAGACTGGCTACAGCCCTCAGACTCTCTCCCCTCCTAACTCAGTTTGTCAAGGTTAATCATTAAGAAGGAAGCTAATATTTCGCAGCATCTTCAAAGCTGTGGAGTACTATGGAATCAAAGAGATGAGTCACTGAAGTGAATTATTCCTTTGAGTTATGAGATGGTGGAGGCACGTATCTACTGTTTTGTATTAAAACCAAACAAATTCCTTTCCAATGTCTGTCAGTGTCATTGGTGAGAGAGAATATTTTAAGTTCCAATAACAGACCGCATAAAGATAGATAAGTCCTTGTACCTCCTTTCAAAATAGTAATCCAATTGCTAAGCTCTTTAGTATTTGTAGAATAATACTTAATTATAAGCATGCTTAAGACAAAAACCATCAAAAACCCCAATTTTTAACATTTGTGACCAATTATATTGTCACCTTCTTTGAACAACTTGTAAGCAAGTAATTTATATTCCTCCCACTTAAAAGAAGAATTTGTCAGCTCTGTACACCTCTGTACTCTTGTGCTTTCAACAGTCTGACACAATTTTAATTTTTCCCTACATTTTCCTTTTTTTTTTTTTTTTTTTTAAGATTCGTTTATTTATTTTAGGGAGAGAGACAGAGACAGAGTCGGGTTGGGATTGGGGTTGGGGTTGGGGGTGGGGAGGAAGGGGCAGAGGGAGTCCCAAGCGGACTCCCCAGAGAGTGCAGAGCCAGAGGCAGGGCCTGATCCCACACCCCAAGATCACAACCCCAGCCGAAAGGAAGAGTCAGACACCCAAGAGACTGCCCCGCCCAGGTGCCCCACATTTTCCTCTTTCTTTGTACTTCGTATGGCTTTAATTCATCGTTCTTACCAGCCTGTGGTGGTCTTGTGCTAGTAATTACTTTAGTCGGAGTGCAAGGAGATGAAAGCTGAGCGCCATCTGTGTCCACAGCACTCTGCTGAGTAGTTGAGGGCCACAGGGTTATGAATCACATGGTCTCTGCCCTTCAGGAGCCTAGAGGAAAAGAAAATTTAATGTTTACTGAACTTCTGGTATGTTTATTATGAGGTATTGTGCTACTCTCAAGGCACTCACTAATATATGTGAATATAATGCAAACAGAAACAGTGAGTGTTAGTTTTTTTTTTTTTTAAGATTTTATTTATTTATTCGACAGAGATAGAGACAGCCAGCGAGAGAGGGAACACAAGCAGGGGGAGTGGGAGAGGAAGAAGCAGGCTCATAGCAGAGGAGCCTGATGTGGGGCTCGATCCTATAACGCCGGGATCACGCCCTGAGCCGAAGGCAGACGCTTAACCGCTGTGCCACCCAGGCGCCCCAGAATTTTAGCTTTTTAAAGGTACATATAAAATAGTAGGGAAGTTCTGAAAGGAGAAATGGTTACCAATTATGGGAGACAGGGAAAGCTTTATAGAGAGGGTGGTAGCTAGGGGCTGAACTTTCAAAAAAAAAAAAAGGTATGATTTACTTGGACATGTTCAAGTAGAAGAGTTAAGGAATGCCTTCCAAGTACAAAATAAGCTAAGACCCAGAGGCAGCTCTGCGTCTGTTCGTGCATTTATTAAAGAGGTATTCATTGAGCATCCCACTTGGGTCAAGTACTTTGAAGTTAAGCCCTGGGGATACAGTGGTGAACAAGAGTCAGCACTGCCCTTGACTATTTCCTAAAAGAGAGACAACCCAATGAGCAGAAACAGCAGTTCTGGAGAGTTGAGAGGAAGGAGCGGATTGTGGGCTGGAGAAGTGGAGGAGAGGCCCCTTGGTCAGGGTCATTGCAGATTGCTGAGTATAGCACCTACTTTCTGCACCAGTTCTGTGCATAAGCCAGTGTCATGTATGTATGTTTCAGAACTCCTTACAGAGCTGGGCCACGAGCCACACGTGCTAAGGAGCATCTTAATTAGCACCTATAACTAATTAAATATGCGAGAAGTATAAAATACACACTGAATTTCAAAGATTTAGTCCTCCCCCCCAAAGGATGTGAAACACTTTAGTAATTTTTAAATTGATTATGTGTTGAAGTGTTGATATTTTGGATATGAATTAAATAAAATATATTACTAAACTTCATTCCACCTATGCCTTTAATTTTAAAATATGGCTTCTAGAAAATTTAAAATTAAATTCGTGGTTCTCATTCTTGGCTCGCATTATATTTCTGTTCGTGCTGCTATAATGCAATGGTGTGTTCCTAGTATATACTTAAAATACTTCCCGTCAAACTGTTTTTAAAAATATACTAATGCAGTATAGGTATATAATACTCAGATAAAATCCTTATTTTTCCTCTTCTTTATTCCTGTGATTTTTTTTAATGTTTTTTTTTTAAGATTTTATTTATTTGAGAGACAGAGCGTGACACAGAGAAAGCACAAGATGGGGGAGGGTCAGAGGGAGAAATAGACTCCCCATGGAGTGGGGAGCCTGAGGCAGGACTCAATCCTGGGACTCTGGGATCTTGATCTGAGTCGGAGGCAGACACTTAACTGACTGAGCCACCCAGGTGTGCTTTTTTTTTTTTTTTTTTTAAGATTTTTATTCCTGTGATCTTTTTATTTACTCTGATATTTCTCCCTTTTCAACTTTGTTAATGATTTCTGCCATAATTTTTAGAGACATTTGTTAAACCAACTGGTGGTTCAGAATTAAACTCCAGGAGGGAGCAAAATAGTCAAGTTTTTCTAATTTCAGAGAGCTTTGGCCTCTGTGCTTTTAGCTACCTGGATGCTTGTTGCTCGCTCAGCCTGCAGGATTCTCTCCACTCCGGCCTGATCAGGTCTTCATCATCCTTCGAGACTCAGCCTATGGCTCCTGCTCTGTGAAGCTTTTCCCATCGCCTTCTTTACTATTCCCATAGCACTCTGTTCTCACTTGTGATGTTTGATGAATGGACAGACTGACCACCAGACTCTTTGAACTTAATTGAATTTGAAACTGGAAGCAGGAACATTGTAGCACTTATTCCTCAGATTTGCTGAAAATCAGTAAGATAAATGAGTTCACTTTGCTTCCTTGTAAGTCTTCATGCCTCCTCAGTGACCAGAATTATAAGGCCATCTTGAATGTTCCATCAGGTCACATCTGTTCTGACTGGAGAGATACTTGGGTGAAGGCTCAAATGAGAAAAGGATGGCAGGCTGTGGCATCTGTCCCATTAACTCGTCATTCTGGGGCAAGCCACTTCACCTCTGCGTTTCCGTTCAGAAAATGCGGGGAACACTTGGTCATTTACTCTCCCAGGGCTATTTTGATGCTTAAGGAAGGGTGTTACAATATTAACAGAGTTCAGTAATAGGGGGCACTCTGCTTCTGTGCTATGATTAGACTGTGCCTTAGTGGGTTTTGTTTTGTTTTGTTTTTTAATCAGAGAACTTCTGGGAACAATTTGTTAAATGGGCCCAAAGTTAATGAAAACAAATGCTTATCTGCTTTTTATACTTGCTGTGTTATTCTAAGTGTTTGCCAAGTTGCCTTCTGAATTCCTAAATGATGTGTTTAATTTATTAATAGGCTTCATTTGAAGATTGACTCCTTGGTAGTTATATTAGGAAAATAGCACTTTTGCTCTCTTGGTGTAATCTTACCTGTGCTTTTGTAAGGGAAATATTACTCTTTCTTTAATACCTGATTTCATAATGTATCAACATCATCAGTACCTTGCGATTGTCCATTAGATTCATATACAGGCCATGTTTTACTGAATCTTTACAAAATCAGTTAATCTCCTATCAAGGCAATGCGTCCCAGTAGAACTTACTGCCACTCTAGGTGTCTGTGAACTTAGAGCACGGATGGGTACATGTGATGTAATGAGAGAGCCTGAGACATGGAGGCAGAAGTTGGGGGTTTAGGTCTTGGCTCTGCCGCTCATTACATGACCTGAGCAAGTCACTTTAGATCAGTTACCTTACCTATAAAATGAGAATAGTAATACCTGTATGTACTTGTTAGGATTAAATGGGAGAACCTGTATAAAAACACTTCATAAACTGTAAAGCAGTTTAGGGCTAATAGACTTTTATAATAAAGGTATGCTTTGAGGGAAATTTTCTCATGCTACCATTAGAATAATGGGGTAGGAAAGAGTCTCCTGACTTTGAAATATCAATAGTAACTTGGATAAAAAGCTAGAGACACCTTCGGACACACTGTGGCTAAATATAAGAGAGGATGTAACCTGAAACTGGAGCTTTGGGGATAATAGATTAAGGCAGGTTCTGAAAGCAGTTTTAAATACTCCATGGGCCTAGATACTTAAGTAATAGGACTTGTATTTAAAGCAGGCCCAGGGCTAGAGACACACCAGGGACCCACGAGGATTTAGCCCTCTTGGCAATTTGGCCATACGTAGTGAAATGTTAAATACACATGCCTCTTGATTCAGCATTTTCTCTTAAAGTAATTTACCCTCAAGATACATTTGCATTCATGCCCAAAAATGTTGGCACAAGGATTTTTGCCATATTACATGCATATTTGTCTAGACTCTTTCATTTTCGGATGATAGAGCTCAAGCTCACTTGGGGACGGGGACAGCAAGAAGGGAAGAATTTCTTGGCTCACAGAGCTGATAAGGCCAGCAGTATTCTCACCTCAGTCAGGCCAGATCCAGAACCAACACTGTCCTTGGTCCTCAGGGTATGCAACATATTTGTCTGTCTCCGATTCTCTCAGCTCTGCTTTCTCTGTGTTTCATTCTCAGATAGGTAGTCTGCCTATTTTCATGTGGTCGTCTCTGGAAGCTCCAGGTTAAGCTCCTTCCAGTTTAGCAGTGGGGGGATGGGAGTGGGGAGGAATTGTTCCTCCTTCTCTTTAGTTCCACAAAAGTCCTAGAGTTGGCTCTCATTTTGCAGACATGAGTCAAGTACCCATCCTTGACCCAGTTCCCCAGGGCAGGGGGATATTTACCTGGCTTGAGTCATGTCCTTGAGGTGGCAGTGGGAAATGAGTTGACCCCACTTCAACCACATGAAGTAGTATTGAGGAAATGGTCCTTCCCCATTGGAAGAGTCAGGTGTTATCAGAGGAAGGAAGAAAAGGATGCAGGCCCGGCAAAAGCAGTATCTGTTCACTGTATCTATTTCTAACAACAGATAGTGTAGATAACGACCTCAGTGTCCATCAGTACTAAGAAAAACTTAAATATGATACATCATAGCACCGGTGGGATACTATGTATCTGTTAAAATGAATGCGATATATCCATGAGATGACAAGAAAAAATGTCTACTATATAATATTAAATGAAAAATAAAGTTGCAGAAAAGTATTCTTAATTATGTGAATGTGTCTCACCTGTTATGGATGTGAATACTTTTTCTTATATATTTCTGTGCTGCTTTTGGTTTGCTGTTATATTTGATTGTTTGAATATATATATATATATATATATCACTTTTATACTTTAAAAAGTAATCCCCCAAGTGGCCCCTATTCTGGACCACGGGCTGGAATTGACAAAGCTCTAGAACTAGAGAGAGATGGATATATGATAGGAAAGCTGAAAGGATAGTATTCATGGAGCTGATATATAAATAATGGAAACTCTAGGAATGAATAGGACAGATTAAGCTATTTGTGTAATATGGCATGGGATTTCTATCCTAGAAGAGTGACAGAGAATTGCTAGAAAAAGTAAATGTTAACCAAAAGGCAGGTGGTTTGGAAGAGGTAGGATAGGGAGTATAGAAAATAATTTGGCAACCACATGAATCTGGAGAGCGGTGAATCTGGAGTTGAGAGATCTGGTTGTGTTACTTGGGCACTCTTACCTGGGAAAGGTCACACAACATCTCTCAGGTCTCCATCTCATATATAGCGGAGTTCATTAGTATTTTCTTGTTTTCTTCACAGGATAACTGTGAGGTTCAAGTGAAATGGAAAAGGGCTACTTATGTAAAGAAAAGACTGTGTAATTCCAAGTTGGCCTGGACCAAAGTAAAGAACTTGTCTATAAATGAACGGAGTGGGAGAAGAAAGGGGTAGGAAGATGTCATCAGACTGTCTTTGCAAATTAGACAACCCAGATGACTCATTTTGTTGGTCATTGACTCTCTCTGGATGGGCAGGTGCTTTTTTGAGAGAGAGGAAGGCATGAACAATTGTTTATGTGTAGCTTTCGGTACTGTTAACTAAAATGAATAGTTCTACGTAGTTCACTCTCATGTGGGAACAGCAAGGTAAAACTGCAGATACCACGTACAACCATCACGGAAGAACATACATAAAAGAGAGCCGGTGTAGAAATACCACAACTCTGAATTACTTGGAATCTTCATAGTGGTGGCTTGCCCAACAAAGCATTTTTTTTAAAAATGTCATTCCTATGAAAAACAAACAAGAACTGCGCAGAAGTATCGATTCTGTTAGCATGTCCTGCACATTTAAAATCTGATGAAGTTGTTTTGCTCTGTATATGTGCATTTTAGCATTTTGAGGGTAGGTATGATGCATTCCAAATAGAAAACTTAAGTGGCATTTCATTGAATTGTTTTTATTACTTAGTATTTATCATGCCCTTATCTACCATATGCTTGGAACAGTGCTAAACAGTGACATACAAACATAATTAACACATGGTAATCACTGAATTCAGACAGTCTTCTTTTAGTAGAGAGGACAGACAAATGGACAAAAAGTATGAGGGAAGTGGGGCAGGATTATCCAGAAGGAGTTCACTGTTTTTTGAGTGACCTCATTTTTTTCTTCCATTCCTTTTAAGTGCTTGCTAGAACTTTCTTGACTTTGTAGTTACTATTGCTCAGGTGTGTGTTAAGAAGAGTTGGCTCTTTTTAGCTTTTGAAACTCGACAGATAGTCTGCATCTATAACTTAATCACAGGAACTATAAATGCAATACTAAAGAAAGTGGAAATTTTTCAGAGACTGGGTTTTTATCCCATAAGTTTTTTACCAGTTCTGAGCTGAGTTAGTCTTTCTGGAAAGACAAAAGATCCCCCACCCCCACCCAACCCCAGTACATAACACATTTTTTTTTTAAGATTTTATTTATTTATTTGTCAGAGAGAGAAAGAGAGATCATACACAAGCAGGGGGAGAGGCAGGCAGAGGGAGAAGCAGGCTCCCCTCTGAGCAAGGGGCCCAATATGGGACTTGATCCCAGCATCCTGGGATCGTGACCTGAGCCGAAGGCAGACGCCCAACCAACTGAGCCACCCAGGAGTCCCTATACAACACATTTTTAAACAGTTTTTATCTTAGATGTTATCTGTTACAGAAGAAATCTCTTCTACCTTAGGCTTTCTTTCCTGGCTCCTTTGGATAAATAAGACTTTGAACGTGCTTTAAGGCTCAAGGCCTTGGTAATTATGTGCGTGCGTGTGTGTGTGTGTGTGTGTGTGTGTGTGTGTGTGTGTGTAATACAGAAACTGTAAAAGCTCAATTTTTGTGGCTCAGAAATGTGAGATTATTCGTCTGCTCTTGCCTTTCCTCACCTTCTCCTCCCCCACCATACAGATTTGAGCTCATGTTAGCAGCATATGTCTAGTGATATTCAAATTCCCAAACAGCCTGTGAGCAAGATGATTGTAAAACATTTTTCATTACAGGACAAAGTAATCTTGATTCCTTAATTCTGGGTCTAGCTGGGTTTTGTTTTTTTTTTCTTTTAAAGCCAGCATTTTGAGTAGATTCATATGTGAACTGGTTCATACTGTAAAGAGGCATTTTTCAGAGTCAGAGAAATGAGAAAAGGGAAACACATGTATTGTTTCATATTTTTGTGATGCATTGTTTTTATAGTTATTTTCTGAGTTTTAAAGGCTATGCTTTTATTTTCCCCCCTTTACTTCTTCCTATGTAATATAATCTCGTTTATTTCCCAGTTCTTCCTGCTTTCTTGTTAGGTGGACTTATTTAATATTACCATTAATCCTGATGATAATTTCCCATGCAAACAGTAATTCCCTGATCTCTCACAAATACTAAAGAACATTCAGTAGTTGTGCTAGAAGGCACTATCATGGGACAGTTAAGTTTTGGAGAAGAACTGTCCTATTTTCTGTAAACATTGAAAAATCAAACTGTATAAACAAAACAAAAGAAGGGAATTGCCAAGGTCATTGTGTCCTTAAAGGTTTTCTCTGGCCCTGACTTTAGATGACAGTCTAAACATATACTTATTTTTTATGGAAATATTAGTATATGTGTCATTTTTTACATCCAGTTATTAATGTAGGTATGGGACTTATTTGAACTTGCTTCACAGCTAGATAATTTAGTTTTTCAAAAAGAATGAAGGGCTGATTATTAGGCAATAATGTGATCAAATTGCCAAAAAGCTTCGAGGTGGTTCTATTTCAGTTCTCACCCTGATGTGCTTTTAAAAATATCTCTACTTAGAGTAGTTACTGTTCATAATGCTTTATGGAATCTTTTTAGCTAGCAGCTTGGATGATAAAGGAGCCATTATCCTTGATTTGGTGTGTTTAACCCAAGTTAAATTTATGACAGACTGAAAATTAGCTGTCGTGTGGTACATACACCTCACTTCCTGTTCTCTGCAACTTGATATGTGTGAGAGCCGCTTGTCCAGCAGGATTTGTAAGAATATGTTATTGATGGATGGGAAAGCTGTTTCAAAGTACCCTGCAGAAATGTACAAGATAACATGTGCAGGGTACGTATAACCTTGCAGTTTCGGTTTATAAGAGATTTAACGTGGCTAAACAGCATATGATGAAATCTATTAGCAGTTTTTCAGGAGAGGAAAATTCAGGATGTACTTCTTTAATTTCCGGGCTTTTATGCAGTTGACCAGTTTAGGAGGGAGATCTTATTAGTGCTTTATTCCCAGAGCAGATGAGAGATTATGAAGCTACCTTAGTTTCTGAAATACCATGGATCAGAGAATTCAGTGCGTATCTGCCTTGCCCACCTGTCCCACTTGGTTCCCATTACCTCATACTTAACTTCTAGAAAGTACCTCATTTACCACATGTATAGCTTGTGTTGCATTTAATGGTCTGACCTCATCCCCTCTCTTACTAAAGGATTTCACAGAATAATGTTGATTGATTAAAAATTTCTTAAGCTGTGAATTCCAGACGGTGCTGCAGAAGAAAAGTGAAATAGAATATACAAGATTTCTCATTTAAATGCAACCCAAGATAAGTCATGACTGTGTGCTCATCTCTGACCAAAGAGATAGACTTTCTTTGTGGACTTATATCTATGTCTTTCACCACCAACATTGGCCACTTTATGGACAGTCATGTGAAAAACTAGGCACAGAATGGAACTCGCGTGGGTATCTTTCTGTACAGGCAGTTCTAATAAATTATGGCTGCATCTCCCAAAGGAACTTTTAAATTTGGTACATTTTTTGTAATACCTAAGAAACTAAACAGACAAGTCTTTCATGTTTTTTTTTTAAGATTTTATTTATTTATTTGACACAGAGACAGAGAGAGGATGTGCAAGCACAAGCAGGGGGAGGGGCAGAGGGAGAGGGAGAAGCAGACTCTCTGCTGAGCAGGCAGCCTGATGTGGGGCTCATCCCAGGAGCCTGGGATCATGACTGGAGCTGAAAACAGATGCTTAACCAACTGAGCCACCCAGGCATCCCTGGAGATGTTTCTAATAGACACATTTCCAGTTGACTACAACTACCAGCTTACATTCTAATTTGATCCACACATACTCTGTATAAAATGGAGGCATGCCTCATTCATATGGATTCTATGGCTTTACAAAGAGGAACCTAGAAAGTAACTAGAAGGAAATCCTAGCTATTGTCATAATTTTGGTTTTAAAAGGAAACCAGTCTAAACGTCTCTCTCCTCTTTATTGATGAAAAAGCAGAGAGACATGAAGGGATTTTCAGGGTTGGTAGCAGAACCGAATGCTAGTTCGAAGACTGACTTGAGCCCTTTCGACGGTGGCGTCTTGGACCTAGTCCATCTTTGAGAAAAGCGTCAAGCTACTCAGTAATCTAGAAGTTGTCCTGAGCATCTGAAGCCTGCCAGAGTATTGTGAGGTCTCAGGGTATTTAATACAAGAAGCAATAATGCAGCCAGCAGGAACACCTCACATCTTTGAAGGTACTAGGGTGGAGTTATGAGTGATAGAACTCATACATAGAAATTATAGACATCATCCAGAATGCTTTTGTAACTTCTTTGTAAACATGGAAATGTCTGACAAGAGATGCCTAGATTTGTTACTGAAGATTGTCAAGAACAAGATGATTATCTGTCTCATTTCAACTGATCCTCAAGTATTGGCAGCAAGTCTAGGAAATGATGTCAGTATTATATTTCTAAGCAGGCCTGACTTTTAGCTTGTACTTCAGAAGGAGGATATTGTGCCCAGATTTGCAATTTAGCCAACTAAAAGAATAATATGTTTATTAATTAGGATTAGATTTGGCTATGAAAAAAGGTCCAAATAACAGTTCAGTCAAGGTAGAGATTGATTTTTCTGGATTAAAAAGTCCAGAAGGAAGGGAAGTTGAACATTGGTTACTTCACAGCCATCAGGGGTTCATGTTGTCTTCTTTTTGTTCCATTCATTCTTGGCACTGATATCATCAAGGTGTCTAGTGGTTCTAGATGGCTTCTGGAGCTTGAGCCATCATCAAAGGGGCCTACTTCCAACTTGAGTCAGCTCTCGTGAAAGAGCTTTTCTAGAACCACCTCATGCAACAATTTCTGCTTCTGTCTCACTGATCATTCCAATTATCAAGGGAGGCTGGAAAGTTGTAACTAGGTGGATTGCTATTTGCAGTAGTTAGAAGTTTTGTTATTAAGTAAGAAGGAGAGAATGGACATTGGGTAGGCAACTAACAGATCTGCCACAAGCTGTTTCGAAGAATATAATATTTATATCCGAATCAAATTTTAGTGACATCAAAAACTATTATATAGGATATAAATTTGAAAAATCCCCAAACTACTGTCTACCATATGTCTGATTAATAAAAGCAGTGACTCTCTGTGGTGGGGTTATGCTTTGGATTTTTCAGCAGAACTTACTGGGAACAGCTGTTAGGTTTTGTGTATTTTAAATAACCTGAAAAATGAGTTCAGAACAACACGGGTAAAAAAGACACTTCAAATTAAATCTTGTTTCCTTTTAGAGATAGGGAGAATCAAAACAACCACAAAGACAATTGAGTGGATATTTATGGAGCTGGCAGGAGCAGAGTATACTACATTCGATGATACGAGCTAGGGATGAGCATACCAGAACATTCAAGTTGCTTCATACCTAGATGGAACAAGAGAGCCGGCGGCAGCACATGGAAGAGGCATGAAATACATGTCATAACAACGAAGCGCACCGACTCCAGATAGACACGATTTATCCCGGGGACAAGGATAGGCATACTGGGCTAGAGGTTTAAGTAGTAGATATTGCCTAAGTCCGTTTGGGCTGCTGTCACCGCAGACTGGGCAGCTTATGAAGTCAGAAATGTCTTTCTCACAGTTCCAGAGACCGAAGTCCAAGATCAGGGTGCCATCATGGTCAGGTTCTGGCAGAGACCCTCTTCTGACTTTTTGCTGTGTCCTCACACAGTGGAAGGGGCCGCGGAGTACTCTAGGGTCTCTTTTATAAGGGCACTAATCTTAGTCACGAGGTTTCTGCCCTCATGGTCTAATCACTGCCCAAAGGCCCCCACCTCTTAAAACCATCACACTGGGCATTAGGTTTTCAACATATGAATTGGAGGATTGGGGGTGGGGGACACATAAGCGTTCAGATTATAGCAGAGGGAATCAGTCACCTCTGCTTGTATCCTGCCTGTACATATAAAGAGAATGGGGAGATGGAGAGAATTTTGTTGTCTAAAAAACGTAGGAGAAGCAACTGCAGACCATGGTATATATAAACATGTGAGATGGAGATGCTTCTGCTCTATGAGACCAGATTTTTAAAACGTTCTGTAGTCTCGTTTGTATCCACCATTCACTTGGTGCCATTTAACACTTATTTACTGAATGCCTCATATTTGTAATACACTTTAAAGAGGAAATTCATTCACAAGTTGCCACTTAGGTGAGAAAGTCTAGATTTTGGCAACCAGCAGCTATGAATTTCAAATCTGGGGAAAGCCCAGCTTTTTTTTTCCCCCCCTCTCCTTTTCCTTTCAGAATTACTTACCAGTAACCAAACCCTGTGTGTTGACTTTGCTCCAGCTGATAGAAAACAGGAAAGTACAGAGACTCCCTGTGAGAAGAGGGTCAGGCTTGCACCCTCTGTGACCTCAGCCCTTCAGTCCGAGTTCTCCTTGGGGCAACAGCTGCAAACAGCCCACGTGGCGTTGGCAGTAAGCATAGGGAGCACAGATGAAACCGGCTAACGCACCAGGGCCAGGTGAGCTGGCTTTGAGCGCTGAGCTGTCTTTTGAACCTTTTATGACAGTGCACTTTTGGGCCTCCTTGGGGGAGAATAGTTTATGCTCTGATCCAGTAATGGATCAGGGACCATTCTCCGTCTTATACAGCAGTGGAAATACCTTTGTCACCCTGGTATAAAATAGCTGCTTATTTGAGGCCATTGTGCAGTGGCTCGCCTTTTCTGCCCATTATTAGTTCCCTTTGAAGCTGCTGTGCTCAGTTGAGGTTCTCCAGGAGGGACTATGAAAGAAAATGGAAATCTCACAAACTGTGTTGTGTGTATATACTCAGTGCTGATGGAGCTATCTCATATTTTGGGTTTTGTGTCCCCCACTCTGTACCCCTTTGCCCCTCTGCTGCAGGTGAAGGTCTTCCACAGGTGTATTACTTTGGACCATGTGGGAAATACAATGCCATGGTGCTGGAGCTCCTTGGCCCTAGCTTGGAGGATTTGTTTGACCTCTGTGACCGAACTTTCACTTTGAAGACGGTGTTAATGATAGCCATCCAGTTGGTAAGTTGGCATTGTTATTCAGCAGAAAGATAGGTGGGTTCCCCAGCTACATCCTTGTGACCCTTTTAGTGCTTTCCCAGCTGTAGTGACACCTAGTGAATGCACACTCAGAGGCTTGATGGCATTCTAGGAAGCAGGCCGGGCAAAAAGGGTTAACCTAGCGAAGTCGCACTGCATCTTCTGCGCACTCTATTTTAAGAATTTGCACCTTGGAGCAACACCCTGCCCTTAACTGAAGTGGAGGCATATAATTTAGATTGAGGAGAAAAAGGATGATTAGGTGAAATTGTACAAATGCAAGTAACTTCCTTGATGTTTTATTTATAGGTTTTAAACACATGGTTGTAAGGTTCTGTCCTCTCCCCTCACCCTTGCGTCCAAGAAAGGATTGGTGATATAACCCACTGCCCTAACAGTCAGATTCTAAAGCTGTGTGGCCAAGAACCTGCCTTAATTCTCTGGCCTCCAGTTCTCAGAGACTGGCAGAGCTGAAGAGACAGTTCTCTCAACTCCAACCAAATTACATACCAGTGCCAGCTCAAGAGCAGTGAAGGCGTTCCTTTGAGGAGTTTGTCAGCCCCTCAGAGAAAGGATGCAGATGTATCTTTATTGGTCTGAAATGGTGATGGTCTCACCCATTTTACTGTAAAAGCTTGGGAATGTTAAAAAAAAATTGACAATTGACCTTGACCTTGACTTTTGAGTCCAAAATTCAAATGCCTGAGCTTCCCTTTCTTTGCTAAGTAGAAAGGTGTCATAGATGGAAGTAAAACTTAATGAAATTTGAAATAATTTTTTTAAAGATTTATTTATTTTAGAGAGAGCGAGTGTGCATGCACATGATGGGGAGGGGCAGAGAGAGAGAGAGAATCCTCCAGCACACTCCCTGCTGAGTGCAGAGCTCAACGTGGGGCTCAATCCCAGGACCCTGAGATCATGACCCGAGCGGAAATCAAGAGTTGGCTGCTTAACCAACTGAGCCACCCAGGTGCCCCTGAAGTAATTTTATGATTATTTTTTTGGGCTATATTTACTTTCACATAAAAACTGCGCTTCTCCCTCTCCTGCTAATTAGGTCTGTGAAATCAGTCCAGTACTCACTTCTCTGGACCTCACTTCCCATATTTTTGCAACAGAACGAACTAGGTTGGGGAGTCCTGTCTGACTGAGGATAGGAAGGCGTGGGCTGGAGGTGAATGTGGCAGTGGCACCTGTCTTCAGAGGCCACTGATGTGTTGTGATGATCCTGGCTGGGGATACTTCGTGCCTCTCCAATGTGTGCTTTCTGAAGTAGCCTAAAAACACCTAATTCCATTCATCATTTCTAAATTGTAACATTATGAGGTAAAACTGTATATTATCATTTCAGCTGAACAGTGCTGCCCCACTTTCATTTATCTTGATATTTGTTGTGTATATATTTGTATCAGAGAATATTTTCTGGTTTGTAAAAGTAAAGTGACTGGGTGGTAAAGAAGAAATGAATTTTATTTTCATTTCAGTAGTTAAAACCTTGGACTAATAAAAGGAAATGTTTTGATGGTTTTTTCCCCCAATAAACATCTTTAGAATATTTTCATTGATTTTTTTTCTCTTTTAGCTTTCTCGAATGGAATATGTGCACTCAAAGAATCTCATTTACCGAGATGTGAAGCCAGAGAACTTCCTGATTGGCCGACAAGGCAATAAGAAAGAGCATGTTATACACATTATAGACTTTGGACTGGCCAAGGAGTACATTGATCCTGAAACCAAAAAACACATACCTTACAGGGAGCACAAAAGTTTAACTGGAACTGCAAGATATATGTCTATCAACACGCATCTTGGCAAAGGTGTGTTTATTTTCTGCTCCGTGAAGGGGCAGGTCCTTAAAATAACTTTTTATTCTAATAATACTTTGTCCCCATTGTGCATTACAACTTGTGATTTTTTTTGCTTCGCAAGGCAAGTGATTTTTATACTTGGAAAACTAAGGTGGTAAGTTAGTGACTTTCCTAAGTATTCTGTTGACAACTTAAACATTTTTAATTCTTTATGGTGTTTTCAAATGCTTGGTTTCTCAGTAGTGTAGGCACATGAATTTTTGTATTAAGATGATAGCATTTTAGTAAGTCCAATGATGAATTTGGTGTTTACATATGAATGACTCCATATATGACAGTTCGGAAAGGACATTATGCTGGTTGGTATCTGTATTGGGGAAGAGTGTGTCACCAAAACATGGACTCACCTTCTATTTGCTGTGCATAATTCCATGAATAATGCTTTGAGGAAGAGCCTATGTCTTACTCAATGAAAATATATGGGTCTTGCATTTTATTTAGGATAGACAATTTGCACAAATATTGCTAAAAGCTCTAATCAAGGCAGAAGACCTTACTTGTAAGAGGAACTAATCCAGGGGAGAATATTTAGAGAGAAGCCTAAAGAATAGTGGGAAGGCCAAACAGATAGGCCCTGGGCCCCTCACTAGCTTCTCCAGAAAAGCTTCCCTTTTTATCTATTGTATATATTGGGCTCCCATGGAAGATTCTGTTTGAAGAAAAGGTTCCACAGTGATTGAAAAAAATGTTTGAAAATCCTCACTCTTGAAAGTAGACATGTAAACAGATTATCAGGTTCCATACTCCTAGACATAGCTAATTATAGCAGGTGTTGAAATATTAATGAATTTTTGTACACTAAGAAGTGTTTTAAAGACTGGCTACACGGTTGCCTCATTGAGTTAACTGCATAGGTATTCAGGTGAGGATTCTAGTGTTAGTGATGATTAAAAATCATATTACAAAGTGATATGATTTGAAATCATGAATGCTGTCAGAATTTTTTTAGTAACTATATGAAAATCCTCACTTAACTAAATGTAATATTTTAAAATTAGACCAGAAGGTCCTCTGCCACTTTTTATCTGTGTCATTTTGGAGAAGTTACTTAATCTTCCTGAAACTTATCTGTAAAATGAGAGTAATATTTCACAAGGATGTGTTTGTGGGTTAAATGAGAAATGTATGTAACACAGGTCTCTTGCATAGTGTTCAATACTCCCTCTTCCTTCCTTTTTACTAAGAGACAGACTGTGTTGTAAATAGTAAAGTCATGATTATTTGTTTTAACTGCCAGACTCTAGAAGTTGTTCTAATGCCTGCTTCCCAGGCACAGCAATTTGTGTTCTGATTTTATTATTCTTGTCAAGAAAGGCAAGAAGAGACAAGGGATGGATATCTGTGTTATGTTTGTATATGGTACAAGGTAAATGGTTAAGAAGAAGGGATGCAAATCCTGGCTCCTGCACTTAAAGCTATGTGTTTTGGGTCTGGTAACCTTCTTCCCTCGGCCTCAGTTATCTGATCTATGAAATGGGTATGATAATGGTTCCTTATACTGTAGGATTCTGAGATAAAGTATATAAAGTGTTTAGCATAGTGCCTCATGGTAGCAAAGACTCTAAATGGTAGTTTATTTATGTATTTGACAAAGTATGTTTTAAGCACGTATGGTCATCAGACTGGTTTCTTTCATCTCTTGGTGTAGCCATTCCTGCTGGAACTTTTGAGTTTATCTCCAAACTTGAATTTCCTGAGTTCAAGAGTTTTCCAGGTCACATTGAACCTGTCACTGTATTTTGTCCTGTCCCTATTACAGCGAATACATATAGATGGTTGTCACATGCCCTTTAAACTCTGGTCAGGGTCTCAAAGCAGAGAGGTTTCCATAGGAACTCGAATCATAGCTGGTTTTTAAATGTGTAGCATTCTACATGTTGTAATGAAGGAAAAGAGAAGGGTGTCTTCAAATGACTTGGAGAGAATTGCCTATTAATTTTGTGAGGGAGGACAAGGGTTGAAGCCTCCTAAAACTGACATTACCACATCAGATTAGCCAACTTCCCACTGTTAAAGGCAGCCCATTTTGATTTTGTATTCTTTAATGGTTAAGTTAGGGTGAGAACACTGGGTCAACTAGCCCCTTTCCTCCAGCAAAATATATTTGACCTAAAATCAGGGATGTGACACATGTAAAACCAAGCATCTTTCTGAATGGTCGAGAGCAGGCCTTTATGGTGTGGAAGAATTCTATGTCCTGCTGGCCCCACTCATATTAAAACCTTTCTTCTTTGAAAAGGAGAATATCCTTCGTGAAAAAACATTAGGGCATGTGGAAACGCTGAATTCAATGAATATGGAGTTTCCAAAGAAGTATGGAAATAAACCATGACTCTGGTTTTCACTTCTTTTTGTTTTTTTTGGAAAGGCTTAAATTACTGTAGATTAATTACTAATGGCTCAAATTATCATAGATTAATGACTTTAGAACTTTAGAACTAGAAAATGACTTCTCAGATTATCTAATTCAGCCACTTTATTTTCAGTTGAGGGGACTGCAGCCCAAAGTAGGTGACTTGGCCATGCTTAATTTCACATGGATCAAATTAATGGAAAGAATGGGCCAGGAGCTAGATAACCTGACTCAGGAGCCATTGTTCTTCCTACTATTCCATATTCCACAGCTATTTTTCATAGTGCTCAGCATTTGGAAAACCACTTTATTAGTTATTCCAGTGGGTTTACATGTGTTTTCTGTTTGTTTGATTTAATTTGATTTAAAAAAAACCAACCTTTTATAATGGGCTTTGCTGTGGAGAGAAGTTGGGCTTTTTTCTGAAGTTTTGATTAATACTGAAAATGTGGAGAGTTTCGCCCTCTAGTGCTCAACTAACAAAAGTGCGACCAATTGTCTAGTGAATTTTTTTTACCAAGGGGCCTCTTGTTAGAGGAAGAGGATATAAAAATGGAAAGTCAGTGAGTAGGTGTGATACAGTGTGAGAAACTGCAGGGTGCGGTTCCTCTATCTGCCCTGCTTTGTGGGAGGCCTCAACTCACCCTGATTGTACTTTGTTTTTTATTGCGTGTCTTTAGGTTCTGTTAACAAACTGTTTTCGTCTAACAGCTTATTGTTTTCAATTTTATATAAAATTTGTTGTAAACCTCAGGCAAGCATGCAGACAAAAGCTTCTGTTGGTCTTGCCGTTTTGTTTCATTCTTTTAAAGATTATTCAGTTGATGTGCAACCACTCAATTTTATGTTATTTCTCTCTCTTGTCAGGGTGCCTCCCTTTTCCATTAACGACCACCTTGCCAAAAACAGTTTTCAAACTGCAATTTAGAAAGTTGCCTTTTCTTTCCTCATCTGCCCTGCAGAGTTCTATTCACTCTTTTTCATGCACATTTTCCATAATTGGAGGCAGCCCTTAAACATGTACTTTCGTATTTTGAGCTGAGTAGCTTTCCCTGCCTCCCTCTTAGATTTTCCTTTCTGCACAAAGAAAGCACGATTGAGTTTAGAGTAGCCCCTTAGTCTTGTCTCTCTAATTTCTCTCGATAAAGCCCTAAACTTTATTCTGAGAAATAAACACATCAGATGTCTGAGATGAGCCATAATTGGCAAATAAGAAATAGAGTCTAACAACCCAAGAATGCATAAGGATGTTTTCTGAGATGAAATGACAGTTTTTTGTTAAGTATTCTAAGGTTCTTTACCATCTTAGTCTTTCCAGTTAAAAGGAAAGAAAAACCTAGCAACTTGTTTACATAATAAGCTCCCAGAATGCAGGGATCCTGTTTTATGTGCCCATAAAGGGCACTTTAAGTAATACATTTTAAATTTTTCTTAAGGTGGCTATGGAACATGGTACAAAGGGATTGGAGCTGAGAGATTATACATCAGTGTTTGTTTATGTTGAACCAAATTTTAAGTATTAGTTTTTATGATGAATTAAAAGCACTCGACATGTATGCTAAGCATTCTGTAGCTTATGTCTAGCCAGAATGGACTGTTTAAAAGTTTCAGCTGTTTAATCTGCTTCTCACTTTCCATGATGGTCACCCAAAGGGTAACCGTAGCTCATATACTGGAAATAATGTGTCATTTAAATTATCGGTGCTTTCAGGAAGGTGACAGCAATGACTGAGGGGTGGTTACTCATCTTTCAGTGATTTGGATTTGGATTTGGTTTCAGTTTAGGATTTGCTCTTTTCCCTTGCTATTTACTTGCCAGTGACAGCAAAGGAAGTACACAGTGTTTTTTGGTTTTGATCTAAAATACTATCCCTGGGTTAGATATACAAAGAATGAGTAAGCAGAGCCTTTCCAGAGACAGAAGGGTTTCTGAGGGGATTACTTGGTTTTGAACCCCTTTCTGCTTTAATAACTGCAAACATGATGTGTGATCTGTCTTCCCTTTTAGAGCAAAGCCGGCGGGATGATTTGGAAGCCCTAGGCCATATGTTCATGTATTTCCTTCGAGGCAGCCTACCCTGGCAAGGACTCAAGGTATCCTTGAAAGTGCTCAGCGGAGGGCTTTGTTTCAATACGCAGTTGTAAATGGAGGGGTTGCTGACTCGATGCCTGTAAGAAGATGGGCTGGCGACAGGGATGAGACACAGGGACTAGCTACATTAGTCTATATCATAAATGCTCCCCTGGGCTTTGGGAGCTGTTTTGCCTACATTCGTCATCTTCCCCTTCTGAATCCTTCTTCCTTGTTTTGGGGTTTTCCATGATATTCCCTTGTTCCCTCCCAGCCTTGGCAATGCGGCTTTTCTCTGTGTCACTTTCCTCCTCCACTACCATTATGTAGCAGGAAGAGTGTTCCCAGTGTGCTGGGGAATTTCTGGAACAAACTGATGACAGCAGCTGCTACACATTTTACCAGCAAGGCCAGCAGGGCTGGGTGTGCCCCTAAGGAGAACTGGAAAATATTTGTTCATCCTCCATAGGCTGAGGACCCACCTGAACTAAAACAAGAATCCAAGTTTAATGTTGCTGTTTATGTGTTTTATTCAGTCAATGCCTATGCAGATCATAGCCGTTCCTTATGAAGCATGTAGTTTAAATAGCCTTCCTTAGGTAGGTATCGGTACAGTACACTTGTGTTCAAGTTAACTATTGATAATAATTATAACCACTGTAATTACTTCGTGCCTTTGGCTGGTTAGAGTAGGAAATGGTGAACTTCTAACCCATTTTAAGTCCGATTAGATAGTTAAATGTGAAACATATTTTTGAGTTGTATTATTTCAACATGTTAGTATGGAAAGAAACTTAATACATAGATTTGGGTACTTCTACACCCCCTAGCCCCCTCCCTGTCTCCCTCCAGAAGGGAAGAAGGATTCATTTGCTATGCTTTCTAGGCTGTTTTCCTGAAAAGTAAAGCTTCTGCCCCTTCCCTTTGGGAAAATTTTATTTCTTTGCCCTTAAACTCCTCTCCTAACACCTACTCGTCTTCTCCTAGTCATATATATCTTCTCATTGGTATTGATAGATGTCAGAGTTTCACATTCTGTTTGCTCATCACATAGCCAAGCCATGCATTTTCGTATCATTGTTTGAAACTTTCTCATGGTCCACAAATCATTTTGGTGGCAGTCATAGATCTAAAATTTCTCCAACTTGCTTTAGAACACTGTCACTTAAAGCTGGGTGCAGGAGGCTAGGGAGAGCCTTATGAGAATCCCTTGAAACCATGTTGTTGGTCCAAGCTCCAGGAGCCTTCTGTCTATAATCCTGAGCAAGCCAGACTTGGCTGCTTTGAGGCACTGACCTATATCAAGCCTGTCTGTTAGCCATGCCTCTGTCATAGGTAATACTTTTCCCTCTGGAAGCACATTGTGGAAAGGCATTTTTTTCCTACTACCAGTTTTTTTTTTTCTATTCAGCTTCACAGTAAATATTCTGTGGAGCCATCTATCTGTCTGCCCCCGCTTGGGTTAGCAGTATTTTTTATCTTATCATAGAACTGATCTAAGAAGATAAAGGCTGAATCACTTTTGAACCCCCGTGGCCATGGGAGATTAGTAAGCTTCTACAATTCTGAAAATACTGCTATATGATATTTTTACTTTCTTCTCCTAGCCACTCATTACATTTGATGGTGTTTATCTGAGACTACTAAATATACTTACAAGGAAAACCTTCCAGAACAGAGCAGATGTTAAATACATCATCTCTAGTACATTTCTTATTTATTAGAAGACTGAGTCTAGCAAATCTTGCCAGTTTGAGTGAAACAACCATTGCCTCCCCAAACATATTGGACCTCCCATACTTGGCACCTCTTTCCAAGTAACTTTCTCTCTCTACTCTACAGGCTGATACATTAAAAGAGAGATATCAAAAAATTGGTGACACCAAAAGGAATACTCCCATTGAAGCTCTCTGTGAAAACTTTCCAGGTAGGGTGCTAAAAGGACCCTCTAGCCACTGTGACCGAAGCTTTGAAGTAGGTGGAGACGATGACTTGGTATCTCTAGATAAGGGTGCTCTCCAGAAAATTCACATTTCCTTTTATTGTCCTTTAGACCAAGACAGGTTTTATCACTTTCATTTGGGTTACAAAGAAAACACCAGATATTCTTGGCTTGGCCCAGAGCTTCTCTCCATGGGAAGCGTTCAGCTCATGAGCATGGCCTTTCACCTCTTTTCTACAGAAGAGATGGCAACCTACCTGCGATATGTCAGGAGATTAGACTTCTTTGAAAAACCTGACTATGAGTATTTACGGACCCTCTTCACAGACCTCTTTGAAAGGAAAGGCTACACCTTTGACTACGCCTACGACTGGGTCGGGAGGCCTATTGTAAGTATCCTGTTTTACCTCCTCACCTCAGACCAGCACGACCTCACCACTTGACTTGCCAGACTTTCTGCTTAAGTCTGTGGGGAAAATATTCCTTTGACGTAGACTTTACATTTGCCAACCTTTTCAGGGTGATGCCCTAGGTTGCAATTACTAGAGTTGGGAAGTAAGAGCAACTCGTTTATATGTTTTTAAGATTATGACCCATATGTCCTAAGATACCAGAACTTAAGCCAGTTCTTAAGAAGAACTTTCATTTGAATGATCCAGAAGCTGGTGCTTCATAAGCTGTGAAGGTACTTGACTTCTGGAGGAGTGGAACCCAGAGCCTTAGGAAACTTGAATTGGCTCTTCTGGCCAGGGATCCACAGTGCCTGAGAACATGCTAACACATCGCTGTAGGATGTTTTTCTTATTTTCCAAGGTAAGCTACTCTCCAATGAGCTGTTGAGGACCAGGTGGCCTCCCTTTTGCAGATAAACAAACTGAGAAGGCAAGAAGACTAGATACTGCCTTTGGTGGCTGAGAATAATCATCACTACTGTTTTATTAGAATTAGAATGATGCTCTCCTTTGCGGAGACATTGAGTTGGATGTTTTCCACTTGATTTTTTGTTCTATCTTTCCAGCCTACTCCAGTAGGGTCAGTTCACGTAGATTCTGGTGCATCTGCAATAACTCGAGAAAGCCACACACACAGGGACCGGCCGTCACAGCAACAGCCTTTGCGAAATCAGGTATGTGCTGGGCCTTCCTTGTTTCAGACATTCTGCCTCTTCATGGCTAATACTAAAACTGAAATTCTTCAGCTTCTCTGCTTCAGTGTATACACTGAAATTAAAGACAAAGGACTTGCCATTTCTCAGTGGTGTGTGCGGCACTCCAGCATTCCTCGGGGCGTGTCACGGTGCTGCGATGGGGCCAGGCGATTTACGTGAAGTATCCGGTCTAGAGAATTTGGGCTTGTCCAGGTCTGTTGGCTGAAAGGGGAGTCCACCACAGGCCAGAAAGACCTGCTGAACGTACAGGATGAACAGGGTAGCCCATTTTGGGTCTCATCTGCAGTCCAGTATGGTGCGCTTGCCAATGCTGAGGGTTTTTTTGCTGGTTAAGAAGAGTGGGTAATTTGGAGTTCCAGCTGACTGAGGCATAAACTGGCACCTCTCTTCCCCCTCTGCCCCTGCCCCCAGGTTAATCCTAGAGCTGGCCAAGATCTGAGATGAATCTTTAGTGAAGACTTAGCTTTGCTTTCGGCCACTGCAGAGGAGGCCATGTCATCTGTCCTTCAGTGTTCATAGTTTGAGAAACTAGTGGTCTGTACGAGAGGCTTCTCTCAGCCTAAAGGCTGAAGAGGCAAACACACAAGAATCAACAAGTTTGACAACATTTAAAGAAAGGGGTCACTGGGAAGTAAATATGACTTTCATCTTTATATCATACACAATTGACCCTTGAACAACACAGGTTTGAAATGTGTGGGTCTACTTATATGCGAATTTTTTAAAAAAAATAAATATAGTGCATGGGGCGCCTGGGTGGCGTAGTCGTTAAGCGTCTGCCTTCGGCTCAGGGCGTGATCCTGGCTTTCTTGGATTGAGCCCCACATTGGGCTCCTCCGCTGGAAGCCTGCTTCTTCCTCTCCCACTCCCCCTGCTTGTGTTCCCTCTCTTGCTGGCTGTCTCTCTCTCCATCAAATAAATAAATAAAATATTTTTTAAATATTAAATAAATAAAGTGCAGTATTGTAAATGTATTTTCCCCTACGATTTTCCTAGTAACATTTTCTTTTCTCTAACTTTATTGTAAGTGTAGTATATAGTACATATAATATACAAAATACGTGTTTATCGACTGTTTATGTTATTGGTAAGGATTCTGGTCAACAGTAGGCTTTTAGTAGTTAACTTCTGCGGGGAGTCAAAAGTTATATGGGCATTTTCAACCTCACAGTGGCCGATACTCCTAACCCCAGTGTTGTTCAACGTTCAGCTATACGTTGCTAAGAGAAAACTGAGGACCCCAGTAGATAAATAAGCAAAGGTTAATTAACAGATATGCACACGCACACACACACACACACAGAGTCATCACCTATCAAATTACCTTGTTCTCCTCACCCCTGACCTCACTTTTCAATATTCACAGATATGTTTATAATAAAATACAAAAACAGTTATCATCTCAGATGTACATATGAAACCACATAGGTTAAAAATAGCAGATAGAAGTACATACACATATATGGACAGTGAAATACACATACAAATAAGGGATAGACTCACCATAAGTACATACTTTTAGCAAAATATATGGCTTGGTAAGATAAAAAAAGGATAAAGGAAGGATATCTATATATTAGTAGCTAAAATACAGAGTAGATAGGCAAAAAGATGGGGGTTAGCAAATTGTGTATGCTAATTGGGTCCATAGTTAAATGCTTTAGTCAAAGTAGTTGGCTGAGAATTATAATTTGAATGACTTCTCATTTGATAACAGAATATTGTTGACTTCTGCAATTGTTCTTCCTGGACCTCCCTTGTTAAAAGTGTAGCTGAGTGCACAGTTAAACTGACACTCTCCTACATTGATCTGGACTTGCAAATTGTTTCAAATTTTCTAGAAGGTAATTGGATGAAGTTACTGTTCTGTCTGATAGAAAAATCTTACTTCTTGGAATTAATCATGATAGAACAACCCAAGATATAGTTTAAGTTATGAGCATAAAATTGTTGCAGTGTAATTTGAAACAAAGTTTGGGAAATGATCCACCTATTTAATTATAAGGGAATGGTTATGGATCTAGTTCAAATCTTTTATCAAATAAACGATTATAATAAAGTGAGTTGCAGTGCATTTATTCAGTGGAATGTTACGTAGCCACTTAAAATAATATTTAGGAAAACTTGTAGTAACCTGAAAATGTTTATGGTTTGTAGAGTGAAGAAATCAGAGCACAAAATTAGAAATACATCATGATTTCCCCTGAGGGGAAGGGAAAATGAAAAAATCAGCGAGAGGAGATAATGCCAGCATATTAACAGAAGTAGTGTTGAAACTGATAATATTGTGGTTAATATTTTTCCAAACTATTCTATAATGAGGTTATATTATAATGAAAAATGTATTTAGATAGAAAAAGTGTAGAAAGAAAAAAATAATTTAAGTAGTCAGTGAAGTCCGCATAATCAGCATATCTGCCCACTCGCGTTTTCAGAGTATTTCAAAGGAGAATAGGTATTTCCTTAATTTCCCTTGTCTTGTCTACTAGAATTCTTAATCAACACTGCTGTTTTGAATGAATTTTAAAAGTATGGGAAAAAGAGATGTTGAAAACCTAGATTGCCAAGGTGAAAAATACATTCATACCTAGTATCGGAGTAAAAGTACTTTTACTTTTAATTTTCAGTGTACTTTTAAGTGAAGGGTCATTAAACCCAGTGTGTGTAGTTAGGAAATCGCATCTGCAAAGCAATAATGAACTTCTTTTTGAAGAATTGAATCTTGCAATTCTCTCTGATCGCCTCCCCCCCCCCCCCCCCCCCCCCCGTTTAGGGTTTTTAGTATCCCATGGCTGCTAAGGGATTGAAAGTCCCCACGTTTTAACCCCCCCCACATTAATGCAAATATTATACCTCCCTCCCAGCAGGATTCTGAATCCTTGCTGGGTAGAATTCTTTCTGCGCTGTGCCCTGTGGGCAAATGGATTTCTGGCGTCTCTTCTTCCTTTACACTGTGTCTTACTCTGTGGTCTCATTGCTTTTGTTCCATCTTTAGGGTTGTGTTCTTACGTTTTGGAGGTTTTGTTGATTATTTTTTAAGAAAAATTGCAGTCACATAGGTCCCTTACATGACTCTAGGAATTGAAAGCGGTATATGTTCTTTTTTAGACTGATTCTTTTCAATTTTGAAATCAGCAAAAGAAGAAAGTCAAGTCTCTCTTTGAGAGCTATTGACAAGTATTAACCTCACTTTAGGGGTAGCTAACTTCTTCTCTACAACTTTGACTAAATAAGTCTAGCTGAGGACCTGCTCTGTGCAAGTGTGCCCTAGGGCTACCAAGATAAGTAGGGCATCCTTGTCCTCAAAGAACTGACAAGCGGATATGCCAGTAGCCAGATAACTATAATCCAAGGCAGAACAGAGAAGCATCCCAAGTTTCAAATGACCATCATCAGAGATTGGAAGAAGGAGACATTTCATCTAGTCTTGAGCGTGACAGAGTTTCATGAAAGAAGCTGCATTTGAAGTGCTCTTGGAAGAGTAACGTGGGAGTGAAAGAGGCGTTCCAAGCAAAAAGGAAATGTGAGCAACAAGTTACCTGGTTCACTTTGCTAACATATACGGTGTGAATGAAGGAGACAAGGCTAGGAAAATATCTTGGAGCCATCTGATGACATTCCTGGAATGCTGGGCTGGAGAGTTGATATTTAATTTCAGTGGGGAATAGGTACTGAAGGTTTTTAACAGAGGGCTGATAAGATCAAAACTTTGCTTTAGAAATCTTTTGGCATAGAAATCTGTCAAATAGCCTGGCAGCCAGCATGGAGACAATAAAAGCACAGTGCATCCCCTTCAGAGGTAAAGGGGGCCTAGATGGGCCGTAGTCATGAAAATGAAGTAGAACTGAGAAATGGTATTAAGGGTATGATCTACCAGACTTGGCGGCCCACATGCATGTCAAGGGTGAAGGAGAAGGATGAGTCAGAGCTGTTGCTGAGATTTTGAAGGCCCAATAATTTGGAGGCAGGTGGTACAATTACTGAAATGGGAAAGTTGGGGGAGAAACTTACCTAGAGTTTGAATTAAAGCACTTTGAGTTTCAGATACTTGGAGTGTATTATAGCTGAAGGTGGCTAGCAGGCAGAGGAGGGCTCTCACAAACAAACAAAACAGTAGTGACATATTTGGAAGTCAGAGCGTGGGGATGACATTGATAATAGTGCCTTCAGAGCCTCCTTTTTCTGGGTAAATCTGCTCTTCAGTGTGGTGAGGAGTGATCCTGGGGATTAACAGGCTCTTTAGTCCCATACTTAGAGTAGTTAGAGAAGGAAGAGGAGCTCAGAACTTGGTTTTAGCTTAGCCCAAGGCTTTGGCCATAGGACATTTAACCTTTGGTTGTGGGGGGGGGGGGTTGCTCAGCTTTCTCAGATGTAAGCCTGTAAGTAAGGGTAGAGATTTTTATTGTTCTGTTCACTGCTATCTCCCTAACACCCAAAACAATGTCTGGAATAGTAGACATTTGATAAATAATTGTTTGAATGAATGAATCTGTCAAATGAAGAGCGTAGATGAAGTCAGATGTTCATTTAAAATACAGATTTTTTTTTAACCTTCCGTGAAAAATTAATTGTAAGCTTTTTTTTCCTGCTTGTTTTCTATTTCCACAAAAAGCCATTCTGCCTCCTTTGGCAGCCAGAGTAGGGCTGGATTGTCTACTGAAGGGAAAGGGTGTTCAAAAAACCACAGCAGGTCTTGCTGCAGAGTGAACTCAGGCAATTGGTTTAGTTCTCTTCTATTATTATGAGAATTTTCAGGGAAAATTTGCTTTGCTATTCTAAATGGTAGGTTTGTTGAATTGAGTACTGTTGGGTTCCTCGATGCAGTAATAGATCCCAAATGTGGTTCCCAAAGAACTGCATTTAAGTTCACCTATATCGGATCTGTGTTTTACAACTATGTTAATATCGGATGCTTAAAAGCAATTTTTTTAAACATAAGTATCACCCAGCTAGAGAACTATAATTAAATCATGAGTTTGGATAGAATAAATACTGATAAAGCTAGGTCTGTTCAGAAAGTTGCCAATGGGTTTGTCTTTTCTGTCATTTCCCCCTTGGTGTTTGTCCTTTCCCAGATCCAAAAATGGTAAATCTTGCTGTAGCTGTGGTTCCTCTCTAAAGAATTCTGCATTACCATCCATCAGGAAGGAGGTGAAAAATAGTTCTGCCTCTTTCTACCTAGCAAAGCTTCCCTTTGTATTTTCTGATCAAGCGTAATCAGGAAATAAGTCTTGGCATTATCCAGAGATCTAATATTGGAGTGCAATATATTGCACTGTTGAAGGTTTTATTCAGTGTGTTTGCTCAACATGCTAAATATAGAATATTGCATTGACCAGGATGTGCACATAATAGTATGCTTCCTGTTCTTTCTAAATCTAAGCCTGTGACAGTCCTTATTCAGGTAAATGTTATACACATGCTACCATGGTTCACCAGTTTTGATAGTTACATAGATTTTCTGTTGTGATATGAAGAAGGGGTACTTGACCTAGAAGGTTAGGTAGAAACATATCTGTTTTGAGGTTGGAAAGAGTCACACTGGCTATCTAGAACTATTAAACTCTACCAGACGTGGCATCCTACTATGATAATATTGAATAGTACTTACTCATTTTTATATATACAGTATATGTTTAAGGGAAAGAACTTACTTTTTGTCATTTTCTACAAGGTGAACTGTTTACTTACAAATTCTCAAGTTTGACTAAGCAGGAAAATATGAATCCAATGTCAAAAAAGTTGAGCCCTCATTCTTCTAGAAGAACCATATTTAAGCTAATTCAATACCTTATAAACACAGAAGAAATGAACAATAAAACTTAAAAGGGTCAAATCATGTTGAGCTCTGAAGATGTGCCCCAGTAAAAGAGTAGTTCAGGGACACCTGGCTGGCTTAGTTGGTAGAGCGTACAACTCTTGATCTTAGGGGTGTGAGTTCGAGCCCCATGTTGGATTTAGAGATTACTTAAAAATAAAATCTTCAAAAAAAAAAAAGGTTCAGATGTGTTCGTTTGTATCTAGACTCCAAGAGATTTGATTTATGGAATGTATAGCCTTAGAAAATTATGTGTGGGTTAGCGCTGCCATGCTTATGGAGAGAAGCTTATTATAAGCACTGCTTTTCCAAAGGGGAGATTAAGCCAGATTGCTAAGTAGCCAAGATGGTCAGAGATGTTCCTAAAATGAATATCTTTGTATATTCTTTTGAAAGTCCAGTAGCTTTAGAACAAACAAAAGCTGATTAATTCTCCATTCCCTTCCTTTGACAGAGTATGACTACGTTTTCAGCAAGGCTCACAGTTTGCTAGTTGAAGGGCAGATGAGTGTGCTCAGAGAGAATTTGTCTCCCTCTGACCTCTGTATAATTTCCCACCTTGCTGCCTGCTTTCTAGCAGGAACTCGGGTGTCGAGATTGCATACTCCCCTGTCACCTTCCAGCATAGAACTCTCTGCAGAATGGGGCTGTCCCTCCTCACTTCTGAGACCTTTACCCCAAGGCAGACATTGAAACAAGGAAGTATAAGACTGAAATACAGTCCTTTTCTTACCTTCTCCCATTCTGTCACCTACTTGCTGCCACTCACCTCTGCTGGAATTCTCTATTCTGTGTTTTCTTTGTGCAGTCTTCAGCATTTAGTATTTCAGCAGACATCCTTGTTCTAGGACACTTCCTTTGTAGGAAGGAGAGTCTGGAGAAATGCTACCTAGATATGTCATCCTTCTTGGGGGGGGCGGGGGGGGTGTCCTATACTCTTTTGAATAAGAATAGGGCAGGGTCTGAGTAGAGCGTTTCAGACGTCTAGAATGGTTCCTGTGATTTTTCTCAGAGCTTCACAGAATTGATACTACTAGCTCTATGGGCCTGCGTAGTATTGAACTTGGGAATAATCCTTTCTAAGTTGTTTTCAGTGATTCTCAAACATCCCTGATATTTGATATGAAGGCTGTAGAATACAGGAAGGTGTTGTTTGCACACATGACAGGTTGCACGGAATAATCCCTGTGTGGCATAGGAAATTGGTGCTATTTCATGAGCTTAACAGAAGGAAGTTTTTAATTTTGGTGAAGTATACACTTCAGCAACCTTGCCAGCTTTCAAAAATTTCGTATCTAAGGTCTAATATACTCCAAAAAAAAAAATTCTTGAGATGCTTCCTGCCTCATTCTTTCTTCCTCCATCTTACCCCTGCTACCTTAAAAAATTTTTTTTAAATCTTGGAAGTGTGGTAAGACAGAATGTAACCTAGCGTATTCATTACTAACTTTTTGATACTATTTGGTCTCTATTCTTGTTAATTATAGTTGAAGACTGTAATTATATAATGAGGCCTAGACGACTGACACGGGAGGCCAAAATGTTCTGTATATGTGGCACCTTGTAAGATTCTTCAGGAGGCATGAAGTGAAATGGAGAAAGTTCTTTGTAAATGTAATCAGTTAATTTTTCGAAGTAACTATATAACTTTATATAAAGAATAGGATTCAGTGATTTATTTGCTACAACAGGAGAAGAATGTTTGCCTGCCTTTTGCTTGAGAACAGGAGCTTTATCTCCAATAAGAATTGGAAATAATGTCCGAGCCATAGATGGGGGTGGTACCTCAGGTGTTTCCAGACTGTATTTTCTTGCCCTCTTGTTAGTGTCCTTCTCCCCACTGTCTGTCTGTCCATTAATCCTGGCCAGGTGACTGCTGGGAGATGTTCATTTCCTCTGCCCTAATAACCGCAGGTGGTAGTTTTGATTTTTTACACCAGGCTCCTCTAAATTTCCTCTTACGTAACTTTTGTTAGCTTTCTCTTTGATTTATGCTGTGCTATACCTACTAGATAGTAAACCAAGCATTTCCACACAGGTAATGCAATCACAGCAGAAGAGTTTAAAGTGTTTCCCCAAGGAATTCCCACTGCTTGAGATCCCTGCTCCTGCCTTTGGGGATTTTCACAATCCATGTGGACCTTTGCCTTTCAAGTGATGCAGAGAGATTGACCTTGCTGAGTGACTCTTCTGTCCATGGAAACTCCTTATTGCCTGTTAGATAGACACGTGTGCATGAGAGGTCTTTGAGAGTGAAGAGTTTACATGCTGATCTCCTCTACTGGTTTGCTTAGTATGACTGTATCCCGTGCTGATTATGCCCAGTCATAACCCTGTGTATACAGCATTGCCTAGAATACCTTTCAGGTACACTAGCAGCATGCCGTAGTTGTCGACATTCCTCGGTTTCATCTAGTTTCTGGGCACTCGGTTGCTTTCTAAAGTTGGCAAATGACCCTTTCTACCATATCAACGTCTATATACCAGTCCTGGCCCTTAAATTCTAGAAGAGAATAGCCATTGAGTTTAATATTACAATGAAGAATAATTCCCAGTGTGATAAACCACCAACCGCAGGTTCACATCCGTCTCTCAGTGCTGTTGCTTCCAGTGGCGGTAGAAGGCATTGGAGGGCAGTAGTACTGTGCGGCGTGTTCATTCGCCGCTGCGGAAGCGTATGTGAAGCAGTCTGGAATTGTTAACATTGTTCTTCCCTTTTTAAAAGATAAACAACACGCTGCTTTGATATTGGAGGTGGAGTGTGACTTTTAGGCCTTTGGAAAATGTCTTGCTATTTTTGAAATCTACACAAAAATGTTAATTCCTCCAACTAATTGTGTATTTAACTAGAATGAATATAAATTAGTACACAGTCCTGTAAATCAGACAGTGGCATCAAACCAGACTTCTGATATGTGTTTCAGTAAAAATGGAAAGAGTAGTTGATCAGCTGTCCAGATTTTGTTAAACTTAAAAGCATATGAGTGTTTTATGTACATTTCTTTCCATTTTCAGCTTTGTCTGCCTTAAAAACAAGTGCAAAACAGAGAGCATTCATGCAAGAAGTAATCACACTGAACATGTATCCTAGAACTCAAAACAACCCCAAATGGCTTATAAATGTCTGGATATTGTTTAAACATGTAAATTTTTTGAAAACTGACAGTTCTTCATAGTCATTTAGGAACTTAAATATCCTACTTAAATATTACAAAAAGTAAAGTCCTAGAGGAACTGAAGAAGCTATCACTAATGGATAATAGTTATGGGTATTTCTTACAATACTAGATTTCTCCTCATGGCACCTGGCTGGCTCAGTCAGGGGAGCAGGCAACTCTGGATCTTGGGGTTGTGAGTTAGAGCCCCATGTTGGGTGTAGAGATTACGTAGAAAAATTAACAATAAACCAGATTTATTATCAAATCTCTAGTAGTAAAAAGATACGAGATTAAGTTCTCTGAGGATATGGATACTGTCAATAAGTTTATAAAAGTTATGATTATGTTAGAAACCACAGCCTTATTTTGGAAAATGAAACATCTGAATTTCTGTTGGCAGAAATAGTCGGAAGGGCGGGTTTTTTGGGTAGCTTTGATTCTCGAATGTGACTAGCGGTATGGAACCAAACCCCTCTTTTGTTAGAGAATATGCTAAGTAAGTTCATACGGCTGCCTCCTTACAGAATATACTCATTCCCTGAGGAATATCAGAAACGTGGCCAGGACCCTTTACACTGCTGTTACCCCTGTGGCTTCAGATTCCATTAATAAAGATGAGTAAGTTGTAGCTGATACATGAGGCTCGGGGTTTATTTTGTTTTGTTTTTTTCTAATTGAAAAAGCCTTTTTGGTGACTTACAGATGAGCTTATGAGCCTCAGACAATTACTTCTTTCCTTTTCCTTTTCTTTTTTATAAAATACAACATTGATAGCTGTGAACATCTCTAAGATTTATTGCATCCTTGCTGGTTTTCATGCAGAGCAGCAATATCACATCCCAAACCCTGCTGTTGTTTATATCAGCAGCAATTAAAATTTGATTTACTAATCCCTCATTGCTGCCTCTCCAACCCCTCGTTTTTCATTTTGTAGAGCCTTAGGACTGTTACAGCTGAGCGTCATGATGTTAACACCTCCTCAGCCATCTGGTACAGGGGAAGAGGCACCTAAACAGATTCTTCAGAACAAAATCACAAATGAGCAAGATCAGAATAGTATGAGATCTAAAAAACAGGTAAAGAAGGAATGAAGAGAGCCTGAATGACAGCAGAACTGAAAGCAGAACCCAAAAAGGTTTTGGATTGGAAGCCCTCCTTTTGCTGGGGAAAGATCTGCCTTTTGCTTTCTGGAAGAAAGCAATTCATAGTAGTCATATCTAAAACTATTTCTAATTCCAGACTAGAGGCCATTAGCTAGAGGAATCAGGAAAACATTATAGCTTACCCCCCCATCTTTTCATATTGACCTGTGAACCTGTTTTGAAGATATACTTTTTTCATTCTCTTAGATAAGAAAGCATATTCCAGCCACCACCACTGCTCATGTTATCTTAGTTCAAAGTCTTGCAGAGGTTTATATTGAGAGTGGTGGGTTCCCTGTTTAAGGAAAAGCCATATTATCTTGATCCCTAATGCTAGGGATTTTCTGTACTGACTACTGTCTATTTAGGTAGATCTTTAATCAGTGAGATGATTTGTATGATTGTTCCTTTGTCCAACGATACTAACATTCTGAATTCGGTCTGCTTAGTTGCTACTGAATTGTACTAATGTGGAAGCTAAAATTGATTCCACCTTTTGGTGGTGTTCCTCTACCCCCTTGGTTATTGTTTCTCTGTGTCTGGGTGAGGATGGTGTGCTGTAGACTGTCATGTATTGGCTCCTTAGGCTGAAATGAATGTAGCCAAGTTAACTTTTTCTCAGTGCTTTGCAGCGGTTGTTAGTTTAAAATCCAAAACGAAAACAAAACCCTCAGGGACACTAATGTACTTGATTTTGTTATTGCTTGCTGTTGCTTCACCTTTCCTTCCATATCTTGCTCTCATGCTTCCTAATGCCTGAGCAGACTGCATCGTCAGAGCGCCGAGGAGAGTGGGAAATCCAGCCCAGCCGGCAGACCAATACCTCATACCTGACGTCTCACTTGGCTGCAGACCGCCATGGGGGATCAGTGCAGGTACTTAATTGCCTTTATTGCCCTTTCCTGGCCTTCTCAGCTTGGCTGGTAGAATGTTGACTTGCTTCTGAAACTTTGGGTCCTTTAGAAAGGAAACTTCCTGCAAGGTTGAGCTGCTTCTGTAGTGAACTGAATATCTGTGTGCTGATTTTCTGCCTAAGACTTACAAGAATCACTTGTTGAGATGATTGTTGGTGGTTGTCATTGACTAAGAAATATCTATATGATTTCTGATACTGATTTCTGGTTAAACTGATCCTATAACCTTGATCTACTCATGATAAACTGTAAAAATACTATCAAGATAGAAGTATGTTAGTGTCAAGTATGTGAATTTTAAAGACTTGAAATGTGTAAAATAAGTATTTTTCAGATAATGGACTGCATATTTAGCTCATTCCATGGTGGTATGTGCCTTAGCAGATAAGGCGAGAATGTTAATTGGTCCAAGTCAGCCATTTCTGAGTGGGTACCCAAGAAGTTGTGCTGTTTCTTTTTTCCTTCTGGAGTAAGTGTGGTCTTAGAGAATTATTTCTGATTTCATTTGGACTGTTTTGAAGCTCTGTTGTCTCTAATACTTAAGAACATCTGTGTCTCTACTTTTCTTTCATATCTCAATTTTAATAATCTTAATCCAAATATGTCTCTCAGACTGTTAAATGATACCACCAGTTGGGGCACACAAGTAAACCCAGAGCCACCAAATCATATAAAGGGATATGGGGCGCCTGGGTGGCACAGCAGTTAAGCGTCTGCCTTCGGCTCAGGGCGTGATCCTGGCGTTATGGGATCGAGCCCCACATCAGGCTCCTCCGCTGTGAGCCTGCTTCTTCCTCTCCCACTTCCCCTGCTTGTGTTCCCTCTCTCGCTGGCTGTCTCTATCTCTGTCAAATAAATAAATAAAATCTTTTAAAAAAATCATATAAAGGGATAGACAAACCTTTTGCGTGTAGTAATGCATCTTGATAGGCTTGATTGTCTAGAATATGTTTTTTACATAGAGCGGTTCATTGAAGATTGTGTTATTCACAGGAAGTCGGGAGACAGCTGTAGTTCTGTTAAAAAAAAAAATTTAAAAACCTCACAGGAACATCTAGGTGAAAGTGATGGATTGAACACACAGATCTGTTCTCACCTCCTCTGAAACAGCACTAAAAGAATGATAAAGAGATTTTTTTGAAAGGCGTGAATCCATAAAAGGATGGAGAAAACAGAAGAGGCAACAGCAACAGAATATTAGATGCTAGAAAGCACGTGGGCAATTATTCAATGACTTAGGAGTCCCAAGAAAACGGAATCCTGAGCCAATAGAACCTATTTTCACTGGGTGATCTCCCAAAGACTCAGAAGTTGGCCCTCTATCAGGGGAAGTAGGTGGGAGGGCTATGTGCTAAAATAAAGAAGACTGGTTAAAAGTCTGTTTTCTAAGAAGCCAGAGATCCCTAGATGCTCTCCCGCTCCCCAGCAAAGACCAAGGATTTATTATTTGGTAAGGGCAAAATAGAGGGTCTATAAATTGGGGGATATGAGTCACTTTTGGGGGTGGGGAGCTATATTGAAGAAAAGGGACAGTAAATGAATGTGTGATCCATACTTAAAAGTCCCACCCCTGTACTCCTTGCAGTCTCCCACTTTTATTTATTTTTTCGTTTTTACTTTTTTATAGAGAGAGAATGGGGATGGGTGGGGGAGGGGAGAAGGGAGAGAAAGAATCTCAAGCAGACTCCCTGCTGAGCATGGAGCCCCCAATACTGGGCTTGATCTTACAACCCTGATATCATGACCTGAGCTGAAATCAAGAGTCAGATGCTTAACTGACTGAGCCACCCAGGCACTCCAAGAGAGAGACTCTTAAGCAGGCTCCATGCCCAGTGCAGAGCCCAACACAGGGCTTGATCTTATGACCCTGGGATCATAACCTCAGCCAGGCACCCCAGGATGCTATTTTTAAAAGGAACATTCTAAGAGCAAACCAAGAAAAAAAGAGAGAGAGCGCGTTCTTGGAAATTAAAAACATAAGAAAAATTAAAATTCAGGGGTTTGGAAGATAAAGCCGTAAGGAAGTCTTTCAGAAAGTAGAGCAAAGAGAGAGGATAAAATGGTAGAAAACATTTTTCAAAAAATAAAAAATAGAACTACCATGCAACCCAGTAATTCCACTTCTGGATGTGTTGTGGAAAAAGCAACTTGTAAAACAATGTATGAAATTTGGCCCCATTTTTATTTTCACACATATATGCAAATATACATATATAAGAGGGATAACATGCATATCATGTTAGTGTATGCAGAAGAAAAAAAAGAAACAATATAGAGTAGGGGAGGGCAAACACAACCAGTGGGCCACATCCTACCTTCTGCCTATTTTTATAAATAAGTTTTATTAGAACATAAGCACACTCATTTGTTTACATATTGTGTATGTCTGCTTTCATGCCGCCGTGGCAGAGTTGAGTAGTTTCCACACAGACTGTATAGTCCACAAAGCCTAAAACATTTACTACTTGCCTTTTATGTAAATACTTTGCATAACCTTGTTCTCAAGGAAGATATACTGAATTTCCCACTAGTCATGTACACATGATGATGTCACTGGAAACTTGGACTTTTTATGTAGTCTTTTTTAATATTCTAATTTTTTTTACAATAAACATGCTTTTTAATTAGGGGAAAATGCAAAGATTAAATAATTTTAAAAGGAAAATACCTCATAATCAGGCATATCTGGACAGTTTACTAGATTTGTGTTCCTAGAACACAGAGGTGCTCATTTAGACAGTGCTTCCTGTTGTCCATTGTGAGGGGTTGTCTTTAAAATTGGAGTCAATTAGAGTCTCTGGCAGCACTTTTAGAAAATACAGCCTCCCTCTACTCCCTATAAACTTAGTTCTGCAGCTTCCTTGACACCTGCATACGGGGCAGGCAAGTGTACCATTTCCCTGATACTGCGTTACGCTCCGGTGCTCCTTAGTACATCTGCCTCTTTCACTGTAGCCCCGGTGTGTGTCTACTCATAAAGGCTAGGCTTTTCGCAAACCAGATCAGCCATACTTTTCTAACACAGCAGATGCCCACATATTTTCAAGTTGTCTCACTTCCCAAAGGTCATGTGGTCAGACCATGCTTAGCCTACCTGAATGGCCTGCAGACACCACAACCCTGGTAGGGAGTGCAGAGCAACGAGTTGAACAGAGTTTGCTCTGGTACGGCACGTGCACACTCCCATTCTAGCCTGTTTAATAGCAGACACCCCCCCACCCTGGCCCCGTGCTTCCCATTCTGCCACTGTTTCCACAGATCTTCCACATGTGGAAGATCTAAACTCAAGAAGGCAGTGTATTTTTCTCTTTCAAAAAGATGGCTCCAAAGTTGTTTAAATTAAAATATGTAGGAAATGTCTAGAAAGCTCTAGGACCAAGCAAAGGCATGAGACTTAAGATTGACATTTAACTTGGGGCGCCTGGGTGGCACAGCAGTTGGGCATCTGCCTTCGGCTCAGGGCGTGATCCCGGCGTTATGGGATCGAGCCCCACATCCAGGCTCCTCTGCTGTGAGCCTGCCTTCCTCTCCCTCTCCCCCTGCGTGTGTTCCCTCTCTCGCTGGCTGTCTCTATCTCTGTTGAATAAATAAATAAAATCTTTAAAACAAATTAACATTTAACTTTTAACTAATATTTACTTTGCTCAGATCTTTATAATTTTTAATTACGATTCTTGTTGCGGTCAGTAGTATTCCCATTTTATAGGTAGGGAAGCTAAAGTACAGAATTACCACATATGTTAGTTGTGAGAAGTAGGATTGAAATGTTGGTTATCAGCTAATATATTTCTTCGTTTGGTACATACCTCATTTTTCTTCATGGTCTGTTTTGAAAAATGGGGGTTAGGAACTCAAATTTTTTACTTAAAATGTTAAATTACTTATTAAAAGAGATGTTACCAATATTAAGGACTAAAGTTCAAAATAGTACTTCACCTTAATCTCTTTCAGGTTAGTCCTTTAAGATATCTATTACTTTGGTCTTATGTGATAATAGCCAGAGGAATGTCGGATTAATTCTAGTAGTGATTAAAACAAAATAACTTTCAGCATTCCAGGCACACAAATAAGCTTATTTTTTAATGAAATTATGCTGAAAATTCAGTAGAAAGGTATAAAAATGATAATGCTTTAAATACAAATAATTCATTACATTCGCAAGGGTGTTTTGGGGGGGGTTTTGTGTGGGGGGGATTTTTTTGTTTTTTTTTTACAATTTTCCACAACATCTATGTATTTAACTGCCATAGTATTTATGCAGTAGATAGGACCCAGGCTGTTGGCCTGGTCTTACAGAATTAGAAACCAGGGCTCACAGAAGAAGTTGATGTGGAGAGAAGCCTGGAGTCCGGCTCTCTGGTCACCTACAGGAGCGTTTATCCTACTGTGCGTCTAGGCAGCAGTCCAGTGGATTGATCACGCTCCAGCCTCCAAAGTGGTTGCTCAAAAGACCTAGATTAGTAGGATATTTTACGTATAGGTAGGTTAAAAGTTAGACACCTGGTGATTACATTCCCATTTGTGCCTGATTCATTTGAGACCAGGTACTCATTGACATGGACAGGATGTCCAGTCTGTAAAATGGAGATAGCCTCTTCTTTATGGGCCAATTGGCAATTCGTAGCAAAGAGAAATTAGAGAGCCGACGACATGCGAAACACTGTGGATAGGCGCCATGACCCAAAGTCATCAAGTAGTTGGCAGTGGTGATGCTTGCTGACTCCCGCTTTGTTTGTACCAGTAGAGGTCAAGACATTTTCTTTAACACTTGTCCAGCTCCTGAATTGTTCATTAAGAAACTTAAAGTGATTTCTTCTCTGGCCCTTGTGCTGATAGAATGAATTCACCAGCATGATCGCCAGTGTGCAGCCAGAATGTGCCCCAGGAAATAAATGTGGGCTGAGGAGGTTAACAGCAGCAGTAGCGTGAGGAGCTGTGCCCCTCTAATCTGTAAACCTTCACTCGTCAATTTTGTTTTTGCTGTTTATTGCCCTAACTTCTTATTTTGAAATTTTCAAATTTATGAAAAAGTTAGTTGTGGTGGTGGTGGTGATGGTGAAATGAACCTGTGTGTATCCTTAACGTAGATGAATGATTATTAAGATTTTGCCACGTCTTTCATTCTGTGGCGGTGGTGTGGGAGGCGAGGGGAGAGTGTGTGCTAAAGTATTTGAAAGTAAATTGTAAACATCATTGCATTTTATCTCACCATACTTTAGTTGACGTCTAAGAACAAAGAAATTCTGCATGTAATCAATACCATTGTCATATCTAAGAAATTTAATAATAATTCCATAATGTCTAATCTACAGTCCTTATCACATTTCCAGTTGGCCCCCAGATTAATTCTATAGGGTCCAGGACCTAATTGAGGTTTGCATTTGCATTTAGTTCTTATGCCTCTTTAGTCTCTTTCTTTCTTTCTTTTTTTTTTTTTTTTAAGATTTTATTTATTTATTTTGACAGAGAGACAGCCAGTGAGAGAGGGAACACAGGCAGGGGGAGTGGGAGAGCAAGAAGCAGGCTCCCAGCGGAGGAGCCTGACATGGGGCTCGGTCCCAGGACTCTGGGATCACCCCCTGAGCCGAAGGCAGATGCTTAACGACTGAGCCACCCAGGCGCCCCCCCCCCTTAGTCTCTTTCAATCTCTTAGTCGTTTAATCTCTTTCAGCCTGTAACACTCACCCTTGTGTTAAAAGGGGAAAAAAAAAGTTTTTCGGAGAAGTCTTTTTTGAAGAGGCCGGGCTTGCTGTCCTATAGAAAGTCCCCCATTTTGGGTTTGTCTGGGTTTTTTGTTGTTGTTGTTTTGTTTTTTCCATCATACTTAGATTCAGGTAAAACTTTTTTTTTTTTGGCAAGAATATTACATAATGTTATATAATATTTATTATGTCAGGAGATAAATAAGGATGAGTGGTTCCATTAATGAAAGGTGCTAAATTTGATCACTCGCAGATCCCTTGGGTAAGTCCACATTTAATGTTGTAGGTGTCTTTGACTAACCATACAGTATTGTTTCCATTTTTTTTAAGCGTGTATTATCAATAAGAACAATAAATATTTCTGGTTTAGAAATAATGGCAAGTAGAGACTGCTACTAAGTGGTGTTTACCTAGTGAGCCCTTAATTCTTTGAATAATACCCCAAAGAGCCCTTGCTCTTAACATTGCCTCCTGCCCACCTTTTTATGACTATGCTTGACATTTTTTCAAATAAGCTGCTGGTGAGGACCTAGAGGGAGATAAGAATAAACATTTATGGAGGGAGAATAACAGTAGTGGGAACAGTTACTGAGCCATTACAGTTTACCATGGCACTGGGCTAAACACTTTGTGTGGCTTGGCCGCACGGTAACCCTATTAGGTAAGCAGCATTGCTTCCCCGTTTTACTTAGGAAGCTCAGGCATAGAAAGATTGAGGATCTTGCCCAAGGACCCACAGCAAGTAAGTGGTGGAGCGAGGGTTCAAACCCAGGGCTGACTAACCCTGGAGCCCATATCTTAGTTACTGTGTGTGCTCTGCTCCCATGTTGTGTGCCAGGTATCGTACCAGATACCACCTCGTACATCTGCTTGTGTAATTCTCACATCACCCATCACCCTGTAAGAAACCGTCTCGAATAGATGAAGTTACTTACCCAAGGGCATATGATAGCTGAACCATTTATCCTATTTTGTGGTTCTCTCCCATGTTTCAGCCAAGGTCTTTAACAGCAGAGTGGTTTGTCCAGCGGGGTCCCTTTTCCCACTTCCCAGCACCCACATAAGCAGCAGTCATGTGCTGGAAATGAAACCAGGTGACAGAAGCAGCTGCACAAGCAAGAGAAGCCTGATCGGGTCCACATTAACCAGATGACAGGAGTGAGAGCCTTCAGTTACAATTCGGGGACCATCAGTGAGAAATGGGATGACAGTGAACCTGAAATAAAGGTTGTTGAAATAAGACTGGTCTTCCAAGGGAAAGCGCTTCCTTACCGTCTGCCCTCTCACCAGAGAGGGTGCGGCAGTCTTGTGTTTGAGTAACTTCAAACCAACGGTCAAAGCCGTGAAGAAATTTCTGAAGGAAAGTGTGATTGCTTATAGTTTCTGATGCCCACTATTGATTTCCCTTTTAGAATTTTTTGTCAACACCATCACTGGGTCTATTTATAATTCTAGCATAAGAAACTGAGAGAAAGAATTAAAGAGAATAACGTGACCTCTTTCACAGGCTTTTTGTGAAGATTAAATTTACACACACGTGCACACACAGTGTAGCAGAGTGCGGACACAGAGTAGCATTCAGTATGGAAGTTATTACTATTATATGATTACATCATTGCATTTTGTGTTCTCACATGATATGGTCCTGGGAACCTTACCTAAATGAGGACATCTGGCCCCTCAGCTCAGGAAGATAAGCATTCCAGACACTGCCTGGTTAGTACCTAAGTTAGAGACTAGATATCCCCTAGGGACCCTCTCTGGTGCTGGCAGGAGGTTCCTATGGCCATGGTGTCTGTCACACTCTGTCTTTCTGTTTCAGGTGGTTAGCTCAACCAATGGAGAGCTGAATGTCGATGACCCCACGGGAGCCCACTCCAATGCACCAATCACAGCTCACGCCGAGGTGGAGGTAGTCGAGGAAGCTAAGTACGTTCATCTTTCAAGGGGGCTCTTGAGTCCTGGCTTGAAAAATCTTCTCTGTCTTTTCCTTTCTATGTGCTGCTCATCTCAGACTGGATTTCTCATGCTTGTGTCCTCAGCTTTCTTCCTTTGACCATTTTAGTTTTTGCATGGTACCTTAAAGCTGCTTCTGCCCTTCTTTAGCTGTGATTCCTGGGAAGACCATCACATTTCTCTAGTCCACATGGGGCAAAAGACCTAGTGAACTGAAAGAATCATGGTATAAGAGCTAAAACAGATAGTAGTCCTGAGCCTGTTGGGTCCCGGGAGCTTCTTGCTTCCTGTGGGATACAGAGAAAAATCCGCTTATCTTAAATCGCGGGCCATACTGAAAAGCATTTGATTTCTGGTTCTTGGCTAAGAACTCTGCATGTATCGTCCTGGAGCAAGGGTTTTAGGGCCATTGTGTCTCACTTAAATGATTCTAGAATCAGAGAGAGTCCAATAAGTCAGGGAAGCTAGTTTCTACACCTGTGAGTAAAAGAATCTTGGGGGGAGAGGAAATCACACTACTAGGGAGGGGTGAGTCCACTCCCTTTTCTGCTTCTCTTGCCTGTGAATGTGTTACCCTACCCATACCACCGGCCCCTTGGTGCTCTCTGCATGGCGTGTGGTTAAACTCTGAGCATATGGGGTAGGAGGGGGAGTAACTGCCAGTTCTGCTGCAAAAGCAGCATTTCTATCACTTCTTTCCCTTTTTGCCCCATCCCAAATTCCAATCCAGACTTAAACTCCAAGAAGACATGAGGTAGGGAGAGAGAAGTCCTTTACAAATTTGTAACTGCCGCCGAGCCTGATATGGTTGACCTTCCTTATAAACTCTTTGAGAACATTCAGGCCATCCTAGTGTCTTGTTCTCAGAAGCATACAACATCCAAATAGTGATACCGGGTCCCAGATGCTCTCTTGAGCCCCCAGATGGCCTCAATACCCGCCAGAACGTGCTTACACCTCTGGGTGTCAGGTGGTGGGAGGCCAGTCAAGACCTGCAGTCTTTCTTCCAGCTACACTTTGCGTGCTTGTCCCCTGCCCACTCCTCTGCTCTCCTGACCACCTGTATAATGAGCTCACTTTGCTTCCAAGGGGTCCTTTCCTTGGAAAGCCAGGATTTGGGGATTTCTACCCAGTAGATAAAAAGCAGCTCAAGGATGACTTGGACTCTGTCTTGTCAAGACCTTGCTGACTGTAGGCAGCTTCAGATGCTCCTCTCCTGGTTTCTGTAAGGTGCTGGTAGGTAAGGAAGGCAGGGGAGTTTTTAATGCAGGGAAGAGACCATTTTTAGTAAGGAGACATGCTCTGTATTCTCAGAGACTTTGGAGATTTTAATGGTACTCATAGTTTTTCAGCTTCCATGACAAAACTTCATTCTCCCAAACAAACAGTATGGGTTCTCGACCTTGGCCACACTTTGGAATCACCTGGGGTATGTTAGAAAATGCATATGTCTGAATCCTGGCCCCAGAGGTTCTGATTTTATCGGGGATTATGGCCTGAGCATCAGGAAATTTTAAAGTTTGGTTGATTCTGTGTGGCCAAGGATGGGAATCACGGCACCAAGCATATTCTGATTGAAACACTGGGCTTGAGAGATGGCTATTACCCATTCCCACCCCACCTCACTCCCAGTTCATGTTGTGGCTATTACTTGGAAGGCTAGGCCTTTAGTTCTGGATTTAATAGTGTATTTTGACTACCGAGATTGAATGGGCTTTCATCTTACAGTATGTCCTATACAGGTTTATTTTTTGAACCCATTCCCTCACTTCGTTTTGGTAAATGTGTACACTGATTGTGTATGTGAGTGTGGTATTTGTGTCCTGTGTGTAAAATAAGGGGCTGTTCACACAAAGAGATTGCAACGTGGTGAATTCTGTGCTGGTAGAATCTAAACTCTAGGATGTGAAAAGGACCTCTTTGCCTCTGTGCCTCTTTGCCGCTGGTCCCAGGTTTGGGCCTTCTGATGTGTGTGGAGACCAGAGGGGAGCAGTTGTGTTTGACCAAATGTCATCCAAAAGCTCAAAGCCTAGGGCATTTTGTGTGCTGATTCCCCTCGTGATTTCTTGAGCTACCAATCCATCTTGCCCAGGAACTCTCATCCCAGCCATGTGTATTTCTTCTTGGCCGTCTCTGTGTTTTGGAGGGAGGGAGGAGGTAGCCATGAATCCACCTGCTCAGTCATTTTCATGGGAAGAAGTCACAGCTAGAGAAGCACAAGATGTCCCAAACAACCCCTCATTGCACGCAGCTGTGATGCCATTTGTCCGTGCAGCCTGCTTGTGAGAAAAAGAGGGCTGTTGCCTATGTTAAGATTCAACCAGGGACTGGGGAGGTACATGAAACCTTCACTTCCAAGCTTTTGAGTTTGGGTTCCTCACCTACCTTGTTTTGTGTAAAGGAGGAGAGAGAGAACAGGGTCTTGGTTTTTGTTCTATATATGAAATGAACATCGAACTGCCCTTTTCTTCTGGCTGCAGGACACATGTCCTTGTTTAAATATGATTGGAAGGGTGGTGAGGCAAGGCAGCTTTTTGGTTGTTTTTTGTTATGGTAAAAATAGGAGTTTTTGGTTTTCCACCAACTTTAGCTTTAACTTAGCAAATGTGGATCTCATTTTTCCTGGGAATTAGCAAGAATGGGATGTAGGCCCTAGTTTGACTTTAGTCCGCAGCAGTGACCCTTCTTGCTCTGCGTCATCTCCTACTAAAATAAAGTGTTGGTGAAGCCTTCCCCCGCCCCCCCCCCCAGAGGAAGAGCTAACTGCCAGCTGCTTTGGTCAGGCGTGTCGGAATTATAGAAAGGCTAGGGACTTCTCTTCTCTCAGAATAGTTGGGAGGTCAGCTTAACATTGCACTGTAAGACTGTGTGTGGGAACCAAAATGGCTCATGTGGTGCTTGATCGAATTCTTATAGGCAGGATCGTTTCTTCTTTCTCCTGCTACCTTCCTGGAAATTGCCCAGGAAAACCCACTCTGGGGCTCCCACCAGCTCTTTCTGTTTTACCTTACCCCTCACCGAGATATCCAGCTCCCTCGTCGATGCTTCTGTCAGGCGCCTGCCCCCTCCACCTTCGCGTGGGGGCCCAGTGGCCTGGGCGCACTCAGCCTCCCTCGACAGAGGAAGAAACGAAACACAGACACATACTGCATGTTTGCATGGCGCACAGGGAGTCGCTTCCATCTCACCTCTGTGGACTAATATCTCTCTCTTTCTCTCTTCCTTTCTGTGTTTTTCTCTTTACACACTCTGTAGCTGCCTGAAAATGCTCAACCTGTGGTGAGTCCCTCTCTCCAGTCCACATGCTAGGGGAGCGGACCAGACTAGGCTGGGATTGGCAAAGCCAAACAAAATGCCTTAGGAACACTGAGTGGCTTCCCTACGCCGCCTTGTGCCATAACCACCCAGACTGGGGAACTAGATCCACAAGGTGGGGATGGGGCAGGCCTACACCCAGGAATTAATCTGTTCCTTCTTTCCTTTCAAACCCATCTCATCGCTGTCTCCTCCTGTCAAAACAATATCCTACAGTATCCAAACTTCCTTTCTATTTTTAGCTGAGTGAATTGTCTGCCAAATTGATAGACCAGAGAATATCAGGCAGAGAGGGACAGGAGCAGGAGGACAAGGTTACTATATCAGTTGTTTAGATTATCCTTCACAAAACCAAGGGCAGTTGTTGCCAGATAATCTCACATTCTGTGGCTCGGTCTCTCACCTGGAAATTGGCTGCTTTGGAAAAAATCCATGACTTTTCTTTTTGATTCAGCTGGTTCTTTCATCTGTAGAATGAGTCTGTCAAAAAAAGCTCCTTCATGGGGGGAGAAATGGACATTTTGTTGTTGTTGTTTTGGGTTTTTTTGTTTTTCGTTTATTGTCTTTTTTTTTTTTTTTCCCTGTCAGAGTACATTCAGTGGGCCAAGGGCTGACTCAGCTAATGAGATATTGGAGATATTGGCTTTCCACTCCTGGAAAGGTTCCCTGAATGCGTTCTTAGGAATAATAGGAGCTATGTGGAAGGGGAAGCCCTAAAGAATCCACGTTCAGTGAGGCACATTCTTGCTATAAGAAAGAGCCCCCTTGCCAGCTTTCTAATTAGGCGCTGCCTGTGACCTTCCAGGTGCTGCTGGGCTACTTGGTCTGTCGCAGTCTGGGATGGGAACGCCCCCACGTCGTCTGCGTGCATGGGGTCATGTTCTACAGGGCGGTAGCAGCCTGCTGGACTCTAGGATCACCTTGTTTCTATTTGTCTTCAGGGACCATGCTGGGCACCAGTTTCTGAACCCCAGCAGTCTAAGCCAAGTTGCTTACAGGGTTTCCCCAGGGACAGGGATATGTGGAAGATAACAATTGGGTTTTATGGAAACAGAATTTGTAGTCTATGGTACTGAGGAGTACATTTGGCCTGTTTATCTAGCAAACATGTCTGTGTAAATCTGACATTGTCATAGTCTATTTTTTCCTGTGAGATGTCAGTCGCATTATCCTGACTGCAGAAACAGGGCCTCCCATGTACTCATCCAACTCTGCTTGGAACTCTTGGGGGTTCCCCAAGAATTTAGGTGCCATCTGGCTGTTCTAGAGATAAGACATATATACTGGAAAGGACAAGTAGTTCTCCAGGACACTTTTTATTATCCCCCAAGAGGTCACTATGGACAGGAATAGCCAAGAAAGATTCCACGGATACGGTGGGGCTTGAGCCTGGTATGAGAGCAAGGGAAGAATGTAAAAGTACACTCAGGAGAGAAGCCTGGCAAAGGGATAGCAGAAGGGGAGAGGGCCAGGACGTAGCAAGAGAGCAGTGTGGGCAAGGTGATGGCTCACAGGTCTGGGGGAATAGCACGTGGTGGCTTGTGAGTAGGGAGACTAGATTGATTCTGACTCCAACATCCAATCAAAGAATCGACTGGAAGAAAACCTACGACACAAGAAGGGCTCATCACTCACCATCCTTCTCTTCGGAGAGTAAGACATCTGTATGGAGTTAGTCATTGGGCGTGATCTGGGGTCTGACGCAGTTTAATAGGCCCTGTTGCAGGTAGTCACCACAGAAGCTAGAGGATGGAAGAGCACATGGTGGGGCCTGTTTCCTCATGGCTAGAATTATGAAAAGCTTCTGCTACTGCTGAAGTGTTAACTACAGTAACTAGCAAAAATTGACCCAGGCCTCAAAACCACACCTTACATTCCCCTCCAGTCAGGTAAATTCAGCATGACACCTCAGGTTATGATGTGCTTGTAAGCAGACGTTACTTCTTCGGACTTGCCTTGAAGGAGGTAAAATGAAATAGTAGAATTTGAAATAGACCAAAGTAGTATTTCAGACTTCATTGTGATTGCTCTTATTAAAAGCACAAGATCCCCATTTTAGCACCCTCCCAAAAATAAGAAGAAGAAATAGAAATTGACTTAAATGTTAGTGATGTCTCTGAAAATCATGGCTAACAGGGAACAGGTAACTCTGTTGAAGTACTGGTGCTCCCATGAGATTTAATTTGCCTTGTTTAATATTAATTACAGGACTTTCAACTTGGAAATGTCCATTTTCTAAAGCATATATAATAGAAAAAGACCGTTTTTTTCTTGAAGCCTTCTCCAAGGAGAAGACAGTCTTAAACAAAAGCATTGGCCATTTTTATTTAAAAGAATTTATTCAGTCTCCAAATACACATGCCACTTTGTTCAGCGATGATATTCACACCATTAATAGTATTTCATGGGACACCTGGCTGGCTCAGTCAGAAGAGAATGTGGTTCTTGATCTTGGGGTCATGAGTTTGAGCCCCATGTTGGGGTAGAGATTACGGAAATAAACTTAAAAAAATAGTATTTCACAAATGTCAATGATAGCCTCAGAAAATCTCTTTTAAGACCCCCTTAAGAAGATCCTGTTTCCAAAGTTTTCATGCAAAATTTTCATGTTTGATTCACCCAGATATGGTTAAAGGTTATCATTACCTGTATAAATATCTGTTTCTGCATTCTAAGAGACCTCCAAATTTTTAATAACCTGTCCATTGGGTGTCAAAATACCAAGGGGTCAGACTGAAAAAGGAGAGAATCTTAGCTACAGTGGAGAATTTTGGGGCGTGGGAAGTAAGCAACAGTTCTTTATTTTCATATGAATGGCCCTGGCATTAAAGCCAGAGGGATTTAAGCAAGAGAACCAGAGAGAGTTTTCTTCAAAAGACTTTCCTTTCAAGGATCAAGTTTGCAGCTTGACTCCCCTCCACCATCTGGCATCTTTGACTCATCCACACCTTCTGGCTCTCACATCCTCATTTCCCACGTGTCAGCTTCCTGGGAAGGACATTTCTCTTGCACCAGTCATGCCACCGCCCTCATCACCCCCTTCTGGACTTAGTCACTGCCTCAGCGAGAGCTGCTCCCCATTCCAGAGACAGGAGTTAAGGAGGGGATGATCGGGCTCAGGGCTGTGCTGGAGCTGTGGCTGTTGCCCAGGGTGGGTGGTGGGTGAGGGGAGCAGGCCCCGACCAGCCTACACAAGGGCCAGTCCTCTAACCCTGTCTGGCACAGCAGCAGTCTCCGTAACTAAGTCGAGGATCCCCCTGCGACCCGAGAGCGGGCTGTGCTGATTTCAGTCGGGATCTGGGCTCACAGTTCTTACAAGATTCGGGGCTCCTTCTGCCTGCTCGGGGTAGCTGGGTAGGGGTGGGAATGGCGAAACGGGATGGAGAGAATCCTTAATCCTTCAGAGGCAGCATCACGAGCTCCTGCTAGAGTTCCAGGCATATTTTGTGGGGGATTTTTTCGCCTCTGTTTAGCTCTATACCCGCTGGCTGCTGAAGCCGCATTAAATCATGCTGCTCTCTGTCTCAAGGGGCAGACAATGCAGGCTAGTCTAGGCAGCCCTGAGGACCCCCAGCCTGGGTTCTAGATAAAGATGAGCGCCGTGGGCTGCGTGGGAGACTAGGACACAAGCTTCTTCCTCCTCCTTCCAAAGATGCCTGTTCCGGCCCTACCTGGCCTGCAGCCTTTTGGTGATGAGGTTTGGTAGCTGAGGATTGAAATGAAGCAACTACTTCCTTTCCTGGCAGACACTGCTCACTGCTTCCAGGGTGTGCACCATAGATGGAGGGTGGCCCTGTGGGTGGGTGCTGGGGGAATATCCACCCCCCCCGCCCCCGCAGTAAGCAGAAGCAGGCAGAAGCCCAGGGAAGCTGCAGGCCTCCTGCACTGACTTCCAATGTTCCTTGTGCTCCAGGTGCTGCTGTTTCTTTAAGAGGAAAAGGAAGAAGACTGCCCAGCGCCACAAGTGACCAGTGCCTCCCAGGAGTCCTCAGGCCCTGGGGACTCTAACTCGATTGCACCTGCAGCTCCTGCCATTTTTCATTGGAAGGGACTCCTCTGTGGGGGAGGGTGAGATCCAGACCAAAAAGAAGAAAACCGATGCCCCCAGAAGGAGCCAGTGCGGGCAGCCAGGGCCCAGTGGGTCAGTGGCCACCCCCGCCTGCCTGAAGCTCTGAGCAGGTCCCAGAGCTGCTGCTCCTCTGCCTGCCCTTGGGGCTGCCTGGTTGACTCTCCTTCCTATTGTTTACAGTGAAGGTGTCATTCACAAAAACTCAAGGACTACTATTCTCTTCCCTCCCGGTAGTTTGCTCCTGGTTCTTGCCCCACCCTCAACCCTCTCCCGCAGAAAAGCTAGTGAGTTAAAGGCTTTGTCTGCGGAAGGAACTCCGGAGGGTGGGGTGTGGCCAAGAAGGCAGGGGGAAGATGGCAGGCCTGGGCGGGAGAAGAATCTTCTCCAACTACCAGGTGTGCCTGGCAGCATGGCTCCCTCCTGCTCTGTGCCTGTGCGGCCTCCATCCCCAGCCGGCCACGGGGTGCAGGCTCCCCACACCCTCCCTCCGCCCTGTGAAGTTACACTGTCGGACACAAGCTGTGAGAAATCTGCAGTCTACTGTCCCCGCGTGTTGGCATTCTTCGTTCTCTTGACAAGCGAACTCTGTTCTCCAGACGGTAATAGGACAATGCAAATTGTTCTGAGCAAAGGAAAAAAAACTGACTTTATTGCACTTTTAGTTTTTTGTTTGTTTGTTTTTTTAACAAAAAACATGGCAGATGCATATTGTGTCTGGTTATATCGGGAGTTTTACTTTTTTCTGTTTTGAGGGGGATGGGGCCAGCCAAGCCATTCAGAGAGAGCATGGGTCCAGAGGACATTCTCAGTGGAAAAAGTTGGGTCTACAGCACCCAGAAGAGAAGCCAAACTCTGTGTCATTCTGAGTAAACACTCAGGTTGGCAAGGAAACATACTTGAATTTTCATTCATCTTCTCAGCTGCCGAAGAATGTCCCTACCAGAGCCTCTTGACCTCATCAGCCTACAGTTTGGACAGCCTTGCTCTCCAGCACATGGGATGAGCCAGCCAAGCCAGACTGACCAGGAGAAGGAGATGCTTGACAAAAAAATTGGAAATAATCGGTTTCCTCCACTGCCAGGGACTTCCAGCTAGATAGCCATGTGACTTCCTTAGTGACTTGGGGGACAGAATTAGTGATGGAAGAGCCACCACCATATTGCCACCAGTGGACAAGAAGAGGAGGAAAGTGAGCCTGCCTTCCAACTGCCAGAAGAATCTCAGGATTTGGCATCATAGGGCCAGGAAATAAATCCGTGTGTACCGTCTGCCCCAGTAGCTGAGTGATAGCATTCGGGCTGGCCTACCTTACACAAACCAGGCACCTGCGGGTCTTCTCCCAGTAGGTCCACAGCAGCAGGCTCAGGACTGAGCACGTGGGGCTGTCGTGAACAGGAGGATAAGATTGGTTGGTGCTGGAAAATTCCAGGGGAAAGGATACTGAAATGAAAGGTCTGAAATTATCTTCTCAATTGGATATAGACTCCTTCCAAGTAAGATGGCCATGTATCGAGAGCATGTGTTCCCCAGTCCACTGTCTGCCCTCCCATGTGGGGTAGTCCCCTAACCTACGACCATGAAGGGTCTTGGTTCTTCGTTCACTGCTTGGACAGTCATTAATGTATGGAGTTAATCTTATTGTGCTCACGTTTCATGTGAGCTCAGTGGCTTATGCAAACAGTGACCTCGTTCCAAATGTGATAGAGGAGAAAGAATCACTTACGTCAGGGAACAAGGCCTTGTGTCCAGGAGTAGAGCTAACCACAGAGGACCCCTGGCCAGTGACTGAGTCTGGTAGTTTGGGGAACACAGAAATAATTTGCCTCTGGCTTGAGGTGGAGGGCCATCTTTTGGACTGGAGGATGTGGGGATACTTTCTGGTAGTTGTCATGTCCTGACAAGTCCCTCGATGTGTCTCACATGGAGCAGAAATAGCAGCTGTCGCACGGATCAGAGTTCCTGGGCTTCAGCTGTTCCACTGGGCCTTGGCTAGGAAGTATCACTTTCCTGGCTTCAGACCTGCTTAGCTCATGTAAAGATTGTAGTCTTTCATTTTAAAAGAAATCTTCCTGTATACAAAACAAGAGTGGCTGGGAGACACAGTGTCACATCCCTTTTCCACAAGGATTTTGAATATTGCTTCCTTGATATTACCTAGTGGTTAAGGCACCATCATGGAAACCTACTTCTCAATTGGCATTTGGGCAACTCAAACTTCCTGTATAGAAACTTTAACTTCCTTACCCCTTGTATAGAAAAAGCCTTGCCTCTCAAAGGAGGGCAAGGGGAAATGGTGACAAAGCCTCTAGCTTCCTGGCACTCCATACCCACTAAGTGCCTCCCCACCTCTGCTTCCACAAAAAAGCAAAGGCAGCAACCAGCTTGGATCAGGGCAGGCCCCCCTGCAGCTGGGTTTGTGACTTTTTTTTTGGTCTTAAATGTTTTTAAAGGCTAGCTCTTGAGGGGTTTAAACCTAAGCAGTTATGGGGGGTCCTGCCTAATGCACTGTTCTTTCTCTGCCCCCCCACAAATCTCTTACTAGGTATTTGATTTTCATAACAAAGGGTCATGGTGTTTCTTCCAAGGCCAGTAGCACTCCGAGGTGGTCCCAGACCCCTGAGAGATTCTGTTGCGATCTTCCTGAAAATTATAAAGTAAATAAAAAGAGTACCTAAGGAAGAATTTGGCCATCAGCACATCCCCACCAGCACATCAGGGCTCCCTCCTCACCCCGCTTGCTCTGGCTGCTTAGCCCTGGGCCTCAGCCAGGCCCCTGAGGCTGGGCACGCCCTCCAGCCACCAGCTACCCCAGTCCACTCACTGCAGTTTCTTGAGCTTTCTCCATTTCACAACGTGGTGCCTAGGGATCTTTTTCTTTGAGATTGATGCAATTGCTCCTGAGTTAGTAAGTACTAACAGCATCTGTTCATTAAAAAGCCCTTAATATATGCCACTGGGAGTTCTCCGAGCCCTGCAGCCCCTCTGGCATTGCGGACTGAGCAGAGTGAGGCAGGCAGGCCAGGGATCCACGGAGGCGTGAACAGTCCTTCTCTTACGACCAGAGGAGCTGCGTCTGCGCGGTCAGGCGTTGTGAGGGTTGGTCGCTTGCTGCCCACACCCTGCCGCTGCCCAGGGCGCTCGCTCTGGACTCCTTTGCAGGGGCGGGCAGTGTGCCAGCAGCCACTGTGCTCTCGTGACCGCCTCCGTGAACGTTCTGCTGCATTGGGTCTGTCTAGGAGGAAACGGTCTGAGAAGGTACGGGTCAAGCGACTAGGCTGACCTCCAGTCAGAGCTCCATTTCACTCTGGAACGCAGGGGCGACAGGAGACGGCAGGGTCCTGGGGTTTTCAGTAGTGGTGTTGATTTGCCGGTTTATGTCCATGAACTCCGGGTACAAAGAAACAGCCCCTGCCCTTAGCCAGAAGAGGGCCCATCGCCTCTGTATCCCAACGTAGTTCACTGGAAGTGTACGCTCATAGCGCATACCCAGTGCTGATTCTTAGTGTGAGTAGCCATCTTTAATGTCAGAAATACACAGTGATGGTAGTGTATGTCGGAGTGGTTACTAAAGATCATAACCTTAACTTTTTTGTATGCGAAAGATAGCATTTATTCCCCCGCTCAGTGAGCAAGCATGGCCTGCGCTTCTCAAAAACAAGGACTGCCATGGCAGCCCGGAAAGCATCTCAAAGGAACTTACTCTTTGGATGCATCTCTCCCGATTCCACATGCCTCCTGTGTGTCCCAGTCACCTCTTCCATTTTCGTAATTAAACCAGTTTTCCATCCCCCATGAGTTGCCCTGACGATGTCGTCTCCAGTGTCAGCCACATTAGGGCTGGAGTCCCTCGGATTGGGAGCTTGCCGTGCCATCTGGCCAACACTGCCTTTGCCAGTCCACTGCCACCATCCCCGCCATTGCCCCAAGGTGGGCAGATGAATTCCAGCAACCCTTAGGGAGCCAGTGTAACGAGGCACCCCATCTGGATTGGCCATATGAGCAACAGGCACTCATCTCTGGGGTTCTCGCTTCTGCTGACTCCAGGCCTCCGGGAAAGCCCTGTCTAGAGATTGATGGCCAGTGACTCCCAGCCTTCCCTACGATGGGTTGGCAGGAATCAAGAAGGAGATTCTACGGTTTTGTTGTCTTGTTTGGGGGGGCGGGGAGGGGGGATAGCTTTGTTTCTGAGTAAGAAAAAGAGGAAACCACGGCCCTTGTGAGGGTTTGCAGAGTTTTGAGCAGTTTTTAGCCACAAATAAGGAATCTTGGAAGTCTTCGATCAGTTAAACAGTCTTAAAAATATGTTTCTCATAACTCCTTTTGCAGGTGACTGCAAAAGAATAGGTTTCTCCATTGTATTCAAAATAGTAAGTAGGTTCCCTGGATATAGACAGTAGTAGTTGACAGATTTCCTCAAAAAGCAACCAGGAAGTCCACTCCAGTGTTTGTAGATCAGCTTACAAAGGAAAAAGTGAACGTGTACTCCATATATTTTTAGTTTCATTACCAAACTTGATGTTATAAAGAAACCTCAGTTCAGTGGACAGAATTTCTTTTGTTACTTTCCTCCTCTTTCTCCTCATATTCAATCATATTTCCAGTGCCATCACCACCTTCAAAGTCTCAGAGCAGAGGGTTATCCGTGGTAATAAGTGGGCGTGCCGTGCACTCCTCCCAGTAACACACACAAGAGGACAGCTGTCCTGACTGCCTCTTCCTGCAAACCCCCTCTTTCAGGGCAGGTGAGACACTTTCAGTGTTCCTCTTCATGAGCTCCAGACCAAATCCCAGGCCAGCCCTTGCACCAAAAGCTTTTTTTAGAGGCTTGTCAATCTGTTAGGAATGTCTCAGGAGAGATGAGCCATTTCTTTTGGGGGGAAATACATTTACAGATGGGTGTGTGTGATTGCACTTGTATGCTTCTGTGTGTGTGTGTGTGTGTGTGCACGCGTTCTCATCTGTGCATTTCACTTCCATAAAGACTCAGCCCAGGCTGCTGGGACCACATGTTACCGAATATTCTCAGAAGTAAGCAAGTAACAAGTGAGCTTCTCAAATTAGTGTCACAGCAAGCTGGCTCTGGGAATGAGCCCCATTTATTGAGCGGAAGAGTAAACATAAAAGATAAGAGATGAAACCAAAAATATAACCCCCCCCCGATGGAAAGTAATGTTGATTCATCAATTCCCATTGGATATATTACATGCTCTAATTTATTATATTATTATTTTGTCTGTTTCTTTAATCTTTGCCCATTGTACTTTTAAAAAGATGTTGGGATGTTGATTGCAATTTTTTTAAAGACTAGATGATGTATAAATCAGCTGTGGAAATCAGTTTTAATTGCTGTGTGGTTGTGTCTGATTATTGTTAAATGCCTTTTTTTTTTCTTTTTGTTTTATTTTAGATATGTGATGTTTCATAAACCCTGGCACTGGTCGCAAAGCTCAGCTGTGAAAATGAAACTTGTAGTATTTTTAAACACGAATGTCAATTTCAAGTGTATTTGAATGGTTCCTCCAGGAGAGAGATTTGTGCACCATTAGGAGAAACTCCTCTGCAGAGGAAGTAGCCTTCTTTGGAAAAAAATGGAAAATGGGTCTTGATATGTTATCTCAGAGTAGCCCATTTCCTAGGGCACCATGGAAAACACAAATGTGATCTTTAAGTATACCTCTTCCCCAATTTGGGGAGGAAAGGACTCAGTTTGCACCCTTTTTGTATGTAAAATAAAATGTCTTACCTTTCTTGACTAATTTTCTTTGATTAGTTGGTTTGTCTGGTTTTAATTTCTCCTGGTTCATTTGTAACTAAGAATTAGGCTTGGATTAACTTTGATATGACTCAGGGCTCCAACGAATGAAAATAATGCCTGATATTTGGCATTCTTGCTTCATTCCTTTGGGTTGAACATTGCTCTCTCCTGTCAGTCACTTTCAATATTCCTGGCAGAACTTGGACATTCATGACTCACATACGGGTTCCTGTATCCCTGTAGTTCTTAGGTGGTAGAACGTCAGGAAGTTAAGACCTACTCTGTGGAACAGCTTTGGAATAGCTTTATAATTCTCCCCAAACGAACATCTGTACAGATAGAGAATAAAACTATGATGTGCGATTATAAAATCACGAGTGTATGTCTATATATCTATATATGTATATCTGTATCTCTCTCTATACACATAGCCACAAAACAACTGTCGGCATGATTAGCTGGTTCCACTTTTTTGTTACCACTCAATTACTACTTAATGATTTTTTTTCACTGGTAGGTAAGTAAACAGAAGGCATGTTTTAAGATCATCATGAGAGGAAAAACTTCACATTTAAGAACATTTTATCCATCAAGCTTTTTTCCTTTCTTTCAGAAGTGGTGGGGGAGGAACAGAGGAGGCTGCTATTATGCCGTTTTAGTATTAGCTTCTTGTATGGAGAAGGCTACTTTGAAAACATAGTTTGGTGAACATATTTCTTTTTTTTTAAAGATTTTATTTATTTATTCGACAGAGATAGAGACAGCCAGAGAGAGAGGGAACACAAGCAGGGGGAGTGGGAGAGGAAGAAGCAGGCTCATAGCGGAGGAGCCTGATGTGGGTCTCGATCCTGTTATCGCCGGGATCACACCCTGAGCCGAAGGCAGACGCTTAATCGCTGTGCCACCCAGGCTCCCCTGGTGAACATATTTCTTAATGGCTATGGACAGTGAGACCAGTCAATGGGGAAAGAGGCCTCACCAAAAAAGGGGGGGGTGGCTGGGGGATTGGAAGATCAACTTTGTCAGTGCAACAGTTTTACCTAGAACAACCTTTACCAGATTGAGGTGGTCTGGATTGAGGTGTGAGGATTAGAAACAGCAAATGTCATTTGTGTTTATCTGAGAGACCTGTGGAAGCTTTGCAGCCTGGCTGCATTGACAGGCAAGGACAAGTTAATGCCAGTGGCCATGCATAACCTCAAACTTAGGTCTGTACCTCATAACGAGACCAAATTGCAGAGATCAACTAATTGAAACAGAGCCATTCCTACCTCCAGTTTGGGCTGTGAAGACCACGAATTTCTATATTAATCTTTGAAAATTGGTTTTAAAGACATTTAATGTCATAGGTCTAAATTTTAGAAAGATGTGTGTAATTTTCATTTTTCTGGGTAAGACTCCCAGCAATGAAGTATGTATGTTGTAGACTGGAACAAGAAGTGTGAGAGCATCTGATGACTATCGCTGACCTTCCTGAAGGTTTCCAGAAAAGGCCGTTTCAGGTGTATATAATTTGCCACCTCAGTGTTAATATGATGCTATTGCAACCAATATTTGTTGAACACTTAGCACTGCAGCAGTGTTCGGGGAGATGTACACGAAGTAAGTGCAACTCATGCAACACCGTCATTGCTCACAAAAAAGTGGTTACTTGGCGGTGCCTGATTGGCTCAGTAGGTTGAGTGCCGGGACTCGATCTCAGCTCCGGCTTTGATCTGGTCGTCAGTCCCAGCCCGTATTGGGTTCTACGCTGGGTGTGGAGCTTACTTTAAAAATAGATAGATGATAAATAGTTGGGAAAAACAGGTAAAGAAAGGAAGTTAAGAACCAGAGTGTACAATAATAAAGTGTGCATTGACTCATACATACAGCAGTAAGCACAGTAAGACCAGAGAAAAACAGGTAGCTAAGTGACAGGGACTAAGTCAAAAAGGCAAGGTTTTGAAGCAAGTTTTGCAAGACAAGAAGGTGCAGTATAAGGTCATACTCTGGGTAAGCAGAACCATGCCCCGAGTTGTGGGAAGCCACTATACTTAAACCCAAGCTAGCGCAGAGTACCCTATGCACGGATTTCCCAACCTAAACCAACCCTCCAAGGGACTTTTCCCCCCCAAAGGCGGGCCTCGGGAGAGGCCGCTCTGCATGCTGGGGTTTGTAGTCTTCTCAGAGACCCAATCCGCGTGCTCTTCGGGGCGGTGCCGCCTCCCGTGATCCTTTTCCTGTTGGCGGGCGCTGGCGAGCTGGGGAGCCAATGAGGCCACAGTAACGTGGCAGCCACCCACGAGCCCGCGTCTGGGCCAGCCCCGTCGGCGGTCCGGGCCACGCCCCCCGCAAGGCCCTACTACCCCTCGCCGAGCCAGAGGGGGGAAATAGGGACCACCTCCGCCAGGAGGCGGGCAGGAGCCCCGGTTCCCCCCCAGCCGCTCTCGGTGGTGGCGCCGGTGCCCACGCCGACGCGTCCCCACCCTCTTCCGGCCCTCGGCTGCCGGGCCGCGCTCTGTTCGCCCGGTGGATGCTGCGCCTCTTCGAGCGGAATATGAAGGTGCTGTTCGCCGCCGCCCTCATCGTGGGCTCCGTCTTCTTCCTGCTGTTGCCAGGTCCCTCCACGGCCGACGAGAAGAAGAAGGGGCCCAAAGTCACCGTCAAGGTCCGTCCTCCCCTCTCCCGACCTGCCTGGTGAGGCCCAGCCCTCGGCGCCGCGGGTCGCCGGTGTCCGAGGCATTTAGGCTCACGGAGCTCGGGCCTGGGCGTCCTCGGCTTTGGCTCAGCCCCTCCCTAGGCTCCCGGCTGTGGCCTCGTGGCGTCCAGGCGGTCCTGCTCGCTCAGACCAGCGCATGCCCAGCTCCTCCCCGACACCCCAGCCCCGGCCTTGAGCCCGGAGCCCGCAGCGGGCGCCCGGCATGTCCCGCTGGGGCTGGCACTGTCAGCCTCAGCGCAGTCTTTGCGAATACCGTCCGGCGCTGGGGAAACGGTGAAAGACCACGTCCGGCAAACTGAACCCTTTTTTTACTTGGGCCAGACGTTACCCACTTGCAATTACGAAGCACAGCAGTCTAGTTGAAACTTGCACGATGAGCTTAGATTCCCCTCCTTATGGTTTTTTGATGTTCATTTCTAGAATATGTGCTCGTTATGTAGACTAAAGGTTGTTTGTTACCCTATAGTCTAAAGGGAGTGCAGACAAACATTTTCTGGGAAAAGGGTCTGGCGCTTTCATGAGATTCTCATAGGGTTTTTGTCACCACTGAAATCAGGCTCAGAATCACTGCTCTCAAAATACGGCTCTTTTCTCTACCACCTTTGTGGTAGCTTCTTGGGCCCTCCCTTCCCTGGCAAGACCCCTTCAAAAAGGCTACATTTGAAATGGTCTTCTTCCTCAGGTGTACTTTGACCTGCGAATTGGAGATGAAGATATAGGCCGGGTGGTCATCGGTCTCTTTGGAAAGACTGTTCCAAAAACAGTGGATAATTTTGTGGCCTTAGCCACGGGAGAGGTAAGTGGCTGGAGCAGAGGTAGTTGAACTCAAGTGAAGTTTGCAAGTAGAGCTGGCCGCGAACTGAGGTGCAGAGCGTGGCCCGTCTATCAGAGTAGCCCTCACCAAGTACCAGGTAACCGCTGTCCTGCAGCTCTGGGAACCTGGTATTATCGTATCTTCTGGAGGTTTTAAACTAAATCCAGAAATATGGGGGGTTTTTTTAGTTTTTTAATTTTTTATTTTTTGGAGAAAATGTTTCATTTTTAAGACATTGCAGTAATCAAGGAAAAGATATCCGTGGAAACTAGTTTGTGGCGTGTGCACCAGAACTTTCTCTTAAGGGTAAGGGGCCCAGAGCTTCCCGGGTTTTAAAGAAACAGGTGTGCCCTGTTTAAGAAAGTTTGTATTCCTCTTAACTCTAGAGAACAAACTGGTGGTTACCAGGGCGGGGAGCAGTGGGGGGAGGGGTGAAACAGGTGACGGGCATTAAGAGTACACTTATGAGGGGCACTGAGTGATGTATAGGACTGTTGAATCACTGTATCGTACACCGGAAACTAATAGCACACTGTTAACTGTACTGGAATTAGAATAAAAAATAATAAAGAAAAAATCTGTATTCCAACTTTGCAGTGACTCAGCAGGTAACTACTGTTTTTTGGTCCGTTTTCTTGTACCTGTTCTTAGGATTAGAAAAAAGTGAGTGGGGAAAGGTGGAGACGTTGTGTGAAGTAGAAGTGTGTAAAGGCAGAGGGGTGTGCAGCCCGTGTGCTCCACGTCTGGCCTCCTGGTAATTGCTCACCCACTAGCGTGTCGAATGATGAATCTCGTCAGCAGTGGCGTCTCTTCTGGGAGCAAGAGCTGTGGGCTGGGTTCCTGCAGGGCCTACTTAATATCTGCCTGGTGCCTCACGCCACCTCTCACCTTTTCCTTCCCTTTTCTAGAAAGGATTTGGCTACAAAGACAGCAAATTCCATCGCGTGATCAAGGACTTCATGATCCAGGGTGGAGACTTTACCCGGGGAGATGGCACTGGAGGTAACCTCAGGTCCTCTGGGCAGCAGGGTCTGTTGGTGCAGCCTCCAAGCTGGGAGGGCTGGGCCGTGCTGGGCAGACGAGGCCTCCTGGAGGCAGGACTGGCACCCTCCTGGGGACCGGCTGCAGCCTTCTTTGTACAGGGACCCCAGGACAAAGGAGAGGAGAATGGCGAAGGGGTCGTGTGGCTCTCACCCCACCAGCAGGCCTGCCGGTCAGGGCCTTCAGCCTTGGTGACTTTTCTCGAGGCACCCCGCTGGGGCTAGGGGAAGCAAAGTGAAACACGTGGGTGACTCCAGGTCAGGCTCTGTCAGGTTGTTTACCATCTAGGTGGGAGGAACCAGGGGAACATGACATGGAAGCTGTAGAACGGTAGGGAACCTAAGTGATGGCCGTCGGCAGCGGTCTGAGAGACAGCAGACATAATACAAAGCACTGCATGCACGGGGTCAGACACAGCTGGGTGAGATCTGCCATCTTTGTGCTTTGTGACCTCAGGCAAGTGAGTCCTCTGAGCTTCAGTTTTCTCTTGTGTGAAGTAAGAGTGGGAAGAGGAGGGTGCTGCCTGGTGGGTGCCCCGCGTATGGTAAGTGGGCTGCTGTCGAGGTGCGAGCAGAGTCGCCGCTTCAGGCCAAGTTTACCAGGAAGTGGCCTCATGAATGTGAGGGAAGATGTGGGCAGGGTCCTGGCCGGGGAGAACTTGGGCAAAGAGGCAGGACTAAGCTGAACCCACCTCTGTTCTGTGGCAGGAGCTTGGCTGAAGGTGGGGTCCGGAGGTGGAAGGAGAGTACACACTGCACTGGGGGCCCAGAGTGCCAGGCTGTGGCCAGACCTGGGAACCTGGGTTTGTCCTACATGGAGGGAGGGTCCACGGAGGCCTTGAATGGGAGGAAGACCCAGGCACAAATGAGTTCGAGGCTAATAATGTGGCAGTTTTTCTGTGTGTAAAAGGCTTGTGATGGTTCTCTGGTATACACCGTTCCCACTCCAAGCATGGATCGTTATGCAGTGGGGGCGGCAGGAGTGGAGAGGAAGGATGAATAGATAATGCGGGTGGGAGCCACATGGACAACGTGCAAAGGAAAAGTTGTCAGAAGAATAACTGAAGTCTGGAGGGAAAGATGATGAAGAGTTACCCATTTGAGTTGGGGACTCCTTGTTGGGAAGAGGATCGGAGCCAAGGATGGAGTTGTGGGGGTTTTGGACAGTAGCAGTAACGGAAATCCTGCCGTCACTGGAGACGTACAAAGAGGGCTCTCACCAAGGGGAGACTCTTGGCCAGCACTCCAGCCCGGGGTCGCTGCAAAGGGTCAGGTTGGTCCCTGGCCTGGTAGTGAGATGCCCCTCCACCCCGCATCTAGTGATTGTCGGCTTCAGCTTCCCACCCCACCCCCATCGCTGCATAGGCAGAAATGCCTCCCTGATGAGCAGAGGTCCAGGACAGCCCCCAAAGCTGGGTCCCTCTTGTGGAAGCACAGGGTGCATGAGGTATGGGTTTCGTGAGCAAGTGAGCTTCAGAGGCGTTGGGTACGACCACATAAAGCTGCTTTGTCCCTGGGCTCCTCCAGGGCCGATGGCATGACCCTCCCGGGAGGAGACAAACAAGGATCTCTGAAACCGTGTCTGGGTCTGCCCAGCTCCCTTTCCCTGTACCCTGGCCGCAGACCCCTTGTGGGTAGACACACCACACACGTCACCAACAGCTTTTATTTTGTGTTCATTGATAGGAGGCTCTTGATTGCCTGGGACCCAAGTGGCAGCCCCTCCCCATTCATCTCAATTATCTTCTGTGCTGTTAGGAAGAAAAACTGGTGCGCCACAGCTGTCCTCCTCTTCTGGAGAGTTCTTTACCTCCCCTGCCCCCTACATAGCACCTGTCTCTACTAGAGTACCTCAGTTCCTGTGGCAGACCTCCCAGGCCATAGCCAAGGGTAGCTGTTGATCTATGCCGTATTTAAAAGCCACTGATTAAAAGCCATATTCTCAGAGTAATCCATCGATCCGGTGAGCTGTTTACTAAATCAGCCTGGCTTCATGCCCCACTTGGTCTGTCGGTATGGTTTGGCTCTAAGACCAGAGGGTAGGAAGGGGACCGCTTTTATGTCTGTATAATCCACTAGACTTGGCCTGACACCGAAGATAGGTTGAGTCCCTGGAATCCTCACCCCAGAGATCTGCTTGGTTTGGGCCAACTCGGCTCCCTGACCTACTCTTTCCTCCCAGGAAAGAGCATCTATGGTGAACGCTTCCCCGATGAGAACTTCAAGCTGAAACACTACGGGCCTGGCTGGGTGAGCATGGCCAATGCAGGCAAAGACACCAACGGCTCCCAGTTCTTTATCACGACGGTTAAGACAGCCTGGCTAGATGGCAAGCATGTGGTGTTCGGCAAAGTTCTGGAAGGCATGGTGAGTGTGGGGGGCTGGGGCGCCACATAGTTTATCCCTCTCCCAGCAGGGAACCCAGATTCTCAGTGTTATGTATACAAACCTGGGGGGAGTCAAGAACTACCCTACGTCTCTCTGCCCCCAAGTTCTCAAGTCTTCAGCCTGCACAAGGGCAGGAGCCTCCGTTTCACTCACTCCGTGATATGCCGACACAGCCGAACACGATGTCCCTGAGAAGCCACTTGGTACCCGCTCCCCCACCACCCTCGTCCTCCTCGCCCTTAGCTCAGCTGGTCACACGGCAGAGGATTGAAACTGCTGCATCCTCTCATCAAAGCTGGGCTCTCCCTGGCTAGGATTCCCTTAGCATCCGGGTGCCTCGAGGTTTGCATGCTGTTCATCCCACGGGGAGCTCAGCCTTCCCCGGCCATATTCTGGGGTCTTTCTCCCTTGAGGGGTGGACCTCCTGACTCACTGTGCTCTTCTGCCTTCCTTCCCAGGAGGTAGTACGGAAGGTGGAGAGCACCAAGACCGACAGTCGGGACAAGCCCCTGAAGGATGTGACGATCGCAGACTGTGGCAAGATCGAGGTGGAGAAGCCCTTTGCCATCGCCAAGGAGTAGGGCCCCAGGGACCTCTTCCCTTTGAACTACCGTCTGTGCGGCCCTGTTGCCTTCCCACGGGTGAAGACCGCCCGCCACAGGGCTCCGTGCTGCATTGGTCCTCGTGCTGGCATCTGACGGAGCGGACCCCTCCCTTTACATTCCGCAGGCCTACCTACCGGCCTGGTTTTGTAACAAAGTCCTACCAGTGCTGACCAATTAAAAAAATGGTGGGTTTTTTTTTTTTTTTAAACCAGCGTGTGGGCTGGGTTCTTGGGCCGGGTTCTTGGGCCTGAAGCACCTTCCCAAGTCCCTGTCCCAGCATGTCTGGGATTCCTGTGGCAGGGGGTGCCTGTCCCCTTCAGGGACTCTGGTCTGCACCCTCTTCCCAAGGTAACTACACAACTAGCAAGCAGGCGCTTTTGCTCCGTGCTTCTAATCTTTGCTACTCGGGTGCCTAACCCTTTGCTTGTCCCCTGCCCCCTTCTGGTGTAGGGGAAGAAGTACATCTCTATCTTTTCGTAGCCTACCTCTAAATGGACTTCTCCCTTTATTCCTTATCCCCTGTTGTCCCTGCCCTGGCACCTGGGGTGGGTAAGTAAGTCCTGGGTTGGGGCCAGGGGGGACCCAGCCTCCTCGGAGAAGGGGGCACATACACTGAGGCACATGCCTGTCCTGGCAGGTGGCCCATAGGCCTCTGGGCTGGTCAGGGCATCGGTGGCAAAGGAGTAGGGTCACAAGATGCCTCTGGCTGAGCTTCAGCTGGCCTGTTGCTGATGCCGTAGAGGCCCTGGAGCACGCCATTCACCACCACGTTGGGCAGAGGTTCTGTGGGACCGAAAGAAAACAGGAGGAAGGGGTAGGGGACTGCAGGGGAAGAAAAGATGTGGGGTGGGCCTAGCCTCGGGCCTGTAGTTCTTTGAGCTCCTGAGCCCATAGGCTCAGCCCCCTCCTCAGGAATAGAGGTCCCTGCCAAGGCCATAGGTAACAGCTGGCCCCCACAAGTGAGGCCTTGGCATGCCCCGCTCACATTCTATTCACATTAGCTTGGTAAAGCCAGGTTGGTGAAGAATGGAGACCAGGAGAGCCAAGTTTATTTCACTACATCTGCTTTCTGAAAGAGAATACAAAGCAGGCTATAGGAACAGCAGGACCGGTGTGGCCTTGCAGGCAGTAGGCATGAGGTGCTGCCTGGAGGTCCTGAGCTGGGAAATGGCACATTCACCCCCGACTCCCACCCTGGTACCTTGGCCCTATAGTTGGATTATAGGTCAGAGGCCCCCCCTCACCTGGGGATGGACTGCAAATGTAGGGATCCACGCGGAAGCTGACGACAGGCCGGTGGTGCAGCTGGGAGCTAGGAGGGAAGAGTCCTGAACAGTGAGGGAGAGGCAGGGTAGAAACCAGGGATTAAGATCACTAAGCACCCAAAAAGGCAAAGGTGACTGGGACGTGGGCTCAGGAGGCACCAACAGAAACCGGGATGGCTGGGGTGAGGGGAGAGGGAGGGAGAGATAGGCCGGACAGCTGCAGGCCGCCCCAGACGCACGGCCACTAGGGGGCAGCAGGAGCCGGCGGCAGGGGCTTTGACTTGCCTGCTGTCGAGCGGCAGGAACTCCCCCAGGGCGCTGAAAAGAGGAGACGCGCTGTGAGCTGCGGTTGGTGTGGGGGTTGGGGGCCGGGTGGGGGAGAGGCAGGCGCGTGAGGAAGGGGTGGAGACACGCAAGCCTAGCACTTCACCTCCCAGGGGACCACTGCTTCATATTTGTAACAAGCTCAGTTCCGGAGGTGGCTGGGGTAACCAAGACTGTCCAGAAAATAGCCCCTCTACCCAGGCCAAGAAAGCTAAAGAGGGAGGTCACGTCTCAGAAAAGCAGCAGGCCCGTGCCTTGACCGATGTGGAAAGGGCTTGGCCTCTAAAACCTTTCCTCACCTGCTTGCGGCAGAGAGACCCTGTCGCCCCAGCACCGGGGCCCCTCTCTCTTGCCCCGCCATGTTCCCCAGAGGAGCTCACCCCCAGCTGCTGGCCTTAGGATCTGTGGGGAAGTGCCGAAGATTCAGGAATTCCAGTAACTCCTTGGGCACATCCTGGTTCAGGTACAGGACACCCTGGAGAGATCAGAGGGAACCTGTAATCAGACCAGCTGTGTAACATAGAGAGCCAGGTGCAAAATGGAGAGATGGGGGCCTTCCAAAGTGCCTTAAGAATTTCAAGAGAGCAGAGCATTAAACCAAACTTGGGGCCCTTCTGAGCACTGGGCCCTGGGTGACTACATGGGTTGTAAGCCCAGGAAGCCAACCCGGCCTGTGGAATCTGGCATCACTGTGTGGGGAAGAGGGGGAAGGATCCCCACCCAAATCCTCAGCATGGAGGGTAGCGCAGGCCGTCACCCTGCAGGAAAGAGAGAACTAGCTTTCATTGAACTGAAACCACCTGCCTCCATGTTACCTCATCCCATTCTATCAATACACAGAGGCCTGTTGGGACCCATTACTGCTCAGAAAATTGAGGGTTGATGTAAAGAACTAGAGATGTACTGTATGGTGACTAACATAATAAAAAAATTAAAAAAAAATTAAAAAATTAAAAATTAAAAAAAATTGAGGGTTGGGGTAGTAAACAGCATGCTCGAGAGGTGGGTCCCCTTCACCCCCCGTCCCCCCCCCCGCCCCCGTCTGGGCCACACCTCTGGTCCTGCAGCCTGGGCGGCAACAGAGTGACCCCGTGCACACCTGGATATAGGTCTCCAAGCCCTGCCGCCGCTGCTCCAATCCTCTGGTCCTCCAGTTAGGCAGGCGTTTTGAGGGGAAGTCGGGCACTTTGTACAGTTTCTTGATCTGCCAGGAGGCACCGCGGTGCCGTCACAGCATTCTGATTGAGCCCTCAAGCTCACTGCGCCCAAGAGTCTCTCCCAGTCCTCCCGCCCCCACCTCCAGACTTCAGACTCTACCCTGGGGCAGATCCTAGTGAGTGATGGTTGGGACGGGGGGCGAGAGAGACCCCAGCCCCCCCACCCCCAACGCCCGAGGGCTGGCCGGCGTTGGCATCGACAGTACAGGCTGGGCCCTGCCCCTATGCGTCCATCCCAAAGCCCGCAGGGAGGTCTGTGCCCAGGACCGGAGCCCTCCAGGGACTGGGGCGATAATGGGGGTGGCAGAGGATGGGGCCGCAGTTCGTCCGCCCGTCTCCCAGGAGCTGGGCAGGAGCCGCGCCGGGGTGGGTCGGTCGGTCGGTCGGCGGCGCAGCCTCACCCGCTTGTGCAGTGCGTGGAACTCGCTGTAGCGCCTCTGCACGGTGTGCCTGCGCCCGCGGCACAGCACTTCCACTCGGAACACCTGGCGGGCGCGGGCGGGCGGCCAGGTGCGCGTGAGGCCCCGCAGGAGGGCTCAGCAGGACCCGCGCCCGCGACGCGCCCACCCTCCCGCGCTCAAAGGCACAAAGCGGCCTGGGAGCCCCGCCAATCTCCGGGGACACTCCCACGCTCCCCACACACTTAGGGAGATGGGGAGGGCGGACCCGCCTCTCAGCTCCGTGCAGTCCCTCGTGAATCCGGACCGTGGTCCCCGGAGCTGGCAAATCCAAGGAGCCCGAGAGCCTCGGCAGGCGGTCTCCGGACGGCCTGACCCGCCGGGCTCCGACGCTCCAGCCGCGGCGCGGGATCCCCACTGCGCTCGGCGCGGGGAAATCCGGCGGGTCCCGTGCCCCTTCCCAGCCAGTGTCTCCGCTCACCATGTGGCCTTTCTCTGGGCTCTGCCTGGGATCCTCGGGCCCCACCGACGGGATGTGAACTTCCAGCATCCGCACCCCGGCTCCAGCCCCTCCGAGCGCCAAGCTCCGAGCTAGACCTCTCCCAGCTCAGACCACAGACCCCAGCGGGCCCGGACCCGCAGGCCCCGCCCCAATTTGGCCCCGCCCCGGGCGTTCCCTCGCACCGCCGGGTCCTGCGAGGGGCAGATTAGGCGGCGCGCGGGGAACCGGGGGCGAAGTACCGCCCCCCGAGCCTAGCGGGCCGCACGTGGAGACCCTTCTGCGGAGAGTCATCCGTTCGTCAGCATTTACTGAGTACCCGCTGACTGCCAGGAATGCAGATGAGCCCAAATCTCACCGGCTCTTTATGGCGCGCCTAGTAAGGACTAGGGTCTGTGGGCGTTGGATAGGGAGGGAGGCAGGGCCCAGACCTCCGCGCCTACCTTGGGGCCAACCAACGGTGTCTGCCTTCCTCACGCCCATCTCCGGGACCAGACTGCCCCCATCCCCTTCCCTCCATCTTTCACCGGGACCCTGGGAGCGCAGCCACACCTGGAGAGGGCTTGGACAATCTGGCTTTGATGTCCGCCTCTCCCAGCATCCACAAGCCCCTTCATTCGTTTTTTTCATCCATACATTTATCTTTCAGCCCCAACCTGCTTCAGGTCCAGTTTGCCGGGAAGAAGCAGTTTAGGGACCTGGGCTCTGCGTTGGCTTTCCTGAACTGTGTAGATCTGTTCTCATCTGCAAAATTGGGATAATAGGCCTCCCTCAGGAGAGTGTATAAAAATTGAGATGATCGTTGTTAAGCCCTCAGCAGAGCAGGTGTTGAGAAGACGGGTTTGTCCTGGAGGCAGAGGTGGGTGGTTCCCTATACAGGGCAATAGACGGGGAAGAGGGACTGTGGGAGATGGCCCTAGGCTGCTCTTGCCTACCCCTTCAGGCAGGGCCTTCCTGGGTATGGGGCAGGATTTAATCCAGAACTCTCTCACCCCTTGGGCTAAAAAAAGGCCTCTTCTCTCCCACTGAGCCCCCTACACTTCAGCCATAAGGGAGCTGTCTGTCCCATTCAGCAGAGTCCCATTCAGGACTCCTCTGACTTCTCCCAACAAAGGTCTGGGCAGTCCGTGGAGGGAGAGGAGGCTGGAGGCCTTGTGGTGGGAAGGAGGAAGTAGAACACCTGTCTTAGGGGAGGGGCTGGGGACTGGGGACCACTGACTCACTTCCTCCCCACTAGACCAGAGGTGCTTCAGAACTGGAGCAGAAACTCTCCCCACCACCCCCACCCAGCTCTGCTCCCAGAGAGAAGCTGAGAGGATGACCCCAAAGGGGGCAAGCAGGTCTCACTTTCTTCCCCCAAAATCCATCTCACAAGAGCCCCAGAATCAGGAAGCTGAAACTTCCCGTTAAGGGAAACGACCCATTATGAAGAGAAGTGCTGGGGTTTCATTTCTTTCCTTGCACTTTAGAGCCCCATCACTCAGAGACCCTGACCAGGACCCTTAGACTTCTAAACTTCTTGGTCACCTGTCCTAATGACTGCCCTGTCTCTCTTCCTACGACCCAGAAAATTGCTACATCTCCTAATGGATCTCCCTGTTTTTCCTTGCCTCCCTCTCTCATACAAGGTCCATTCTCTAACTAGCAGCACAAGCCACCATCAAGGCATTGCTTCAAGCCATCAGAAGGTTTCCCGTTATACTGAGAACAAAACCCATCCTCCCTACCACAGTCTACAGAGCTCTAAGTGACCCAGCCCTGCCTCCATCTCTCATCTCATTTCCTCTCCTTCCCTTTCACATACCAGGCTCCAGCCACAGTGATCTTCAAACCCAACAAGCTCTTTCCTGCCTCAGGGCCTTTGCGCTTGCTGTTTTCTCTCCCTGGAACACTTTTCCCTGACTCCTTACCTGGTGGGGTTAACCTAAAATTTCCAATTCTTAGCCTAAAACCTCCTCAGAGAGACCTTCCTTCCCGACCACTTACCCTGTGCTATCACCCTGTCTCCCATTACATAGTTAATGTCTGTTCATTGTGTGCCTCCCTCGTTTTCCTGACTTGGCTGCAGTCTCTCAGTGCCATCAGGCCAGGGACCTGGTCCTGTCTGGGCTTGCTGCCATGGTGCCAAGGATGCGGAAGACACTCAAAAAACATTTCTTAGTTGAGAGCCTCTATGCCTGAATGGCAGAGAGGATGCTGGGGAAATGCTGGGGAGCAGAGGGAAGGCCTGGGAGAGAGAGGCAGGAGGGAGGAGTTAGAGGAAGGCCTGTGGGGGGAGGTGGGGGGTAATTTTCAGAACTGGACACCTCTCTCCCTCTCTCTCTCTGCAGATTGTTGTTCACCTTATTTACCTGCTTAACTTTCAGGTGTTCCTGAGAAGCCTCAAATCAATGGATTTCCATCACCAGTTACACAGGGAGATTAGATGCACCTGGCTGGTCAAGCACCTGGCAGTAAGCCGCAGCTCCTAATTCCAGTGTTGCACGGTTACACGAGGGAAAGCTCCAAATGAAGAAAGACAAGATTCTTGGCCTGGAGACATTTTAGGATGTCTCTGGGGAGATAAGTTCTGGAGAATATTTTCCTGTCAAGAGGAATGCACGACACACTGTAGCGTCTAAAGCACGTACTGTAGTCAAAGGAAAAGCTTATTTTCTGTAAGCACTGGCCCGCTCAGTATATGAACTCGGCGCTAAGTTCCACACACTCTAGGACGGGTGTGCAGACCTTCAAAGTGGCTTCTTTACTGTATGAGCTTTTGTCTTTTCTCCATCACTCCCTAACACAGGAATTTAATTTCCAACTTTCTGCCTGAAAGGGGCTTAAAAGCACTGGTTTCTTGGCCACAGTGTTTCCAGACCAGATTATAGAGCAGTGGTTCTCAGGCCCCCACAGGCATCATCCTCATCACCTACAAGACCTGCTGAATCGCAAATAGGGCTCTGAGCCCAGTTTTCGGAGCGTGGGCGGTGTTCACAACTCCCCGGCCCTGCGGCTGCTCCTGGTTGGGGGACCACATTGTAGGCAACAGTCTCTTGACTCCCACACTGGCCCCTGGAGATGAGGGTCACCGCCAAGCAGAGGGCAGCGAGGCCTGGGGCACAAGTGTCCCCGCCCCGGCCCGTTCTGGGGACGGCGCAGGTGGGCTGGACCGCGGCTCCCGCCCTGGCTGGGCTCTGGCTCTCCGGGGCCCTCCGCCGCCGGCACACAAAGCCCCTTTCACTGGCCGGGCTTCTGCGGAGCCGCCGCCGTGGCTCAGGAGGTGGCTAACTCCTTTAAGCAAACAAACAGCTCCTGGGCTGGTGGGTGCCGCCGGGTACAGAGGCTGGATTCTTCCCGCCGGGCGTGCGGCCCGGCAGCTGCCGCAGGGGGCGGACTAGCCCGAGGGGGCCCAGCCCCGCAAGCCCCGCCGCCTGATCGCTTCACCCCCGAGGCTCTGGTCACCTGGACAGGCTCAGACAGCTCTCTGTTCTCAGGGTCCTTATCCGCACAGCGGAGCGTTGTGTGCGGATTGAAAGACAGGAGGCTTCCAAAATGTTTAGCAGGGGCTGGGCACACAGTAAATAAATGTTAGCTTCTATTATTTACTGAATTATATGAATTTGCTGTTTCTGTGGTCACAACAGTAGGATATGGGCAATTACATATGGTTCATCCTAATATATTGTTGATTCAGCCTTGAAACAACACAAATAAGCTTTACTCTTCCTCTTTCAGTATCCTGAGATTGCAAGGGTAGGTTAAAAAACGAACTATTTTAACTACTCAGTGATCAGAATTTTCCTGATTTTGGGGCGCCTGGGTGGCTCAGTAGGTTAAGTATCTGCCTTCCACACAGGTCAAGCTCTCAGGGTGTTGAGATCGAGTCCCGCATGGGGCTCCCTCTCCCTCTGCTGCTCCCCCTGCTTGTGCTCTCTCTGTCAAATAAATACTAAATAAAATCTTTAAAAGAATTTTCCTGATTTTGTCAATATTGTGCAACCAAAAAACAGAATAAACTGGGAGCAGAGTTTGATGTAAATCAGCAACTACCGTTCATCCTAATAGCCTCCGAGTTCTTACTAATTGCCTTTCTAATGGGTACATTTTTTTTTAAGATTTTTATTTATTTGACAGAGAGCACAAGCAGGGGGAATGGCAGGCATAGGGAGAGGGAGAAGCAGGCTTCCCGCTGAGCAAGGAGCCCGATGCAGGACTCGATCCCAGACCCGAAGGCAGATTCTCAACCAAGTGAGCCATCCAGGCATCCCCTAATGGGTACATCTTAAAACACCATTCCTTTATGTTTTGAATACCAGACTTTGGTGCAGATGTCTAAAAAAATAGTAGTGCTGCTAAAACATCTTAAATTATTGAGGAATCTAAACTCTTCATTTTACAGATGAGGAAATGGAGGTGTGCAGAAGGGGAAACATGCCCGGGAGATGGTTGTGTTAGGAGAGCACCTTTGATGAGCCCCAAAAGCAAAGTTTGACTCAGGGTAGGGACTTCTCAGGGGACACACAGGCTCTAGCCCTGGGGCTCCAGCCAGCAGTGTCACGACTAGAAATCCCTTCCCCCCTGCCCGGGTGACAAGGACAGCTCAATTGCTTCAGACATGACCCAAGCTGGAGTAGAGGGGGCTGCCAGAGGCCTCCAAGGCAGCCCAGCTTCCCAGGGAGTTTTTCTGGTGCTACAACAACTCCCAACACCCCTTACTTAGAACGATTATGTCAGGGACCCACCAATCAGCCCTTCTGGTGTGCCCAGCGCTAAGGTTCCAGAACTAAGATGGGCTCAGGAACCCTCAAGTCACAGGGGTTTATTGTGAAGAGTCGTGGGTCCAAGCGCTGAGGCCAAGAGGAAAGCCAGGCCAAAGGCTGGAAGGGACGGCAGCCCCAGGCCCTGAGGTCTGGGATTGAGGTGCTCTCACTTCCCACTCTAGCTCTGGGTGCTGCGGTTTCTCAGCAAGTGAAGATTTTAGTCTCTGCCACTAATGGTCCCTGGGTACTCACCCAAGCTGCTTCCCTGTGTTCCAGCTTCTGCTCCTGCTTCCCAACGGGGCCACACACTGTGCATGTCTGGGGAGAGAGTACCTCACAGAGGCCAGAGAGGTTCACATGCCTACAGAGGTCAGGTGGGTAACACACCCTTAACAGGTCTACTGTGTGGCTTTATTCGGGTCTTTGAGAACAACTTAGTCGATTATTATCTAGGTTCCTCTTGCCCATCCCTGTCTAGAACATGTGGGACCTGGTGTGGCAGACAAGCGGAGTCAAGCAGATTGGGTTCAGGTCTTCCCGCTGAGCGGGGGGGGGGGGGGGGGGGGGGGGGGGGGGGGGGGGGGGGGAGTGTGCGTGAGCCTGAGCGAGCTGCTTCAGGTCCCAAAGCCTCAGTCTCTCCATGCAGGTAGTGATGCCCACCTGGAAGTCCCTGATGCTAGATTAGAGCTGTTGCAGAGCCGAAGGCACAGAGTAGGCCTTTAACACATGACAGCTGCTATCGTTAGTCTCGGGGCTGAGAAGGTACTACTCTGCCCCCACGCAGGATCCCGCCTCCCAGGTGCCTTATCATTATTTCTGGTGAGGCTGCCAGGAGACCTGCCGGTTGTGCCCCTGTGGTCATCACTGCTGCCACTCGAAGTGAAAGAGGAAGCTGAGAGCTCTGAAGCTAGGAGGGGGCAGTCATTTGGAAACAATGGTTACATCCCTAGAGGGAAAGGTCCTAACTCAGACCGGACTGTGGTTTTCTGTGGTTTTCCTGGACCCAAAGTGCATCTGACAGAGGCTAAGCAGCTGGCTCCCTCAGAGCAGCCTTGGGGGTGAGGGGTGTCTTCTGCTCCCGAGGTCTGGTCATCACAGCCAAAGGGGCATTTCCGCGACAGACAAAGACAAGGACAAAGGGGAGGAGTCCTGTCTGGCTGAGGCAAGCGTGGGGCAGCTGGTGATCACCTCCCAGCCTGCAGGTACCCCCTTAAGCACCATTCCTGTCAACGGCAGGAAGGCCTACCAAACCAAATCAGGCCTGATTTCTGGATCTCTTCAAAGCCCCCAAGATCTGGGCCCACAAGCTCATAAAACGATAACCGCCAGAGCTGAATGGCAGCCATTGCCCCCTTAGGCTGCCTTTGCGGGTGAACATGAAGACGGGTAGAACAACACAGTCCATGATCTTAAGGCGTTCAGAGCCCCAGAGGCTAATGAGATCATCTCAGAGATAAAATGCACACAAGAGTGAGAAAGACCAGAGGTGTAAGAGGATGAGGAAGAGCTGCGAAGATGGTAGGGCTACCACTCCAGTCCGGGGTAGAATGGAAAGTGCATCAATGAAAGCTTCCTGGAAAATGTACTTACAAAGTAGGCCTCAAAGGATGCACTGGGTTGTGTTTCCATAATGAAAACACTTTAATTTTTATGATATAAAAATAATACATAGAAATTCCAAGCAACATAAAATGGTATAAAAATTTTAAATAAGGCAAAATTCCATCCTTCTAGGGAACTATAGATAACAGTTCGATCGACACCCTTCCTATATATAATTTTGTATAAATGTAGACCATACTTGACATGTAATTCTATAGCCTACTTTTTTCATTTAAAAATGTTCTCCATGTCAATATAGCGATGTTCATCTCCAATGACTGTATAATATCCAAACGTATTATGTACCATAATTCATTTAATCCCTTCCTGCTGTGCATTTGGATTGATTCCAATTTTTACAACTGTAAACAATGCTAGGACGGGCACCTTCACACAGTCATATTCAGGACTTGGTTTCTAGACGTGTCTATGAGTTCTGACGCACTCGCCAGCACCCCCCATCTCTACCTATGTACACTCCCGCTCAGACAGGTGTAGTTCGGAGACCGAAGAGAGGGATGGGAGCGGAGACCGGTGCATTAATAAAGGTACAAAGCCCGCCATTAATAAAGGCTCCTTAGGCTGCAGGGAAGTGAGAAAGGAAAGTGCGTCTGGAGGCCGTTTCTGTGAGGTGCTGGCATTGTTGTGGGGCACTAGGAGATAAGCAGGAAAGGCGAGCTGCAGCCTCTCACAGAAGGCTGTGAATGGCAGGTGGCAGAACCTGCAGCGGGAGGTCATTCAGCATTTATCTACTCGGCACCTATTTTGAGCCCAAATCTTTGCTGGGGACCATGGAGTTACAGAGATGTACCACTTCAGAGAGCTATTTGGCAGAGAACGCCATCATCGACTACCCACCTGGTGCTCTAAGACACTGGCAGATGATGTACACGCCATCCCCACAGCCAGAAGACAGCGATGAGTGGCTCTTACCATTTCTAAGGCTTGGCTCAGGCCGGAATCTCCCCAAGCGCAGAGCACAAAATCTTAGCCGGTATCTCCAAAGATTCCAAAGATAAAGCGTTTGGTTTAAGCGCATGCGAATTGCAGCAAAGGTCTGCTCTTCTTTGCTGCGGGAAGGGATCATGATCTCCTTCCCTCCTGTCTCCCTAGGCTGCCAGCCATGGGGAAATCCCACTACCTTGGGCCTGATACCCCTCACAATCCATGGTTTCCACTCCCATGTGGGCCCCAAGTATGCTCAGCAACGGACACTCATTCCACCACCATGCTCTCTCCTCAACCAGTTCCCAGCCCCACCCTTAGCAGATTTCATTATCATCTCCCTGTTTTTAAACTTTGAGCTGCAAAGGCATTCTTTATTCTCTTTAGGGTTCCCAGCTACAGATGCATTCAGGATGCAAATCTTTTTGATTTAATTTTTAAAAAAGTTTAAGTAGGCTCCATGCCCAATGTGGGTCTTGAACTCACAACCCCAAGATTCAGAGTCGCATGCTCCACCGACTGAGCCAGCCAGATGCCCCAGAATGCAAGTCTTCTGGAAAGAGTTCAAAGTTACAAATATCTATGTGTGACACTCTCTATCATTTCTACTTCTCATTTATTCTGTCACTGACTATTCATATTGAATGTTGGGGTCCCTCCAGCTCAGAGTCCTCATCCTCAAGACTCTGGAGCCCAGAGATTCTTAGGGGAAATAACGCAAGGAAAAATGGGGGGAGTGTAGACTTATCTCCAACTTCTCTAAACCACTTGACTCAAAATAGGAAAACGAGATATCCCTATTTGAGAAGGCTATAGACATCAAGCAGGAGACCTTTACTCTCTGCCCCACTGTATCTTTCTTCCCCACCTCCTCGCCTGGCAGTGAGGCTCCCTGCTCTGCTCTGTGCATTTGCTCCCAGACATGGCTCTGACGGTGATTCCCTTTCTCTCCTCCGAATTTTATTAACATGCTACGTCTGACCCACGTTTAAATAAAGGCTCCTTTCACTCTGTTTCTCTCCAACCTCTCAGCACGGGCCTCCCTTCCCATTCAGCGGAGCCTCTTACACTACAGGACATGGTCAGCACCTACTGTCCTCACCGCTGCGCTCCCATCTGTTCCAGACCTACTTGGTCTCCTGTGTTACCTGTGTCATGAAGGGCTTCACTGTCTACCCCAAAATCCCAGCCAGAAACCTGCAGGTCAGGCTAGCTACCGCCCTCCCTCAGGCCTCTCATCATGTCAGTGACCAGATGCGAGTGGTTCCATGTCCAACTCCCGAGCCTGTCCCCGGAGCTCCAAGACCACTCCTCCTGCCCTCCTCAGCAATCCGGCTGGCTGGGATGAGCCTGGCTGCTCTCCTTGCTTCCAGTCTCACACCTTCCGATGTGACCATGTTATTTCCTGCTTAAGTCCCTTCAGTAGCTCCCCACACTTCAGGATAACGTTCCAAGTACCTCACAAGTTGCATCAAGTGGCGTGATCTGCTTCCTGCTCATCCCTCCCTGCAGGCTGCCCACTGACTCCACTCTGGCCACACCGAGCCACCTGCATTTCCCTAGATATGCCTACTCCCCACTGTCAGGAGGCAGGGAGGCAGAATGGCCCCAGCAGAAGGGGCGAACATGTCTTCATTCACCTTTAAGACACAATTCAAGCACTCTCTTCTCTACAGATTTCTTCTTCCTGAGGCCCCAGGTAGAATGAGTCCTTTTGTACGACTGTGCAGGCCTGTGGGCTCAGTACTCTTAATCTGCTGTTGGCCTTTGCAATTTCCACGTCTGCAAGCTCTGCACGGAAATGCACGGGCCTTGTCAGCCTCAGATGCCGGACGGTGAGGAGCAAGTTCTGAAACCAGGGAGTCTGTCCCAAGGAAACCATAAAAATAAACTTGCATCAAGATGATCATTGGATGGAACATAACAAAGCAAGGAGAAAGTTTTAAAATTAAGTTTCTTTGGAGAAGAGACTTACAGATATGGAAAAGGGAGACTAGGATAAACCCAATGGGCTCGACTGGAAGTATCCGTGTGAGTTCATGATTTCTAAAATCTAATTTTTTATGCTCTCTCTCTATCACTGTAACTATAGATTTTATCCTTACTTATTTTCTTGCTCTGGCCACCAAAGGCCTAGAAGCAATGACACTGCAGGAGCAACGAGCACTGTCAGCAGCCGGATCTTGGCTTCTAACTATACTCCTCCGACAAAAAAATATCAAGACTCCATGGAGAAACGGCCGATTCCAGGGCTGGGGCAAGGAAGACACAAGAGAAGCCTGAAACATTTTATTATGCCAGAAAGTAACAAAAGTGTTCAAAAATGAAGGGGACACAGGACCCTCCCAGAAATCTGGGATGATTTGAGGATCAAAGTAAATCAAAACAGTGGCTTGCAGCTCTGAATAAAATAGGCATCCATCTATCCTGATAAACATGTCAATTATTAAGTAGGGAGAAAGGATGCTTTTCTTTAGTAGAGTGACAACCAGTAAATGCAGGTTATGGAGCTGGAAAAGCACAATGGACGAGGAACAAAATATTTACGTGATCTCAAAGTATCTCCTTAGAAATTCCTTGTTAATTACAAAAGGGAAAATAGTAACCGAGTGATCAGCGTTAACTTCAGCTTAACGGGACCAAATGACATCCTACACCAACTTAAAATTTGCCGAGGACGCATCCCTTCTGTGATGTCCCTGCCCAATGCAAAACCCTAATCTAGCCATATGGAACCACGAGGCCAATTCAAATTGAGGAATATTCTACAAATACCTGGACTGTATTCTTCAGAAATGCCAAGGTAATGAAAAGCAACGAACCAAAGGCTGTGAAGTTCTCCTGGATCGAGAGAGAGACACGTGTAATCATGTTACAACTAAATGTTAACACATGATCTTGCTCCAGAAAAAAGGGAATCTCTACAAAGGACATTACTGGGACAACTGACAAAATTTAAATATGGACCATGGGTTATAGAACAGTATTATTTCAGTGTCCAATTTCCTGATTTGGATAACTGTACTTACGGTTTTAAGTTATGAGAGAGAGCGTCCTTGTTCTTAAGGAAATACTTACTAAAGATTTTGGGGTAAAGGAGCACAAGGTCTGCAACTTACTCTCAAATGCTTCAGAAAATACAATATATATAGATATAGATAATATAAGTCATAAAGCAAATAAGGTTAAGATGTAAAGACTTGGTATATTTGGGTAAAGGATATATGGGATTTCTTTGTGATATCCTGTAACTTTTCTGTAAGACTGAACTTCTATTAAAATTTAAAATTTACCAAACAACCAAGAATCCAACAACAAGGGATGAGTCAGAATTATGGTACAATCACTCTGTGGAAGCCTTAAAATTACATAGCTTTAGAAATAAAATTTGTGAAGATATATAACAATATAGAAGAAATGCTTATAAAACATACAGTTTTATGAATGATTAAAGCAGGATACAAAATATTTTGTGCATATTATTACAATTAGGCAAAAGCAAACACGTTAAGAAAGACTGGAAGGATAAAATCAAGAGTGGTAATGAGGATACTGGGGGATAGGAAGAGACTGAGTGACTTTTTCCCAAAAAAATCAACCTGTTGAAAAAGATACTTGCCAGCACTGCACCCCCCACCCCCTCCCTACATCCCTGCCCCCATCAGGCTGGTGTACTGGAAATCAGTGTGGTTGACTGCATTCCCTTGCCTCAGGCTGCCCCTCCCCAAACCTTAACCACCCACCAAAGAGAACCAACAGAGCAGGTCTGGAGCGCCCTCAGGAAGGGGCATCTGTGGGGCTGGAGCTGAGGGCCCGGGAGTGGTCAGGTTCCATGGCGGGCTGTCTGCCAACCCCGCCCCGCAGGGCAGCTCCACAAGCCACTCTGAGCAGCCCATTTTAGCCACTGTGGACACAGCTGAGGGGAAGCCCAGCAACAGCACATTGAGACTCGAACCTCCCTGGCCAAACCAGGCCAGGCACCCTTTTGAATGCCCTTGGCCTCTGTGCACAGCACTCGGGGCCTCTTGCTGGCATGCTACCTCCTGGGCACAGACAGTAAAGCTTCTTGGAACCTCAAAAAGTTTAGAAACTCTTGCATGACCTTATCTGGAGGCAGAGTGGCTGGCTCTGTTGTCAGTGGAGGTAAGTGTTAAGTCCTTATCACCCCTTTACGCTTTTAACGTCAATCAGTCCATTAAGGATGTGGCAAAAAGAAGTTCAGAACACAAGACTGCTATCAGAGGCCAAGACTCAGAGAGCCCTGGACAACTAAGGGAAACAGTAAGAATAAAAGACAGTCTGCCTCCTTTGCAGGAGAATCCATTTTGCCTCTCTTACTGTAAGAGATGTCTTTATAACTCCTTCCCTAAAAAAGTAGGAATAAGAATTAAACAGATTAAGAGACCCTCAGAGCAGGGAGCTGAGGTAGATAGAAAAAAAAGGAATCCTGGTTCCATAGGAACATGGCACCAAAAGCTTGTAAACTCCTGTGGAGAGAAACTTACTCTACATGGGCAACTTCTTGGTTCGGAGTATTCCGGACCTGCTTCCCAACTGCTCCCCGGCCTAAAGCAAAAAGCACCACCATTCTGAGTCATGTGACCTGATTTTAAAATATTTTATTACATAATCTTTTCATGGCACCATCAGGAGTAACAGAAAACGTTATTCCCAGTTCCTAACCACATCCTGAAAAATATACATTTGTATTTATATATTTATATCAATACTCCACCCCTATCCCCTAAATCCACCACCTAGTGTAGGTCTTTTGCTTAAAGCAAGAAACTATTCTCTCAGGTAAGAAAATATATATGGAAGCTAAATGAAATAACAGTTAGAACGGGGACAGGTTGGTCGTGGGGGCCAGGAGGAGGGGTAAAGTCCAGGCTAGGCAGGATGCATCACTGGGGTCCAGCAGAGGTGGGGGACAGTGTATAAAAAGGCAGCGTCAGGCAGGTGGGTGCTGATGTCCTTGGTCCATTAGGAGATGGCCTTTGCCTCAGGAAGGAAGGCTTCCCAGTACTTTGCCAGCTGCAAAGAAGTGGGGACAGTAAGGAAGTACCCCCACCTAGTGGCAGAGCCTGAGTCTGGGAGGGGAGCAAGCACAGTGCCACGGCACTCCCCCAGACACCTTAGCCACCTAAAGGGAGGCCGGAGCTGAGGCGGAGCTGAGGAAATGGCTAGGCTGAGTAGACCTTGGGGCAGACTGCCTAGCAAGCCACACAGCCCTTACCTGTCTCTAAGAGAGGAAGCATCAAGTGCAAGGGAAATGGCTAAAGAGAGTCCTGGTTCTGCCCTGGACGAAGTACCCCTGCGGGGGCCACAGCTTTGCCCAGCTCAGTTAGCTCCTCACAGTGGGGCCCACTGTTCACCACATGGACTGAGGCCTCAGCCTTAAGAGGGTTAGGTGGTACCATGAGGTTATAGGGAGAGTTGGGGTCTGTCCTTAAAAACTAAATTCTTGTAGGATTTGGGCAATCCTGCTTAGCAAAAGACCCTATTAAATGTTCCATGTTAGAGCAACAGGGCCAGCCCATCCCATCCCGTTACCAAAGCCCAAAGTAGGCCTCCGGCCTCTGGTGCAGGCGCACAGGACGGTCCTGCATAACTTACATACCTGCTGCTGTGAATACAGCAGTGTCTCAAGGTACTTGATCACGTGGTTTTTGAAGTCCTTGGATTTCTCTTTCTATAGGAGACAGGATTCTAGAGTGATCACCCAGACAGTTGCTCCTACCCCTCTTGATGGGTGATGTTTATTGCTGACCAAGGCCAAACGCAGCCCCAGAAACTATAGCCAGCAGCTGGAATAGCTATAACTTCCAGCCAAACAGCTTCTGCCAAGGCCTTGCAAAGCTTTCTTCACGGTGGGTGGGGGGTTGGAGGATGAAGGAAGAGAGGAGAAAGGAAAGGGGACCAGCGGATATAGGACAGTTGCAAGCTTTGTTTTGTGTCTGCTCTGGTCCAGCAACATAGAACAGCTATTTTGCCTCAGAACACAAATGCGCGTGCACACGTGTATACACAAACACACACACGCCACATCTGTTCACAACAACTACCAAGTCACCGGCACTTCCATCTGTCTCCCTACTCAGCAGACGGTGAGCAAAACCAACACTACCACTATACCAGGCACGGCACACTTGTGGGGGTAGGGCGTTCTAGCTCACCTCAAACCGTATCACTTCTTTTCGGACCACGGTTGAGATCCTTTCAAAGTCCCTTTCATACTGAGTCACCCGAGACTCCCACTGGGAAGAAAGGGGAAAGAAAGGATCACTTAATATTACGGTACCATTACTGAATCTTTACCTCTGGACAGCCATTCTACACATGAGACCTGAATTGGTCATTATGTCTGTTTGTCCCTCTGGGTAAGAGGAGAAACCATATGGGATTCAGTGTGTAAGGCCATCTGGCTGGAAAAGAGGTACAGGCCAGGCCTGATCTCTAAGAAAGTTCTGGCACTCCATAACCTCTGGTTTAGGAACCCACCAGCAGAGCTGGGAGTTCCAGAGAACTGAATTTAGTTCTCACCAGAGGGGCCTATCTGAATCACCATGGAGTTTTTTGAAGACCCACCCAGGACCTCTCCTGCAGAGATTCTGATGTGACAAGTCTGGGTGGAATGGGAAAAGAGGAAAAGTGTCAGGCCTCAAGGCAAGCCTGGACTCCTCCGAGGCTTCTCCAGCAGCCACCGTCCTTTAGCCTCAAACAGCTCTCTGGCCTGCTGTGGGGTTTCAAGCACCTGGGTGGGATGGGACCTGGGCTCATTCAGGAGCCAGTCGAATACCCCGACAGGTCTGCCTTGGCGGCAGCTCACCTCTAAGATCTCGTCCTTGGCCTGCTGCAGTTTGTCAGGCTTGTTGGCCCACAGCAGCCGAGCCTCCGCCTCCCGCTTCTTCTGCAGAGTAGCCTGAGCGTCCTGCCAGCGCTGCCACGTCTTCATGCGCTGGTCGAAGGCAGCCTGTGGCGGTGGGGGGGTGGGGGAAGAGCACAACCAGCCCTTCAGGAGCTCCACTGGCTCTGCCTAGGGCGGGGTGGGGGCAGGGGGCTCTCTTCCAGCAACTGTGCTAGAGAAGGACCGAGCAAGGGCAAGTTCTGCAGCCACATGTTAGTGCCCAGCTGGAAGCTTCACATCAAAACGCACAAGCTTGGCTAAGACTCCTCTCCCAGCCTCCAGGAGGCCAGTGCCATGCTACTTCATGCTGCTCCCAAGGCTGGATGGCTCGGAGCACAGCAGGTGGCCTGAGGCCAATGCCCAGTACTGTGGCTTCTGAGCTGCCTCCGTCAGAGTAGTCCATGGGTCTACACACTTTTCCTGAGCTCCTGCCATGTGCCAAGAACTAAGACGACAGTGAGGAAAGAAACGTGGTTCTGCTTTTAATGGAGCTTATAACCTAATAGAAAAGGCTAACGTTATATTAATAATTACCAATAAATAACGACACATATGCAGAGTACAGAGAAAACATGCAGGGAACCTATAACAAAATAACAGAGCTGGAGACCTAGCTGAGCTTGGAAGATACAGCAGGGAAGGCCAGTCTAAGGAAGCAACCTTTAAATTAACACCAAATAGTATACAGAGTTAGCTTAACAGATCTTTAAATAAAAACTTGAAGCTACCACGGGACACACGGCTTCCATCTTATCTATACATTCAGCTGTGGAAGGCTATCAAGGCTCACAAGAAGCTCCCCAAGGCCCACCTGCTGGTTTGCCCTGATTCCAGCCCCTTGATCACATTTCCAGAGAGCTGTTGGCCTAACCACACTATCCACCACCCCCACTGGCTTCAAGAGGTGGCCTGGATGAGAGATCTGTACCCAGGGTCAGCCTTCCAGCCCTGTTCCATTTGCTCTCCCTCACTGCAGAAGTTCCCTGGATGTTTTCTAGGTCTCCTAGTGCAGGCCTTTGCCAAAGTTTGAACTTTAGGGAGTGAAATACCACCACATTCACCTTTCCCAGCATTGACTGTCACTTGTGCTCACTTGAAATTTCCTAGCAGCTCAATGTCAAAGGACAGGTAAAGGCTAACTTTGTATCCACGTTAAGACTCAAGCCTAACCCCCTGGGTTAAGAGCAGCGCAGCTCCAGGTTCAGGGAAAAGCAGAAAAGAAGTATTTGCTCATCTCCTCAATCCCACCGCCATCTCATGATTATGAGGAGGGTAGGTGAAGAGTGTTGAGAGAAGCCCAGCTCGCAGTTCTGCACGCAGGCATGCTGCCCCAGCCCCTGCACAGAGCTCTAGGCTGGGCCTCTCTCACCGCTGTCCAAAGGGGCTCACCCAGCCTGGGGGGAGGGGTCACATCCAAGAGCTGTGCTCTCCTGAGACTCCAAACAAAGCCCCGCTCTGAAAACTTCTCCAGAGAGGGCCCTTCCCTGAGGTGATGATCCAGTCTTCGTAGTCTGACCAGTTCTACGAATTCCAAAGGAGGTTATTTTTCCAGCCTCTTATCAGTCTGGAGTTAGCAGCAAACCAAACAGCGAGGGAGAGGACAATGAGCAATCTCACAGGCTATATTGAGCAACTCTACCATGGAGGAAATGAGAGCCCTGGGAGCAGATCCGTTCTTGACAACACAGGAGCTCCCTGGTGGGGGAGATGCTGGAGATGGGGAGTGAGGGTGGCTCTGTTCCAACTCAGAGGCTCATCCTGGTCCCAAGCTGGTTCAGGGGCAGACTCAGGCCTTATAAAGGCAGGTGCCAGGATGCCTCTTGGCTCTTTCCTCTATCACAGGGAGGCCATGCGAGAGCTAATGCCACTCCCAGTGAAGCTTCCTTGGCCGCTCTAAAAGGTCATGGGAAACCAGAGAGAAGAGGTGAGGTGCTTGACCTGAGAGGCAGGCTGCAGTGTTGTTACCAGTGTGGTCAGCACAGCACACAAAGGGGTCTGGTGACAAGCTCTCTCAGCCCCCTGGCCACACTCCTCCATGCAACGCCAAGCCGGTTCCGTGTAGTTACCTGACTGCCCACATTAGAGGGACAAGTGGAAGCCAGCCAGAGCTCTAACCAGGGCAAAGCCGCTGCTTACTGTTAAGGAGGCAAAGACCAAAGGACTGAGGAAGTCACTGCTCCAGGGGGCCAAGACAGCAGGTCTGTAATAAGCCTCGTTTGAAGAAAGGAGCATTGTCCAGCTTCAACAATAAGCAGGGGCCTACTTGGAAATTCAAGAGTAGACTTTTCTCCTAATGCCTTTTAAAAACTGGCTGTCGGCCTCAAAATGACTTCGTGATAACTAGCTAACAGTTAAATGGATTTTTTGGTTCACAAGATAACTTCTTTCTTGAGAGTAGAAAAAAGATACGCTATTTTTAGCTATAATGGATGGAAGTTTCTTGGGAAGGGGAAAAGCAAAAGAAAGATGGATTAAATGAAGGGGAGGGAGGAAAGAGGGAACAGAAGCTTACGCGGACTATGGCCAGGAGACGAATGTAGTCACTCAGGAGCTCAGCAAGGAGGAAGAAGTCGTTGTTGGCTTGTTCCTGGTGGAGCTGCTCAATTTTTTCTTCCACCTCAGCCAGCTGGGAGAGTGCCCGTGACAATGCTGTGTTGTCCTCAGAGCTCCCAAGCATGGCTAGACTCTTTGCAAACTGGGCTGTGTTCAGCGCTAGCTCTGGAAGACAGCAGAGGCCTCTGATCTCACAAGGAAAAGGGACAAGTCAGCTGGCTCTGCATGGCATGCCTTAGCAGAGCTGCCCGCTGCATAACGAACCATGGGGGGGCTCTGCAACCCAGCCACTTACATTGTTAGTAGTCTGTCTGCATGAAAGAGAGTGAATGTGTGTGCACACCACATAGTCTTTTACATTCTAGAGCAGGACAAATGCTTTCTGTGAGGGGCCAGATGACTGAAGCTTTGTGGGCCACATATGGTCTCACTTTCTCTCTTTTTTCACTCTTCGCTTTAAAAATGTAAAAACTATTAACCTAGCTCATAGCAAGAGGCCGAGGGCCAGATGTGGCCCATGGGCTAGGCCTATTTTGCCAACCCTTACATTGCCTTCATTCTAACGGTTTTCTGCCTGTTCCGATTTCTGATTATACCATGTTAAAGGCAGAGAAGGAAAGCATTCAAACTTGGCAAATTTTAGTAGCTCTTAGGCAAGGGTTAGGAGACATACATGGTTTCTGTGAATTTACATATTGCCCATTTGATCATGTAGCTAAAGTGTGTGACATCACTTTGGATATAAGCCACCAATTCAAACCATACCAACTTAAGTCCATGTTCCAGGTGAGGCTGGAGGTGGGACGGCTTCCCTGCACCCTTCCCAGGTAGAAAGTACAATGTTCACAGTGGCTGAGGCAGGACGTGCAGGGAATACCTTTTTGATGAGAATATCAAGGACTAGGTGGGCTGAGAATTTCAATTTGAATGGCTGACAGGCTTGGGAACAGGATGCCCTCCCACCTCCAGCTCACTGGAGACATCAACTTCCCCCAGCTCCAAGTGCATTTCCAAGGTCGTTACCTTTCCTGTGGTTGACTAGCGTTTCTACAACAGCATGCAGTTTCCGTAAGCGCTGCTCTTCACACTCCACCTCCTGGAGCTTCTCCTCAAACCACTGAAACACACAAGCCCAGATCTTTAACGGAGGGGACTCATACAGGCATCCAGCACAGCACTTCCTTAGCAGTTTTCTAAAAAACGGACTGAATTATCTTAAAAGGAAAGTCTCTGAGAAATTCAGGATTTCTTAGGGCTTCTGACCCGTAAGACTGAAGGAGCAGGGGAGGCTGAGATGCACAGGGCTACTCACAATGTCTGATTCATTCATCTTGATGGTCATTTTACTGACGGCATCTGTGGCTTTGTTGAACATCTTGAGGAGACCAGCGCTACTCAATGTCTGGGTACCCACAGCGCGTGGCAGCTACAAGACCAAGAAGGCGGGATGGCATGTTATCTGCTGCCCCTATTTTAGGTTCAGAGGAATTAGTATCCATCAGATGGTATGCCCAAAACTTGCCAAACAAATTATATGAACTGTAGATTGTTGTTTTCAAAGGCAGTTAGACACATCTGTAACCAGCATGTACAGAAAGAAAAAAATCAAAGGACTATGTTAAACAGAATTAGCAAAATTTTCAGCTTCTGATATAGTGTGCAGAAACAAATGAGAGTACGATTGTGGCCAGGTGATCCCGTGTTGAGACTGCCTGTCATCCCAAGCATGAACTGCTTAAATATCAAACATGCTTTTGTTAAAAGATCCTTTGGATTAGCATACCCTGCACACAGGTCTTGAGAAACTCTGAAGCTGTGCTGTGATTCCATCTGGATTTTCCTTAGTGAACAAAGGTCTAAGGACAGGAGCATTATTTATTCAGATAGAGGTTACTTTTAGGGATGATCTTGCTAAGGCCAAGCATGCCAAACATTTAGAAACAATCTGGTTTGTTCAGTCTTACCACGCTCCTAAGGCATGGAAGGGACACTAAAGAATCTACAGTAAATCTAGTACACCAGGCTGAAAAACAAGATTTTAGTGCTTAGGGCTGTCAGGGCAGTAATTTTCAACTTGGGGCCATTTTGCCCCCTAGGGGACATCTGGCCATGGCTGGAGATAATTCTCGTTGTTCAAACTGGGGAGGGGTGCTACCGGTGTCTAGTGGATAGAGGCCAGGGGTGCTGCTAAACCTACAGGGCACAGGGCAGCTCTCTAGAACAAAGAATGATCCAGCCCAAAGTGTCCAAAGTGCCGATGCAGACAAACCCTGTTTTAGGGGTATGAAGTGGGGATGAAGGGCTAAAAAAGAAAAACGGATACAGGAATCCCAGAGGAATGAAAAGATTTCTGCATTAAGTAAAGAAATTGTAATTAAAAAATTTTCAATTTTGGGGGAAAAAAACCCGTATACTTAGTACCATTTTCTTCATGAGAGTAATGCATACTGTATGCAAATAAAAATTTAAAAATAAAAACAAAATGAAAAAACAAATACAAAATGATAGTCCTACCCTGTCACTTACCTCCTTCTAGTTTTTTTTTTTTTTTATGAATAACATTGTTTTATTCCAGTGTTTCTTTTGATTCTTAACGTCTAACATGTTCCCATAGCTCTATATACATGCTATTCAAGTTTCACTTTTCATAAATTCTTTTTTTTTAGGTAAGCTCTACACCCAACGTGGGGCTGGAACTCACGATCCTGAGATCAAGAGTCACATGCTCTACCAACTAAGCCAGCCAGGCTCCCCATGTAATTCCTTAAATGCATATTTCCAATAAATATATATAAACACTTTTGTATACTTTCTGCTCATAATAAGAATAAAGTATTTGTTGTATTGCTATATTTCACTTACTTCTTCAATTGTTAGCAATTGGGCCATCTCCAATTTTTCACAATCATGAATAGCCTATGCACAGCCTGTAAAAAAGACTGTCTACTTGAATCCACACTTTTGCTACATGGCAGTTCTGTGGTCTGTGGTAACTGGTTTTGAACCAATGCCCCTCAGCTCCTGGCACAAAATAAGCATTCAATTTGAGCCAAGCAAGTAACTTATGAAATACATGAAAAGGACTTGCCAAACAGATCGTTGTGTTGTTCCATTAAGATAAAACTAGGCTGCAGTCTGACCTCTAAAACCAGTTGCTTTTGACTACAGACAGAATTTCTTTTATTTCAAAGGCTGAAAAATACCTGTCATTCTGGAGGGCTTACAAATTAGGATACGGTCTCGTACTAAGCTAAACGTAAAGGGCTCAAATGTTTGTTGAATGTACTAGTTTCATTTCACTAGAGGCAGACAGAAATTATGAAATTCAGTTTGTATAATACTAACCTCTTCTTTTTCCAAGAACTCCCTGACATCAGGGTCCTGTAACATGGTAGGATGATTCACAATCCTCTGAAGGTACCTACAAGGTATAAGCAGTTATCCAGCTAGTCAACCTGGCCTCACAAGGTTTTGGGTGTCATACAGTGTAGGCAAGGGTACAACATCTTTCATTACTTAAAGATGTCCTCAGATAAGGCACTTAAGTGTGACTGCTCTTAAGTACATTCAAATGAGTGTTCTTTACTTTTCTAAAAAGGGAAGAAAAGTAACTGCTCAGAAAGAGGCCTTGGAGCCATTTATATTTGACTGTCAAAGGGAATATCCTTGTCTGCTCATTCAGGATGAGGAAAGAAAAAAAGATGGTCTGTTCCTAAGGTGGAAAGGTCAGAGACTTAGGAAAGGTTGCAGAGCTTAAAGAGGTGTGAATCTTTAATTCACTCAAATCTCATCTCTACTACTTTCAGTGAATGTTTCATGAGTAAGTCTCAGTTTCAGCTTCTCACCTGTTCTTATGTCATTCAGGAAAATGGTTGCGTTGCACTTACCTTTCTAGAGCGGCCCTCCGTTTTTCAAGAAATTCTGCAGAAGAAGAATCTTCCTTCCCAACTTTTACTTTTGTCATTCCTGGAATGGAATTTGAAAAGTAAAAATAACTGTAAATAAATCATCAAGAATTAAAAAAAAAAAGAAGTAAAAAAACCCCCCACAAGAGGAAAGGCAAGGAGAATAGCATTACAAAAAACAACAAAAGGCCACTTCAACACTTCTGTGTCATAAGGAGGCATGAACAAAAGGTTCTTTACATGAGAGTCATATTCTGAACTAGTCTCAAAGTGCTGAAGGTTCTAAACCCTGGGACTTGAAGAACATTGTATGTTTTCTAAAAGGGGGCCATAGGACTCTGATTATAGACTAAAAAACATCAATTGATGGGCAATGAGAAGGTTCCTCAGAGGCCCCCCCCAACCTAGTACATTTCAGTCTGCAGAAAACAGAAATCATTTAAGACTCCTGATACCAATACAAACATGAACACAACACACACACAAACCCCAATACAAGCTGAACACAACATACCCCCCCACACACACACACCACACACAGCTGTGAAAGCTCAAAGCAGAGCCTTCTACTGCACCTGAGGAAAGACTACACTGTGAAAACGTGCTATTACTCTAGACCTCACGCAAATTATAGGAAAACATTGGAAATATCTCTTTCCTAACCATAAGATTCCACACTGTTAATAGTCTCATATACTAATTAGAAAGTATATTGCAGAAAGAATGCAAAGGAAAAAAGTCCAAGCAGAATAAAGACCACACAGCTTACCTATCAGGCTCTTCTCGGGTGGAGGAGGGACAATAAAGCCATTCTGAGAATGTTTCTCTGAAAGCTTCTCATAAAGACCCAGAAAGTCACTAAATCTTCTTTTCACTGCAAACTGTTTACTCCTGAACATTGGTAAGCTCGTCTTGGGGACAGAAAAAACACAAGGCGGTTTCATTTCAAATAGAAGATGAGTATCTTTAAAGTCATCTGGCTGATGTGAAAGGAATCTACTTCCCAGATCCCTGTCCTTTAACCACCTGGCAAGTAACTTTCTCCAAGACTGAGATTCTTAAATTTTTTGAACTTCAGTTCCCTCTGGCTGTCTGGGAGTCTACAGAGCCTTTCTCAGAATAATGATTTTAAACGAGGAACATAAAATATATAGGATTATGTTATAAAGGCAACGAATTAAATTCAAATCCAGTTCCACTTCCAGGTTAAGAACCCTTGCTCTAAAAGGGAACAGATGTTGAAGTCTAGTTTAAAGTGGAAATCTATGGTCACCTATAACCCATTTATCTTGCACTGCTTTATTAAGGGTATTCACTGCTGGAATTTAAAGCAGCCAAAACTAAAGACAGACTAAAGGTGGAGAATCAAGTGAAATGTCCACACTGTTGACACTTTAACCTCTAAAGTGTCACTGAATCTAGAACTCACAGGTGGCAGGCCAACAAGTAGTACTGAGACAATATAAAGGAGACTTGTGGTAAAAAAGACTAGGCCTACATCATAATGACAAATCATTTAATACTCACCAGGTAGGCAAAATTTAAGGAGGTTGTCCTTGCCAATTGTTGGCAAAGAAGTATATCAAGGAGAACTTTTACACATGCCAATGGGGGTATAAATTGGTATGAAGACTTTTAAAAAGTTTGTATTCCAAAACAAAAAGTTTGTATTCCCTTTTCTCAACATTTGCTCTATCTATGAGCCAGGGGAACTACTCCTGGTTGTACACCTTAGAGAAACTCTTCTACGTGTCTACTAGGAGACATGTGCAAGAAAGGTCATGGTTCACAATTACAAAAACTGGAAACATGCCAAATATTCACGACAGGAAACGGGTAAGTGTTACGCTATCATCACACGATGCACTAACTAGGACTACACACAGCATGGACGGGTCTGGGAAACAATGCTAGGAAAGAAAGCACTATTTTCAGCACAATGTCATTTTTATGAAACTTAAGAACAAACCAAAACAGTATACTGTTTAGAGATACATATGTGAAGACTCTTTATAAAGGAAATGAGAGACTCAGGAGAGTGGTTGCCCTTAAGGTGTGAGGCGAGGGATATGACAGGGAGAACACGCAGGTGGATTCAATGGTACTCATCTTAAGACTGGTGGTAGGTTCGGGGCTTCATTTTTTATGCTTCATAACCTGCATACAACATTGTGTAAGTTTTGTATGCATTAATGTTATATAAAAAAGGAAGACCAGACCCGAGGGGTAAAAGGGTAGGGAAAGTATTAAAAGAAGCTCCACACAGGAAACCTCATGAGAACTGATGATTTTTAAACAGGTGATATAGTTTGGGGCAATTCACCAAACTAGTTCTAAGCCACAAAGTCCTAAGAGGGATGGGAATATATCAGATATACCACATGTCTTAATAAAACTTACAAAGTTTCACACTGAAGTGTTAGCTCTCTGGAAGAAAAGTGGAAAGGCTCAGATGAGATTACCAAAGGGATGCAGGCTTGCTCCATCTTGAGTAAACTTGAAGGAGGATGTTGCAAAGAAACTAAAGAAATACCCAGAAATAATCTGAATGATGACCTTCTTGGTATAAACACCCAAGTCTATTAAGCTGGTCACCAGGAGGTTCACTTGGACTCACCTGTGTTGTGACTTTGTAGGCTACATAGGCATTCATACCATCCCCTGTGGGAGAACAAGAAAGCACAAGAGGATTATTCTGTAAACCAAAGCAGTGCTGACCGTGCTCACATTTAACCAGGAATCATAAGCCACAGGAGCCCTGTATAAGAAGGGATACTTGTTTCATCTCCAAGCTTTATATATCCTACAATCTCCTACTTTGCCTTAGGATCTCTGTGTCACATATCATGTCCCCACAGATGCTGGCAGGGCCCCAGGTGGAGATAGACAAGAAAGTCAGCCCCCTGTTCCAAGGCCAGGCTCCATTTATACCCTCCACAAAGCAGCACTGGATACTGACAATCCATCGGTTGTTACCATGCCAATATTTGGGCTGGTTATACACATCTGTCTAAAACCAAACAATTCTCTTGCTGTATAAAGCAGGAGGAAGAGAAGGAAGCAACTGATGTAAAAGGAAACAAGCAGTTCTACCCTAAGCTAGCTCTGGGCTCGGTTTGCTCTTTCAGAAACACTGTCACGGACCCCTCCACTGGTGCCAGGGGACACTGACCTCTCTCATCTAGCACGTTCACCCACAGCAAAGGGCCTGGCAGGAAGACGCTCTGGCTGCCTGATGTCACACAAATCTCTTTCCTGGAGGAATTACTTTTCTGAAAAAGCCTTTGACTATTAAATAATTTGGGATTCAAGCAATTGTTTTTCTCTGTGGTAGTGTCCTGACCTAGACCACTTAGGGACATAAAGGCGCTATTGACTCCCTGAGCAGTGAAAAGACACACTGGACTCAGACAAAGCTCCAGTGCTAGAATCTGGTGTTTTGGGTTGGTTCTGTTCCCTTCTTCCCAATCCCTCTTTCCCCACACCAAACAGGAAAACCTAGGTCAACAATTACTAGCTGCTTAAGCTTCTGAACTGGTCCTGGGAGAGGGCCCAAGGAAGAAGGAACAGTACCAGATCAGCAGGGTCCCACACTGCAACTCGGTTTCAATGATATGGCTAGGAATGCCTGCTTTTATAAAGTACACAGACAAGTTGGGAAATTGTACAGGAACTCTCTAATCCTACCAAAAGGGTGTGCTAAACCTTAGAAATTACACATATCAACTACCTCTGTTAGTTCTCTTCTAAACCACTTATGCTACATTGCCTAAACTACTGACAATGTTTACCACTGTAAAACGAAAAAAAATCTAAATTTACTTTATAGAGGAAGTATTCAAAAATCCATTCACAGGTCATAGTCAAATTTCCAAAAGGTCTATCCCATAATTTAGTGCCTACAATTAAGGAAAGCCTAAGTGCAAACATACATAAAACATAAGAACAAAGCACAATCTTCAATTTGCCAGCGTATCAGCTGCTTTTACTAAGGCAAGAGTGAGAAAAAACATACCTGCACGTACTACAGAGTTCACAAAATATGGAAACAGGCTACTAACACAACAGTTTTAAATCTGTTAATTTCTTAAATAATTTCAGAAAGTTGAAGATGGCATACACAAATTACCAAGGCTCTAAAAAGCACATCCTGGTAGAAATGGAATTCTAATCAAATTCTAATTAATTTTTAAAAAAGATTTCTTTACTTGTTTCAGCAAGAGAGAGAGAACAAGCGCGCACGCATGAGTGGGCGGGGCAGAGGGAGAGTGAATCTGAAGCAGACTCCGTGTCAGTGGGATGCCAGGCTCGATCTCACGACCCTGAGATCACACCTGAGCTGAAACCAAGAGGTGGCCACATAACCAACTGCACCACCCAGGCGCCCCAATTAATTAATGTTTTTAAGGTTTTAAGTAATCTCGACACCCAATGTGGGGCTCTAACGACTCCAAGATCAAGAGCTGCATGCTCCGGGCGCCTGGGTGGTGCAGTCGTTAAGCGTCTGCCTTCGGCTCAGGGCGTGATCCCAGCGTTCTGGGATAGATCCCCACATCAGGCTCCTCTGCTGGAAGCCTGCGTCTTCCTCTCCCACTCCCCCTGCTTGTGCTCCCTCTCTCCCTGGCTGTCAATCTCTCTGTCTAATAAATAAATAAAATCTTTAAAAAAAAAAAAAAAAGCTGCATGCTCTACTGAGTCAGTCAGGTGCCCTGGATTCTTATTTAGATTGTGTATAGGAATGAGAAGCACATGTTGAACAGCCCACACAAAGAGAAGGTGGTGTTATAAAGATCAGGTCTTTTTTTTTTTTTTTTAAAGATTTTATTTATTTATTCATCAGAGATAGAGACAGCCAGGGAGAGAGGGAACACAAGCAGGAGGAGTGGGAGAGGAAGAAGCAGGCTCATAGCAGAAGAGCCTGATATGGGGCTCGATCCCATAACGTCAGGATCACGCCCTGAGCCAAAGACAGACGCTTAACCGCTGTGCCACCCAGGCGCCCCCTTTTTTTTTTAAAAGTAATCTCTATACCCAACGTGGGGCTCAAACTCATGACCCTGAGATCAAGAGTTGCACGCTCCACTGACTAAACCAACCAGGTGCCCCAAGATCAGGTCTTGAATATGAATATGCTTTAAGTAGCTGGTTTCTTGGCATCAGAATCTAGACTATGGTGCCAGGGAATGAAAGCTAATCATCTAAGTGATTTGTATTTAAGTAAATCTGATCCATGGGATATTTAAATTACTGTTATGGGTTGAATTCTGTCCCCCTAAAAAGATACATTGAAAGTCCTAACGCCCCAGTATCTCAGAATGTGACCTTATTTGGAAACAGGGTCTTTATAGAAGTAAAGTGAAAATGAAGTCAGAGGGGGAGGGCCCTAATTCAATGTGACTGGTGTCCTTATAAAGAGAAATGTGGACACAGAGAAAGACACATATAGAGGGAAGACAATGTGAAGGCACTCAGGGAGAATGCCCTGTGACAATGAAGGCAGAGATTGGAATGATACATCGATAGGCCACGGAACACCTGAGGCCCCCAGAAGCTAGGGGAGAGGCATGGAACAATCTCCCCGAGTGCCTTGCTGACACCGTGATTTCAGAATTCTGAGCAAATACATTCCTGTTGTTTTAACCCACCCTGTTTGCAGTACTTTATTACAGAAGCCCTAGGAAACTAATATACTCCCTCCTTCACCTGGTTTATTAAGCATTAGGACTTTAATTTTTTTAAACATCATGACTTTTAGATATTAAAACAATCAGTATTATTTACTTACAATTTTTCTTATTCTACCAAGGATTTACAGCAGGTAATAACTAGCTTAAAAATCAACGTGCTTACAGAATATTTAAAATATTAGAGAGGCAAAAAATAATCCAGCACATGTAACCCAAAGTTTAGTGGTCCAGGCTCTACCATGGGCCATGCTGTGACCAGACAGGAAAGCTGTATTTCGCCTACTAGTCCTCAGTCTCCTCTCTTATTGGACGAGAAAACTGTGTAAGATGCTCATAAACGTCCTACCAGTGCAACCGTCTGGGAAAAGTCAAATCAACAGTTCAATGACAAACCATTTTGGCATAAAGTCTAATCACACTTTATAAATTCCTCTTCCTAGTTCAGAACAGAAAGGGGGTTGGAAATTACGTTTTCCTCTTAACCATATAAACACCATCCCTGTTTAGGAGGAAAAGCTCTGTAAAGTCTCTTCTTTCAAGGACTATATATAGAACAAGGAAAGTCAAGGCCGGCTGGTCTCTGCTCATTAATAGCTTTTACAAGCTTGGAACATGGGAAAGCTATCCAGAAAATCCATTGTGCTTTCTGAAAATCTAACTTCCCCCAAACACGACCAAAATTTATCCTGGGTCCTTTAGTCTTTACCTACCAAAGAGAGATGAAGACTTACTTAATTTTTTAGGCTATCAAGTGATAAATGATACATAACAAGAATTCCAAATTTATTGGGGGAAATTTGGGAATTCCAAACAAATTCAGAACTCTCAAATTTTAGAACATGTGTTTTAGGATGCTTAAATGGAATTTATGATTTCAAAAAAGGAGTAAAATGATCTCGTCAACTCTATGGGAGAAAGCAATGTTTGGGTTTTTAAAAAAGGATTCTGGGGAGCCTGGCTGGCTCAGTCAGTGGAACATGTAACGCTTGATCTCAGAGTTGTGGGTTCAAATCCCAAGTTGGGTGTAGAGATTACTTAAAAATAAAATCTTTGGGGCCCCTGGGTGGCTCAGTTGGTTAAGAGACGGACTCCTGACTTTGGCTCAGGTCATGCCCTCAGGGTGATGAGATTGAGACCCGTGTCCGGCTCTGCACTGGGCATGGAGTCTGCTTAAGATACTCTTTCTCCCTCTCCCCCTCTGCCCTGCTCGTGTTTGCTCTCTCTAAAAATAAATAAATAAAAATTAAAAAAAACCTTCTAAGGATTCTAATAGTATTTAATGTCTCTGATTTTTTTCCCCAAAAGCAAAGAAAAGCCTAATGAAGTACTAGGTAACTGCTATTTCTGGCCTTAGAAGCATAGCAAGGGGTACAATGGGGTATAACAGGAAAGGTAATGATGAAGCACTTCCTGTTGGCTCATTCAGTTCTGGAGATAACTGTGTAGAAATTAGCTAGTAATGCTTTTCTTGGCCACATCTTAACATCAGAAGGAGTCCCAAGTACACTCACCTATCTTTTCAGGATCAGTTATACCAACTGTCAAATCAAATTGGTCTTCCTGTTCTTCTTCCTCTAGCTGTTAAAGAGAAGACAGACCATGAGAGTTAATACACAACAAAGGCTATTAATTTTACCCTGCATTTACTTTGTATCAATGTAACAACATCAAGCTATATCCTTCTATACATCAGTGTTCAGCTCTGTCCCTTCCCAATAATCCCAATGAATCCACTTCCACAATTTTAAGCCTGCTCAAATGTCTTTGTTACAACTACTTGCTTAAAACATTATTTTGATCATAATGCATAATTACTAGATTTTGCAAGACTTGCCTCTGTTGGTCTAAGAAGGGAATGAATGTGGGAGCTTCAGACATTAAGTGTCATTGGTGTTCATTGAAAGCCTCTGTGCTATCCTTTGGGTGACAGATATTCTGCCCAAGAAAGAGGTACTGGATTCTGGCTGTCCATTAACCATAAAGGTCTTTTTTTTTTTTTAAGATTTTATTTATTTATGTGACAGAGAGACAGCCAGCAAGAGAGGGAACACAAGCAGGGGGAGGGGGGAGAGGAAGAAGCAGGCTCCCAGTGGAGGAGCCCGATGTGGGACTCGATCCTGGAACCCGGGATCACGCCCTGAGCCGAAGGCAGACGCCTGATGACTGCGCCACCCAGGCGCCCCAACCATAAAGGTCTTCTTAAGAGTCGTAAATATTTTCTCAAGGTTCATACTCAAATGAACTTTAGACTGGGAGCACAGTCCTAAAAATCCAAAAGAAACAAGACCAAAGGCACAAATTCTCACCTCTTCATAGCTTGGCTGAGACTTAGAATTTGTAGCTTCCTGTGGTGGAAGAGAAATGAGCGTTTTGGCCGGCACCTTCTTCTGATTATTTTGTGTGCTGTCCAGGGAGAGCTCCACTGTAGCATCTAAAAAAAAGTTGATATTCTATAATGAAGATCAATAATGGGTCTTTCATGGCTAAATTTCAGTTCTATAGGCTTAAGAAACAAAAACAATAGTAACCACTCTCAATACTTAACATGTTTTCAAACTGAGAGCAAGAGTGTAGAAATCTGATCCAAGTGAACAGACCAAGAGAAAGTAAGAAAGTAAGAAATTTTTACATGGATAAAAAGGGAAGGTGGTAAGGGAAGTGGTTTTTTTTTTTTTTTTAAGATTTTATTTATTATTTGACGGAGAAGGAGCGCATAAGCAGGGGGAGCAGCAGAGGAAGAAGCAGGTTCCCCACTGAGCAGGGAGCCCGAAACAGGGCTTGATCCCAGGACCCTGGGATCATGACCTGAGCCAAAGGCAGACGCTTAACCAATTGAGAGACCCAGGTGCCCTGGGAAGTGTTCTTCTAGCACAGGCTTGATGGAACAATCTCTCCCATTTCCAAATACAACTACTTGGCTATCCTCTCCTACCTAAAATTTAGCAAAAACCAGGTATTAAGCAAAGAGACTACAAAGTCAGTGTACCAATTTATCTTACTCTTGGGAATATTCCTTTAAAATCTTATATAAACTATTTATTTCTATTATAGTTGTTTGGAAAAGAAGAATAAGTTTGGCTAGAGGCAGGAATATTGATAGCAAAAAAATGACATCAAAGGAAGTCAGGAAAACTGGTAAGCTAGAAAAAATAGACCCAATATACAAACACAGTAACACTTGGGAAAAGGCACTATTAGCCACACCTGCGGATGGCAAAGTTGTTTTAGCACAGTTTAATAATTGTTTACAATTATAGCTTTAGATCATCTTGCAAAGGTTGTGTTTTTTTTTAAAGATTTTATTTTTTGACACAGAGAGAAAGAGAGAGAAAGCACAAGCAGGGGGAGGAGCAGAGGAAGAGGGAGAAGCAGGCTCCCCATTGAGCACGGAGCCTGATGCAGGGCTTGAGCCTAAGACCCTGGGATCATGACCTGAGCCAAAGGCAGATGCATAATCAACTGACCCTCCCCAAGTGCCCCAAAGATTATGTTTGATACATGCTGTCCAAAGGGGATAAAAAGATGTTGTAATATCTGAAAATCTTTTTTTTTTTTTTTTAAGAGTTTATTTATTTATTTGACAGAGATAGAGACAGCCAGCGAGAGAGGGAACACAAGCAGGGGGAGTGGGAGAGGAAGAAGCAGGCTCACAGCAGAGGAGCCTGATGTGGGGCTCGATCCCATAACGCCGGGATCACGCCCTGAGCCGAAGGCAGACGTTTAACCACTGTGCCACCCAGGCGCCCGTTAAGCACCATTTTCTTTTCTTTTTTTTTTTAAAAAGATTTTATTTATTTACTTGACAGAGATAGAGACAGCCAGCGAGAGAGGGAACAGAAGCAGGGGGAGTGGGAGAGGAAGCAGCAGGCTCATAGCACAGGAGCCTGATGTGGGGCTCGATCCCAGAACGCTGGGACCATGCCCTGAGCCAAAGGCAAACGCTTAACCGCTGTGCCACCCAGGCGCCCCTAAGCACCATTTTCTTAAAACTATTTTTATTAGAAAGATTTTCAGGGGTGCCTGGGTGGCACAGCGGTTAAACGTCTGCCTTCGGCTCAGGGCGTGATCCCGGCGTTATGGGATCGAGCCCCACATCAGGCTCCTCTGCTGTGAGCCTGCTTCTTCCTCTCCCACTCCCCCTGCTTGTGTTCCCTCTCTCGCTGGCTGTCTCTATCTCTGTCAAATAAATAAATAAACTCTTAAAAAAAAAAAAAAAAAAAAAAAAAAAAAAGAAATGGTGCTTAAGAGCCACCTCTATCTGGGAAAATCTCAGTTGAGCAGAACAACTCAATCCGTAAGTGCCCTAGAGAGGGGTTTTTAAAAGAGCATTAGGCACCATTTTCAGACAATTTTTTTTTTTTTTTACTAATAAAAAGAATGCACTTTCAACTCGGAGCAATGTTAGAAGCTCAAAACTTAAACAGCAAAGACTTTTTTTTTCTTAATAAACAAAAACATAAATATCTATTTGGGTTTGGCCTGATCAGTACGTATTCAATTTTAGTCCTAGGGAATTCAAAGAAAGCTATTTTTTTCTTATTTTTTTAAAAGATTTTATTTATCTGTTTGAGAGCAAGACAGAGAGAGCATGAGCAGGGGGTGGGGCAAAGGAAAAGGGAGAGGGACAAGCAGACTCCCTGCTGAGGGGGGAGCCTGACGTGGCGCTCAATTCCAGGACCCCAAGATCACAACCTGAACCAAAGTCAGATGCTTAACCAACTGAGCCACCCAGGTGCTCCTTTTTTCTTTTCTAGACTTTCATTTGGAGCTAAAATGAAACCAGAGATGTGGGTCTATAAGGCATGACTAAGTCCCAGATCAATGTTCTAATCATTAAATGTGAATCATGTCTACAAACGTGGTTGCCACACTGTTGGAACCTGGTCCCTATCAGAAAAAGAAGAGGGGCGCCTGGGTGGTTCAGTCGTTAAGCGTCTGCCTTCGGCTCAGGGCGTGATCCCAGGGTCCTGGGATCGAGCCACGCGCTGAGCTCCCTGCTCTGCTGGGAGCCTGCTTCTTCCTCTCCCACACCCCCTGCTTGTGTTCCCTCTCTCGCTGGCTGTCTCTCTGTCAAATAAATAAATAAAATCCTTAACAACAACAACAAAAAAAGAGGTGGTAAGATAATCTGACCGTGGGGTGGGAGTACAAAATTTAAAAAAAGTACACATAATAAACATCTCAGGATGGTAGGATTCTTTGGAGCAAACAGTCAGCTGAAGTATGCTGAAGATATTCAGATTATGCAGGCCCTAAGTAAATAATTAAGTTAATAAATGGGTTTGGAAATGAAACAGGAGATACTTCTCATTCAAAACCTTTGGCTTACTAAGTGCTACCAAAAGCCTTTTGAAGAACTGTGGATTTTCTACTGACATTCATGTGACAAAGATGCCAAAACTTACATTAAAAAGTGGCTTTTTTTTCTTGTACTCTTGATAAGAGTAATAGAAAAGCCTCTGGGCTCCATCACTGAACTAATCATGTATAAAATAAAACCCAAACATTTAAATTTCCACAACTGATATCTAAAACATCTGAGAGGGGCACCTGGGTGGCTCAGTCGTTAAGTGTCTGCCTTCGGCTCAGGTCATGATCCCAGCATTCTGGGATCGAGCTCTACATTAGGCTTCCTGCTCAGTGAGAAGCCTGCTTCTCTGTCTCCCACTCCCCTGCTTGTGTTCCCTCTTTTGCTGCCTCTCTGTCAAATAAATAAAATCTTAAAAAAAATAATAAATAAAAAAATAAAACATCTGAGAAGCTACTCAAGTCCTAAACTAAATGTCTCATCATAGGCATTCCTTTCTAAGATTTATTTATTTATTATTTGGAGAGACAGAAAGAGTGCACATGTGTGGGCAAGCAGCAGGAGGGACAAAGGGAAAGGGAGAGAATTAAAAAAAAAAAAAAAGATTTTATTTGGGGAGCCTGGGTGGTGCAGTCGTTGGGCATCTGCCTTCGGCTCAGGGCGTGATCCTGGCGTTACGGGATCGAGCCCCACATCAGGCTCCTCCGCTATGAGCCTGCTTCTTCCTCTCCCACTCCCCCTGCTTGTGTTCCCTCTCTCACTGGCTGTCTCTATCTGTCAAATAAATAAATAAATGAATCTTTAAAAAAAAAGATTTTATTTATTTATTTGCAAAGGAGAGGGAGGGAGGGANAGGGAGGGAGGGAGGGAGTGCATGAACAAGCAGGGGGCTGGGGAGGGGCAGAGTGAGAGGAAGAAGCAGACTCCCCACTGAGCAGGGAGCCCATGCAGGGCTTGATCCCAGGACTCCAGGATTATGACTTGAACCAAAGGCAGAGGCTTAACCCACTGAGCCACCCAAGAGCCCCGTTATTTATTTATTTATTTAAGTAGCACCAGGCCCCCGCTCCCCGGCCACCAGCATGGAACTCAGGACCCTGAGATCAAGACCTGAGCTGAGATCAAGAGTCAGACGCTTAACCAACTGAGCCATCCAGATACCCCCCAGCTTCTTCTTTTAGAATACACTTCTCAAAACGGTACCATTTTCTTCTTAATCCTCAGACTTAAAACCATTGACTCTGTCTTAAATCCCCATTTTTGGATGTCTATTATATCCAATCACCAACACTGAATTTTATTGATTTTTCTTTTCCTTTTTTTTTTTTTTTAAAGATTTTATTTATTTGACACAGAGAGGAAGCGAGCACGTGAGCGCACAAGCAAGGTGACCGGCAGGCAGGGGGAGAGGGAGAAGCAGGCTCCCTGCTGAACAGGGAGCCCAGTGCAGGGCTTGATCCCAGGATCCTGTGATCATGACCTGAGCTGAAGGCAGACACTTAATGGACTGAGCTACCCAGGTGCCCTGTTGATTTTTTCTTTTGAAAATTTTTCACCTTTCCCTTCCCATTTACATCATCTTATTTTTGGTCTTTGCCATTTCATTCTTTTTTTTTTTTTTTTTAGATTTTTTATTTATTTATTCGACAGAGATAGAGACAGCCAGCGAGAGAGGGAACACACGCAGGGGGAGAGGGAGAGGAAGAAGCAGGCTCACAGCAGAGGAGCCTGACATGGGGCTTGATCCCATAACGCCGGGATCACGCCCTGAGCCGAAGGCAGACGCCCAACCGCTGTGCCACCCAGGCGCCCCTGCCATTTCATTCTTGAACAAATTTGTGATCGCCTTCTGAAGCATCCAGTTTTTCTCTACTGCTATCCATTTTATATAATTCCACTAGATAAGTCTTCTTAAAACATTACCCATATCACTTTCTTTATTCAAAACTGCCAATGGTTCTCAGTCGACAGTAGGATGAAAATTCAAACTGTAATTATTACTGATGTCTAAAATCCTCCTAAACTACATCTCAAGTCTTATTCTTCTATGGTTTCTCTAAGAACTCCCTGCTCTGGCCCACCAAGCTTACTGACTGGCCCTCAAATGTACCTTGTATTCCCTGCCCGACCATTTGTACCCTTTCTCCTTTTCTCCTACATAAATCCTTCTTCTTCCAGGAAGTCTTCCAAGGGCACTTTAGACCAGCTTCTCAATATGGGCACCACGGACGTTTTGAGCTGGATAATTCTTTTTTGTGAGGGGCTGTCTTGTGTATCGCAGGGTGTTTAGCAACGTTTATAGCTGCTATCCACCAGATACCAATAGCACTCCCAGGTGTGACAACCAAAAATGTCTTTCACCATTGCCAAGTGTCTTCTGGGGTGCAAAATCACCCCCTGTTGAAAACAGGGAGGCCGTCTCAACAAAAAATTACTGGGCCCAAAATGTTAATAGTGCCAAGGTTAAGAAATCCCACTCCATACTAGTCTTTTTCAAACTGCAGGACATGGCTCATTGGTGAACTGTGAAATCAATTCAACTGGTTGCAAATAGCATCAGAAAAATGGAAAAACAATAGGACATTTGAGATTGTATTGAAAGTAGTACAGGCAAGTCACTTAATAAAATTTTTGCTTCAGTTTTATATAAGTATGCATGTATTCTGCATTATGAACACAAAATGTAATTCTTACTATGAGTTTTGGTCATAGGTCTATAGACACTCCTATAGTCTGATCGCAAACAAATATCCGAGACTTAGTATTTCTAGCATTCTTCTTGCCACATTTACATCGTTTAGCAGCCTAACTCTATCTGTATGTTTAGGTCTTACTCCCTAATCCTGTCAGAATCTTGATGGCAGGGGCTACATTCTACATGATTTGTAATCTTCCATAGAATTATGTTTCCAATATACACCTTGCTTGTTTAATTCAGTGACTTAGAAGACTCCTAGTATGGGTTTTAAGTCCATACTTACCTGCAAAGAGATCCTGGGGCTCTTGGTCTTGTTCCTCATGGATCCCATTTTCTTTGGAGCCAGTGTTGATGGGAAGGGAAGCAATTCTCTTTGGAGACTGGGGCTTACTCTGAAAATGAAGAGATACTCTGAATAAAACAGTACTGTTAAAAACAACCCTAGAAAGTGACTTTTAATGTGTCTCTCAGTTGTACCCACAGGTGTTTAGTGGGAGACAGGCTCATGATTCAGCCAGTTCAATAAGCAGCAAATCATCATTAGTGATGTAAGTGCTGCCCAAGTAATCACAGAGCTAAAATAAACTCATGCATTTCAGAGTTAATTTCTAACACCATAACCTTGCTGAAATGCCCTACCCCAAAGCACATGATACTGACGTGGGTATGTGTACACACAGATAATTTTCAAAAGAACCTGTCCAAATGCATTTCTCCTTCTCACTTGATGACCTTTATTCTTTCAAATGCTGATGGGGCACATTCTAGTGACTAGGACACCGCACTGGAGTGCAGAATTCAAGCTCTGATCCTGGCCTTACTGTGTTGCCTTGGCTAAACTGTTAACAGAAATGCAGTTGTGTTGATATTACTGGCCCCAACAGGCAAAGGAAGTTATGACACTTTACATCTAAAGCTGTACATAAATAGAAGTCATCTTTTTATCCCTAACTTACACTGACACAATATTCAACCACACCCATGCCAGGCTAGCAGAATGAAAACCAGTCATGCTTAGCCTAGTGGGCAGATGGTGAAAATACAGTCAGTTGATGGCCTTTATCAAAAGCTCTGTGATCACCCGCAAACAAGGATCGGGTGGGGCCCCAGACCGGTACCAGAGTGAACAAAGCTGGATTGTGTAGAACATGAACAAAATGCTGGGAATCTGGCTTCAAAAGCCATGGTATGGTATTACAGGGTTTTGAAGTCAAACCCCAGGGCCAAATCAGTTAAAAAACCTGACTTAAGGAAACTTTTATGAAACATTTCCTTAACAAATCTGAGGGAGTTTGTTCCTCAGAAATAGCCTTTTCTGACTCAACAGAACAAAGTAAAATGACAGATCTGTTGGGTATTCTGAATTTGCCATGCAAAGAGCTCCATCCTAATACTGGGGCCACCCTCATGGAAAGAAACTGCTACCAATACATAGGATTTATATTAACAAACAATGCTCCTACTGAAACTTTTCTATGCTAATAAAGCTTAATGAATAATTAAATATTTTAATACTTAAATATATATGCTTAAATGTTATACCAACTCAGAGACAGTGATCCTGTTTTCTAGGTGCTTCCATAACTTCAACAACAACAAAATTACTACAGAGATAAAGACAACAAATAATAGGGCAAAACCAAAACCCACAGCTCCCTTTTGCCTCATATATTGCCAAATACCTTCCATACACATATTTCTTTTCTATACATACTCTTGTGCTCTTGGACAGTATGGGGATCTCACAAAAAGCTATCTGATTTAATTCAATTCTCACTGATACCAGTCATCTCCAAATGGAGATCTAGAAGAGATTAAAACCCAAGACACATTAATTTTATATAAAATCAAATGTAATATACTAGTAGCTCACCAGGGAGAGGCACAGGTTATAATTTAGCCATTTTAAAAAATACACCTAGAAGAACTCATTCTCGTGATATGGAGATGAATAAAGCCAGCTTTCCATTTGTTTCATCATCTAAACTTGGAAGTTTAAAGACTAAGGTAACAGCAGCCTGCCTTTCCTTATAATAATCAGAAGAGACAGACCCACATGGATGGGACACTCCAAAGACTACTAGAACATGGCTACCTGTCTTTCTTCTTCTACCAGAGCCCCTTCAAGCCCAAACCATAAGTTGCTTGACTAGAAGGGCACCTGGGTGGTTCAGTTGGTTAAGCGTCTGCCTTCGGTTCAAATCATGATCCCAGGGTCCTGGGATGGAGCCCCACATCAGGCTCCTTGCTCAGTGGGGAGTCTGCTTCTCCCTCTCCCTGTGTGTGAGCTCTCTAATAAATAAATAAATAAATAAATCTTAAACAAAAACGAAAGTTGCTTGACTAGAACTGTGATGAAAACAAAGACGTGTGCTTCCTTAGTATGCTAGGTAACAATTATCTGCTCCTCAGATATACTCTGGGATTCCATCCCCCAGATCAAAGTATTCACGGCTGAGTTCACAGAAAGGGGAAGACAGGCTGATTACGTTCTTTCCCCTTCCTCTGTTCTTTCCTCTGTAGTTCTTTTTCAAAATTAATCTTCTGTGTGTATAAAGCTTTGTATTCTGTTCCCCACCACCCCCACCATCCCCACCATCCGAGTCTTTTTTTCAGTGATTTAAGTCTCTACTGTATGGGTACACCACAACACAGTCATCTCCCTAAGGATGGACATTTATAGTTTCCAGGTTTTTATCATCACAAATAATCCTATGATGTTCATCCCCATATAAGTCCACATCTGAATATTTCCTTGGGATAGATTCTTAAGTAGAATTACTGGACATAAAATTTTCAAAGCCTCTGCTGACTTCCAGAAAGACCACCAATTTACACCCCCCCACCCCAGTGTGTGAGAATGCTGCACCCACAGCAACATCATGCATTCTCTTTTTCTTCAAGATTTTTAAGTAATCTCTATACCCAACATGGGGCTTGAATTTACAACCCTGTGATCAAGAGTCATGTGCTTTACTGACTGAGCCAGCCAGGTACCCTGAATTCTTCCTTTTAAAAAAATCTTTGCCAGGTTGACTGGTGAAAAGTCTTGTTTCCACATGTTTACTGGCCATTCGAACCCTTGATGACTCGTCTTAATGTCCTTTGCCTTTTTCTATGCTAAGCACTTAGATGTACTCTTTCCTTATGTAAGTATACTTAAGTTTATCTAAGTTTCCTACATAACCCTTTCTTGGGCATACTGTATAGTACCCCTTCCCAACTTTATCTCTTTTCACATCTGTCTTATTTTAGGACTTACCAAATTTATTTTCAGATGAATAATTTGGATTGGCATTGGACAAGCTAAGCCTATTTCTTTAGGATGGGAAGTACGCAGCACATAACTGGTCTTTGAGGCATAATATTCTCAAGTTTTACTTAAAATCAGATTCAGTAAAAGCTGAGAACTTTTTTTTTTTTTTTAAAGATTTTATTTATTTATTTGACAGAGATAGAGACAGCCAGTGAGAGAGGGAACACAAGCAGGGGGAGTGGGAGAGGAAGAAGCAGGCTCATAGCAGAAGAGCCTGATGTGGGGCTCGATCCCGTAACGCCGGGATCACGCCCTGAGCCGAAGGCAGACGCTTAACCGCTGTGCCACCCAGGCGCCCCTAGAACTTTTTTTTTCTTGGAAGACTTTTATTTGACAGCAAGAGAGATCACAGAGGGAGAGGGAGAGGGAGAAGCAGACTCGCCACTGAGTAGGGAGCCTGACGTGGGGCTCAATCCTAGGATCCCGAGGCCATAAACTGAGCCGAAGGCAGACACCCAACCAACTGAGCCACCCAGGCACCCTTGAGAACTATTTTTACGTGTAAGAAATGGACTAAGTATCTTATATTCATGAAGAACTGTTAACAGAAAACAAGTCTTCCATGAGACTAGAGTCTATAATAAGAGCTTATCATCAAAATAAATACCTAGCTGGGCTTTATAACACATTTCGTATGTTTTGCCCAACATTAAAAGTCTAATCTTTAATCAGTATTATTAATTTATATTAAAAAGCTAATTTGGGGGTACCCGGGTGGCTCAGTTGGTTAAGCATCTGACTCGATTTCACTTCGGATCTTGATCTCAGGGTTGTGAGTTTAAGCCCCATGTTGGGCTCCATGCTAGGTGTGGTGCCTACTTAAAAAAAAATAAGTAAAAAATAAATAAAAAGCTAATTTTATTTTTTAACTTATTTTAAGATTTTTATTTTTTATTTATCAGAGAGAGAGAGTGTGTGAGCACAAGCAGGGAGAGCGGCAGGCAGAGAGAAGCAGGCTCCCCGCTGAGCAAGAAGCCTGATGCGGACTCGATCCCAGGACCCGGGGATCATGACCTGAGCCAAAGGCAAATGCTTAAGCAACTAAGCCACCCAGATGTTCCAAAAAAGCTAATTTTAAATCAACAGTTAAATTTCAGGAAGGACTCATTCTGGGAGAAGGAAAGAGGCACACTGATTATACTGAGTTGCAAAAACAATACTAAAAATAACCTTTGCTTGTAATTCATATTTAAAAAAATCTCTGAAGCGCCAGTACATCACAAAACTATCTATTTAAAGGGAGCTAAATTTCTAGGCAACAGATGAAACTATTTTCTATGATGAAAACAGTATGTTTGTGATATATTAGTAAAGCAAAACAACAGCCCTGCCTACTTCCCCATCCAGCCACCTTCTCCTGCCCCATTTTCTGAAATACAGGAGGCATACTTTTGTTAATGACAGAATCCTAGGCTAGGATATCCAACCCCTGCTGACTCCTTTTGGCTGTTAATTCTAACAGGTGGTTCCACTGATAAGCCTATTTAAAAGTTCAAGTATTTCTGTTTATAATTACAAGGCACACAGACAGCCTACTCTAACTCTCAGACAGGCACTAGAAAGAGCTACAGCAAGAAAACACTTGTGTTAAGAGCAAACAAGTATTCCTCACCAATTACCAGCCTCAAACCATGAGGCTACACTATTAACACAATGTTCTAAGCTCAGGGAAGGACAGACCTGGGTTTGCTATCCCTCATAGCTGACATACCCACTTAGTCCTGAAAAGTACGACTGTGATTCTGCGTTACTTCCCTTGAAGTTATCGAGTTGTGATTCTTCCTTATGTTGCTCAACTGCTCTTTGCTCTATGCAGAATCCTTGCATTATTCAAGGGACTTCAAAAGGGTAGTACTGTTAAAATTCTCAACTGCATTTAGAGGGTGAATCCAAATTAAAAGCTAAGGTAAAACTGTGCTTCTGGAGAACCAGAGTACTCACCTTCTGGTGAAAAAAATAATATAATTTAGTAAGGCAACATAGAGCTACAGAACTGTGTGATCATACTAATGTAACAAGACAAGGACAATTAGGAAAAAGTCACGCCCAGAAGTTATACCTAGGTAACAGAGCAGTCACAAAGTCTTTAAAAATCACCATGGAAGACCTTGGCATGAAATACTGTTCTATTTGCCACGTTTACTTCTATGGAAAAATAAGCTAAGTGGGATGGCGTATCCGTTTTCTATCGCCACTGCAACACAAAATTATCACAAATTTAACAGCTTAAACAATGAAAATTTACTATTTTACAGTTCTGTATAAGTTAATATAGGTCTCACTGGGCTAAAATCAAGGTGTCACCACAGCTGTGTTTCTTTGTGGAGGTTCAACGGGAGAATCTGTTGCTTTGATCTTCCAGCTTCTAAGAGCGATCCACATTTCTTGGCTCATGGCCTACTTCTTCCATGTTCAAAACCAACAATGTTACATCTCTCTGTGCCTTTCTTCTGTGGGTACTCATTTCCAGTCACTCTCTGACACTCTCCCATTTTTAAAGGATCCTTGTGATTACACTGGGCTCACTCAGATAACCCTTAAGGTCAACTGATTAGCAACCTTAATTCCATCTTCAACCTTAATCCTCCTTTGCTTTGTAACCTAATACATTCACAGCTTCTGGGATTAGGAGGTGGACATCTTAGGGAGGGGGCAATCATTTTATTTACCACAGGCAGTGACTCCTCTCCCATGCCATGGCCACGTTTCAAAAATGGCACAGATGCACTAAAAACTTGTGCGTTTGGGAGAATGGAATTTAGTGTCCATTGAATTTGGGAATAGGGTGCATCTTACTCTATGAACTGGTTAAATATTTGATTAACCCAAAGGACTTCAAATTTTTACCCTCCTTCACAGCTAAAGGAGTTCAAGTAGGGGTTCTTTTCCTGGGGTCCATGAGCCATGGAATTCAGGAAGTGTCTAGGGACTTAGGTGGGAATAAAATCACAATCTCATTCTCACTAATGCTAGCTGGGAGTCAGCCTGTTCTTCAGTTACAAAGACAGGCAACAAACCACTATAGTATTTGACATGATAATAGAAATTAGATATTTTTATCTGACATCACAATTGTTACAGTTCTCAAAATATCACTTATGGTCGCCTCTACTTTTTAAAAATTATGGTAGTTGTAACTATCCCTAGATCTTACTATGTAAGGCATTAAAAAGCACGTTACAAACATAATTTTTTCAATGTTTTGCTAACTACATTCCTGTGTGACTGGTTTCCTTGTAATCTTATGTATTTTATACATGTAAAGACATTCTGAGGATGTATCCATATACTTCACTGGACTGCTAATAGGTCCCCGACACAAAAAAGGTAAAGAACCTCTAAGCTAGTCCCTCGAAGACTAATGAAAATAGAAAAGGGGAAGCTGGAAGGGTGGGGAAAATGACAGACCTCAAAGTGAAAGTGCATACCATGGTCTACCAAAATTTAGCTACAATCTACTGAATTCTATGGTGTAATTTCCCTACTAAACTTTTTGGGTTTCAAACTAATATAACTTAGAAGGGCCCAGAAAACTGCAGAAGGATCAGAGTTCTAATAAGTCCATTAACTTCCATTTTGAAAAAGCAAACCCAGTTCCAATCTGCTCTGAAAGCAGAATGAAGCCCCAGCTGTCCACTTGACTAAGCAAGAGAATAAGCCAGAAAAAGTTGAGCAACAGGCTTTTCCTGGAGATGAGATACTTATGGCTACTTGCTGTAGTAACTATCAACTACTCTTGATTTATTTATGTCAACAGTTACTCAAGAGTGCTGAAAAGCTTTGAGGACCAAGACAGAAATTGGAGTGTTCTTTTTCCTCTCTCCCCTCCCAACCAAACAAATCACAAATGGCTAAGTCATCAGAGCTACCCCCAACACCTGAATTAGCAAAGAGCAGCAATTCCTTACAGAAAGCAGAAAGCTGACTGCAACATTTCTTCTCCCATAAGCCCCAAACTCTAATTTTAAATAAATTTTAAGTTGAGTTCTTATTAGTCATTTTTAAGGCTTTTCTCATCCCTCTGCCTCCAAAAGTGCTTTGTAACTACTTTTGTTAGCTCTTCCTGCATAACCCTGAAAGCTAGGTTAACTTCTAGTACAATTCTATGATCAAGAAATTAATGATTCTATGTACTTCAAGAAAATCTAAACTTATTAGAAGTGAAACCGGTTTAGAATTTGAGCTGAGCATTAAAATGAATCTCTGGATATAACACCAGTTGTTGACTTTTTCAAGAAGATATATATCAGATGTGTGAAAAATGAGGCATTTCAACAACTATCTTTTTTAAGATTTTACTTATTAGAGAGAGAGAGAAAGACAGCAAGCGTGCCTGTGTGCAAGAGTGGGGAGGGGAGGAAGGAGCAGAGGGAGAAGTTGGAAGGAGAAGAAGACTCCCCACTGAGCAAGGAGCCCCACTCAATGCAGGGCTTGATCCCAGGACCCTGAGATCATGACCTGAGCCAAAGGCAGACACTTAACTCACTGAGCCATCCAGGTGCCCAACTACTAATCTTTTAAGACCAGATCTGACCACCTAATGTGATGTTAGCTCCAAAAACAAGTGTTTGAGACAATACGCCTACAGAAAATACTACATACTAGAGGAACACTTATCCATGATTATTTGCTACAGCGACACTATTAGGTAAAGAAACTAAGCAATAAACTGTTGTTTAAATACATCGTTACCCAGATTACCTTTTGTAAGTCTGTTTAAGAATAGAGAAGGGGGGGCGCCTGGGTGGCTCAGCTGGTTAAGTATCTGCTTCAGCTCAGGTCATGATCTCAGGATCCTGGGACTGGGCCTGCATCAGGCTCCCTGCTCAGTGGGGAGTCCTCTTCTCCCTATGCCCCTCCCCCCACCACTTGTGTGTACTCTCTCTCTCTCTCAAATGAATAATTTAAAAAAAAAAGAATAGACAAGGAATACTATCAAAAAACTTACTGAGGACATGTTATATCCTTACAAACAGCCACCATGCATTTTGCAGAACAGAATTAAAATATTAGCCAGATAAACTATCAATCTCTTTAGGGCTTTTAATAAAATTACCAAATTCTGTCCAGATCTAAAGAAGTTATCCTATAAGCACACAAAAGGAAATAAACTGGTCCTGGGATTGTAAAACAGCACAAATGAAAAGGAGTAAAGAGATTCCTCAAAAAATTAAAAATAGAACCATGATACTATCCAGCAATCCTACTTCTGGGTATGTATCTAAAAGAACTGAAAGAAGGGTCTTGAAAAGATATTTACACACCTTTGTTCATGGCAGCACTATTCACAAGAACCAAGAGTAGAAACAACCCAAATGTCTGTTGAGGTTGAGGAATGAATAGGTAAACAAAATGTGGCATATACATACAATGGAATATTATGCAGCTTTAAAAAGGAAGGAAATTCTGATGAATACTAGAACATGGATGAACTCTGAGGACATTATGCTAAGTGAAATAAGCCAGATACAAAAGGACAAATACTGCATGATCCCACTTACAAGAGGTCATCTAAATTAGTCAAATTCACAGAAACAGAAAGTAGAATGGTGGTTACCAGGGGCTTGGGCAAGGGGTAAGGGGGAGCTGTTATTTAACAGGTACTGAGTTTCAGAATTTCAAGATGAAAAAGTTCTGGAGATCTGTTGCATTAAAATGTGAGTATACTTAACAATACTGAACAGTAAAATTAAAAAGGTTTACGATGGTAAATTTTGTTGTATTTTTATGCCACAATAAAGAAAACTGATTTATTCTCCCTCAGGATACATGTTACACTGATCACAGATGTAGGCTAGATTCTAAAAATAACATGTCCTTTCCTGTCTAAATGTTAATACATAACTTACATTCATATAATTCCCTGTAGTCTATAAAACACTGTCAATCAGAAGCCACTTGCTCTGCATGACTTCTGAATACCAATAAGTTATATTATTCTTTTGTCTTAAACACCAGTGGGAATATGTAAATAAGTCTTTATTAATCAAAGACTAATTATTCAATATATGGCTTTTTTTTTTAAAGAGTTTTTATTTATTCGACAGAGATAGAGACAGCCAGCGAGAGAGGGAACACAAGCAGGGGGAGTGGGAGAGGAAGAAGCAGGCTTCCAGCGGAGGAGCCTGATGTGGGGCTCCATCCCAGAATGCTGGGATCACGCCCTGAGCCAAAGGCAGACGCTTAACGATTGAGCCACCCAGGCGCCCCTCAATATATGACTTTTCAAGTCTCCTGCTATTTTTTCTTTATTCCATTTTTTAAATTTTTTTTTATTTTTAAAAATTTAAGTGGTCTCCACATTGAGCATGGAGCCCAATGCGGGGCTTAAACTCACAACCCTGAGATCAAGAGTTGGACACTTAACCAACTGAGCCACCGAGGCAACCCCCCCAATTTTATTTTTTCTAGCCATTTCTGTAATTACTAGGGTTTCGATTCAAGATTAAGAGTGGGGGGGGGAATTCTAATTGATCTGATAGATCATTTGAAGAAGTAGTTACCAGATTTGGCCAAAATCTGAAGTGAGGCTATCATTTATCTGTATTTTCCTCCTTCCTCTTAGCATGAGAAAGGCTCTGCAGTTCTCATTTAGAGGGCATATCTAATTGTGGTCCTGGCATACTCCTAAAAAGAGATGGACATGTTAAGAATACCTGGGAGGGCAAATAAAGAACCCGATTCAATTCTATGATTCAGTGTTAGAAGATATGTATCTAGATTCAGGTCCAATCAAAGTTTCAGATAACACGTCTAGAATTTCAGATCTTTTTATAGACATGCCCACAAAGTAGGAAGCAGAAAGAAGTAAGGTCTTTAGTATTCTTGAGAATCATCTTAAGATATTTCCCAGCTGGCAATGCTTTCAGACTTTTTTAATAATCCTTTTAATATTCAGATTTGTTTTAATAATCCTTTTAACTCCAGTCTATTCCTTTCATGTAACTGGTTTGTAGATTCTGAAATGCATATCATGGGCTGCTCTTCTGATTATAAATCATACTTTTATTACTGTATTAAAGTCTCTGGGGCCTTAAAAGAGAGCAGATGGGATGATGAACAACAGCAGCTGTTACACTAACGTCCAGGAAATTACACGCATACCATAAATTATTTTAAATTTTACATGCCTCAGCTTCCCAATTTTTTAATACCCTTCCCTCTCCCTCCAACACCCAACAAAACACAATATGAAGGTAAACTTAACAAGATGCCACTGAAGTCACTAAGTGCCTATTTGATGACTTTTAGTTAATCAAATCAATCTTATTACTAGTTCGATTTTGATAAATGATATTAACCATTTTTAGGATTAATACATGTAACTTTCTAAGCCATTATTAGATTCTGTGGGTTCTTTGATTATTAGAGTAATTGCGGTTTACAATGCTCAACTGTTTCACAAGTGTTTCATAGGTATTCGAATTTAATCCGCATAATAACGGTGGGCGTAAATGCTATTAGTCACATTTTACAGGTGAGGAAACCACACAGAGTAATTAAATACCTTGCCCAAGTAACAGAACCTGGATGGATTTAAATCAGCCTTCAAAGCCCTTGTTCTTATTCTATTCTTCAGTGTTATTCCTTAAGACACAGAAGCACTGCAATCCCCAATCTTCTCACACTGGCTCACAACTAAAACATTTATTGGAATATAATTTGTATTTAATGACTTTTAAACAAGAAATTCAGAGTTTAACTAATGAGAAATCTTGGAGTCTTGGCTTCCTGAAGATTAACATCAGAACAGGGAGCTCAAAAAATGGCTTACAGGTGGCATTTTCGTTTCCCCAGCAACTCAATTTTCCTGGATCAAAACTTAACTAAAAATAATTATGCTTTCTGTAGTAGAACAAGTTCATTCTGACTCCTTCCTCCTCTCTTTGGTTGGAATTAGGCAAAGTACTCTCACACAGTCTTCTAAGAGAGAAGTACTGATGCCTCTGTAAAGTAATATGAGATCAATCAAGTCACAGCCTCTTCAACTTCTTTTAGAAAACTCTAGAAAACAACTCCTCACCCTTTTAGGGCCCTTTTTGGAAAATAAATCATCATTTGCCTACGTGACCAGTCACTTTCAAAGTCAGAGTGTCTATTTTCAGATATTTGGTCTGAATATCTACCATCCCAGTAGTTATTAACTTTAGCTCTTCTCCATGACTTATGGGAGAATTACCAAAGGAAAAGACCAAAAATTTGTTTTAAGGGATACAGAAAGACTAAATTAGCAGCAAGAGTTGCTTCTTAGAATAACACTTCATCAGACAGTTTAAGCGGTTATATTAGCACCAGCAAGTACTTTTTGAGCTGGGATTATAAATTCAGTTCCCGAACACAGTACAGGGAAAATTCTAAAGATGTCACCAAAGATATTTCCTAGAAACTTAACCTCTTTCTGACATAAATGAAGCAAGCCTTAACCTTTTTCAAACACATGCTGCATAAAGAATTTAAAGCTGTTTTATTTAGTCACGCATATACTGTATAGCTACTACAAAGAGAGGTATTATCCAAGATAGAATAGTACATAAATTCAGACCTAGCACAGAAGAAGTTTTCAACCTGGAACGAACTGTACCAAGTGGTATGAGTCAGTATTCTTATAAAACAACCCAAACATCTGAAATGGTTCCAGAACTGATTACTGATTTTTACATTCCACATATAAAGATCAGTTTTTCCCCCGAACACCTCTTATTAGAAACCTGGATATTACTAAGGGAAACACCATTTCCTCCTCACATTTAGAGATTTAATCCCACAGATGTACTTAGGCATTTTAATACATCTCTTTAAAAGGGACAAAGCTTGTCATCTATGTAGTGATTTATCTGGCAGGGCCTTTTTTTCAACCGACTTCTGGCAAGACTTTACCTTAGAGATCAGAGGAGTCAACTTAACCCTTACAAACTAGATCCACAAAGGGCCTTTGGTAATCAGGTAACTTTTGAGTTAATGAAAGGATTTGTGGGCGGGTCACTGTCCTGAGCCACTCCAGATAACACTATTCAATCCTAGGAGCAGTAAGATTAGGGAAAGAAAAGTGCATCCCATCTCCTTATCTTGACCTATTAAATCAGACCGCCAGGAAACCACCACAAAACCACCCCGTGGGTCCTTGGGGTCACCACACCGCAGGGCCAAATGCCGGCCTGGGAGTCTCTTCGCTGTCAGGGACCTCGGTGGCGAAACCACCACACCCCTCGCTCCTCACCGTCCGCCCCAGGGCAGGCCCCTAACATCTTGGCACTCATTAAGGTCTCCCAAGCCACGACTACCGTCACCAAAGCAGGGTCTCGCCAGGCCCATTCTGCCCAGCTTCCTCGACCCTCGCTTAGCCTCTCTTCCCTTTTGGGGCGCCCGCCCGCCCGCCGGCCGCCCCGAACGGTGCGAACTCACGGCCGCCGCGGCGCCGGTGAAAATATCCTCCCCCTCGGCGTCGCTGTCCCCAGCCTCGGGTTCTGACCCCCCGGCCGCCCCCTCGGACTCCGGCTCCAGCCCGGGGAAAGGCGGAGGGAGTCTCTCCGAAGCGCTACAGCCACCACCACCCGACGCCATCTTCCTCCACCCGCGGCGGAAGCCGCAACAACAACTTTATAGAGAGATAGCGCCGCGAGCAAAACGTTCCAGAGGAACGAGGAGTGGGATGGTCGTGACCAACCCCGCGGGACGCACTGGGCGGGGGTTCGGGGGCGGGGCCTGGCCGCTGGGGGCGGGGCAGGGAGGCCCAATGCTCCTACCCAGCAAATCTGAGTCCTGCATCGCGACGCCGTGCTCTTAACCAAGGGGGAGAGTGGGACAGAAAAGAAGGAGCTAGCTAGGTAGGGGCTGCTCAGATTTCTAGGGCCCTTTCTGTTCTGGATAGCTTTAGCCAACAGCCTTCTCAAGATGTTCGAATAAAGGAGTTTGAAAACTCCTCTACATGCCACCTACCTATGCCAAGCACAGCGCTCTCATTGAGATTCAGTAAATATTTTTGACTGGTCTCTCAACTGGCGGCGGTAAAGTTTCACCATTTATTCTTTGGAGAACATTTAGTTAATTCATTCAAGTAATAAATATTGAACATCTACTGTGTGCCTGGCACTCTACTACGCGTTTGAAATACAGAAATAAGCTTGACCAACTAACTAGGCACTCGAGGGAGACAGGCATGCAAATGAACAAATTCAACGTGTTCAATGCTGTAATGTGCTCTGGGAGTACAGTGAAAGAGGGTATCAGTTATGCTTAAAGATCTGTAGGGAGGCCTCACAGGAGGTGAGACCTCAGGGTCCTAAATTTGGTTACAAGGAAGTTAGGATTATCCCCTTCGTTGCTGTGGAGTGGAGTGGAACAGATGGCAGGGAAATTCATAAACTGAACACAATTTTCCTGGGACCGAGACTATTCACTTGTCTGGTGAGCTTAAAGTCTAAAGCAGCCAGACAAAAGCTTAAAGATAAACGGGATATGTTAACATAGGGTAACTCTGCAAAATGATCCTGATTTTCTTGGTACCAAGTCTGACAAAAGGTTTGTTTCTAATTGCAAATTCCTCAACATCAGGGATTGGTTCCTGACAGGTCTATGAGCTGTTTGAGGGTAGGGGCCGCCTCCTATCTTTGTATTCTCGGTGTTCATACACCAAGTCTGGCAAAGTAAGTGGCCAATAATGTTTGAAACTTGGAGGGATGGATGGATAAAACTAACATCATCAACCTTGTTCCTGGCATTCATCATAACCACAAACACCAGTGGACTTAAGGCATTCTTTTTGGGATGACGATTTCCACTATGTCACTACTGGATATCCTGGGCACGAGGAAAGCTCTTTCGTTCTAAGTTGTTTCTGAAGGCGATTGACAGAAACATGCAGCTCATAGTGGGGAACTGTGCTGGCCTGAGTCCCTCTGAGGCGAGAAAATCAAAAAGCCCTCCCCGCCCCCCGCGACGCCTAACCAACCTCAGGGGACTCCCAAGACCTTCCGTTTCAACGGCAACGGAAACTCACTTCCGGCGTGACTAGAAGTAAGAAAACTGGCTGGAAGCAGCTCCCTCAGAGAAATAACAGTGGACTCTCCTTTCACACGCTCCTCCAGCAAAAGAGAGCAAGATCTCCCTTCCCCTACCTCTTCAGGATTCATTTTCAGCTTATCGAGGGCACTGAATAAGGTTAACGGTGGCGGGTAACAGACCGTTACCTACCTCCTCTTACAGACATAGCCTACAAATCCCAGAATACATTTGTACGTCCCATACGTCCCAGCGCGCAATGCGCCTCGCGCTGGGAGGAATTTTTTTCTCTTGTCCGGCCGAAACCGAGCAAAGCATGCTGGGGCTTGTAGTCTTCGCGGGTCCCTTCCCTAGTTCCTCCGCGCTACTCCGTCGGGTCCCGCCTATTTTCTGCTTTCCTGGACCTTTAGGCTTGTCTTGGCCCATTTGAAGACCAGGAAGTTGATAAGTCGCGAGGCCCGCTGCTGAGAGACGGTGGCTCGGGTGGGACAGTCGCCAGGGATGGCGGAGCGTGAGGATGGAGCGGGTGTCCGGGCTGCTCTCCTGGACGCTGAGCAGAGTCCTGTGGCTCTCCGGTCTCTTTGAGCGGGGAGCTGCCCGGCAGCCCCGGATCATGGAAGAGAAAGCGCTAGAGGTTTATGGTAATTAATTTTACCCAGGGCAGCGTTTGGCATTGTACGTGGAGATGGGGGTAATGGGGATCTCACCTGAGGGCTGGGGGTGGAGACCCCGGTTTTTGCTGGGTCTCGTCCGAAGCTCGGGAAGCCTTTTCTCAGGGGTTCTGAGTCACGCAGGAATGTGGATCTTTATAAGACCGGGCTCTTCCTAAACCTGGGGCAAGCCCAGCCTGGAGGTCTTAAACGTTTCATTTCCCTCGTCTGCCCCACGCCCTAGTGGCCTTCTCCAGACTTCTGGGCAGAGCAGGCGTTTAGGGTGCTTGGTTAGGAAGCAAAGCTGGACTGATTGCGCTACTTGTCTCCTTCCTTGCGTTCCCTAGCCCCTGTACACGCATTCCTTCTCCTGCCACCACTCCTGCCAGCACTGCTGGGTGACTAACGAGTTGGGGACTGGCATAAGGTCACAGCCGTTCCAGAGGTCCCCTAGAGACGAGGACAAAACGGGCGTTCCCCGTACCCGGGCCTCGAATTTATAGTTTCTTATCACAGTCAAGCCAGCAGTGCAAAAACGAATACATACACACACAGTTACATATATTTTTTAAACCCCTGGGACCAGCTTCACTGTACAGATGAGAAAACAAAGGTTTAGAATGGTTAAACAGCTACTCGAAGGTCACACTGCCAGTAAAGAAACAGCAAAAACCAAAGCCCATGTCTTTTGATTCCAAACTCCGTGCGCTTTACACCATTTCACAATTGCCTTATGACTCCATTTTTGGACTTATGTGGTATTGTTTTTGAAAAATAAAGACTGGCTCTAACTAATGTTCAGCTATTCCTGCTGACTGAGGGTGAACGATCTAACCATAAGAATACAAATAAAATGTGGGCAAGGATTATGGGCCAGGAGAAGGAGGCCAGGGTTGGAAAAGATCTTTGGAGCCAATCTAATTTGCCCTCTCTTACTAGAGGCAGGAGTTAACCCCAGCTAGATGATTATGAGTGGAATGATCTCCATAAAACGGACACGTTCCTGTCCTATCAGACTTCTGTCTATAGCATCTCAGGACAGAAGGGCACTTGGGGATACAACTTTGGAAGAGAGTTGATTCTTGTCCTAAAGCTTATATCGAGGGAGACCTATATGTGCAAAAATATACTATATTTTATGCAATAGAAAGCCACCGACCACAATAAGGGACAAATTCAGAGGAAGGAGAGATAATAATCTCTGAGTGGGGAGGAGGAGTGACTTGAGTTAGGCCTTGAAGTATAAGTAGGCTCTGGATATATGGAGGGTAGAAGGCGTACTAAGCAGAGAAAAGGGAGCAAAAGTATGGAGGTGACAAAGTAACATGTTAGAGAATGGCAGATACATGGAGCTTCAGGATAGAGTTTGTGGTTAAAGGTGGAAGTGTGGTCAAAAATTGTTTTAGACACCAGTTCAGAACTGGATACTGAAGGTTTAAATGCATAAAGAGTATCAGTTCAGGGGCGCCTGGGTGGCTCAGTCAGTTAAGCGTCTGCCTTTGGGTCAGGTCATGATCCCAGGGTCTTTTCTTTCCTGCCTCCATTTTCAAATCCTGTGGCTAATCAAGTGATAAGTCCAGGGGTGGTTGGGAAGAAGGTGGGAACTTGATTTGTTTTTCCCAGTAGCATTTCTGATTACAGGAGTGCTATCAATAATAGAACAAAACCTCAGGCTTGAGAACATCAAGCCCAGCCTAGGTGAATTCCTTCTGCTCTCCTTTCTACCTCACCATTTATCTGTCGTTCTCCTTTTCCAACTTTTTCTACAACCTCAGAGTAAGAAGGAAATCTTGTCCTCTCCAAGGCCGACCCAGGCTCCCACATCCTTAGTCTCATTCTCTTCTGCTTATTTTACCAGTCCCCTATCCTCCCGCCCCCTCCTATATTTTCAGTCTCGTTTCCTCTATTTGATCTTTCCCTTTGGGCTGTAAAACATATTCAAGTTTTCCTTACCTTTGTCATAGTTCTAGCTTCGTGTAAACCCACTATCGGTTCTTTGCCCTCCCAGTCCCTGCCAAAGCCCTAGGACTACATTTTCAGTTCCTTTTCACTTCCTCTTTTGCACGCTGGCTTCTGCCTTCATCCCTCTACCGAAACTGCTTTCTTACAGGTGATCTTCTGGGTGACAAATCCAAAGGCCTGTTTTAGCTCTCATCATTTTGAGTTTTTTTTTTTTTTGCTGCATTTAATGTTAACCTCCCCCTGCTTCCATCTCTGCTTCTTGCTTTTCTTTCTCCTTCTGATCCCTAAATTAGGTGCTTCCCACAGATCTATTCTTGGATCTCTCCCTTTACATTAGTGGTTCTCAAACTGAGCTGCCCGTAAGAACAACCTGAGCAATTTTTTTTAAAGTCTTAATGCCCAGCCCATACTACACATCAGTTAAATCAGGATCTTTGGGGGTAAGGCTTAGACATCAGTTTTTGTTTTGTTTTTAAAGCAGTCCTGATGATTCCATTGTTCACCCAAGGTTGAAAACTATTATTCTGCTCATTCTTTGTGAATCCCATGGGTTCAACAACCACTCTAGCTTCGTGCTCTCTCTTGAGTTAATTTTTTAATTTTAATTCCAGTATAGTTAACATACAGCATTATATTAGCTTCAGGTGTACACTATAATGATTCATAATTCTGTATGTTACTCAGTTCTCCTCATGGTAAGTGTACTCTTAAAACCCTTCATCTTATTTCACCTGTTCCTCTGTCCTCCTCCCCTCTGATAACCATCAGTTTGTTCTCTATAATTAAAAGTCTGTTTTTTGGTTTGTCTCTTTTTTCCCCTTTGTTCATTTGTTTTGTTTCTTAAATTCCACATATGAGTGAAATCATATGGTATTTGTCTTTGACTGACTTATTTCTCTTAGCATTATATTCTCTAGCTCCATTCATGTCCTTGCAAATCAAGACCTCATTCTTTTTATGGCTGAATAATATTCCATCACATATATATATCAACTACATTCATAAATTCATCAGTCGATGGATACTTGGGCTGCTTCCATATCTTGGCGATTGTAAGTAATGCTGCTGCAAACATAGTCATGCGTGTGTCCCTTTGAATTAGTGTTTTTGTATTTTGGGGATAAATACCCAATAGTACAATTGCTGGATTGTAGGGTAGTTCTCTCTTTAACTTTTTGAGGAAACTCCATACTGTTTTCCACAGTGGCTGCACCAGTTTGCATTCCCACCAACAGTGCATGAGTGTTCCTTTTTCTCTGCATCCTGGCCAATACTTGTTTCTTGTGTTTTCTATTTTAGTCATTCTGACAGGTGTGAGGTGGTATCTCCTTGTAGTTTTGATTTGCATTTCCCTCATGATGAGTGATGTTGAGCATCTTTTCATGTGTCTCTTTAGCCTTGGTGCTTTCTCAAACCTTATGTCACAGTTCAGTGTTTGCTGGAATGTCCCATTGGGTTGTCCCCTTAAGCACCTTGAAATTGTTACGTATAAAATTGAACCCAGTTGTCCCCGCCCCCACCCAACTTTCTTCCTGTGTTCTCCAGTTTTTTTTCATTCTATCAGTGTTCTCCCAGACACACTTAAAATCTGAGTCATCCTCCTTTTCCCCTTTCCTTGTCTTCTACATCCAAACAATCATCAAATTCTGTTGATTCTGATGCTGAAATTGCTTCTCCATCAGTCCCCTCCTCTCTATTACTATTGTCATGTTACTGTTTTGGGCCCAGCATTTCAGCTAGTATCCCTGGCTCTGCTCTTAGTTCTGAGACTACCAGCCAGTGGATGAGTTCCCAGCTGACAGTGTAATCGTCCTGGTTCCTCCCTTGTTCAGAACCTCTTAAGGATTCCCTGTTGCCTGTGACTGACTGTAAAAGATCCTTGATGGTCTGGCCCAAACTCTTATAGCCTCACTTATGCTAGGTTACAGGCAGACAAAACATTTTTTTTAATTAAAAAAAATTTTTTAAGTAATCTCTACATCCAACGTGGGGATCAAACTCATGACTTCAAGATCAAGAGTCGCATGCACTGCTGACTGAGCCAACCAGGTGCCCCTAAACTTCTTTTCCTTTCTTTTCCTTCACCTGCAGTGTCAAATATTGAAATGTCACCTATTTTTAAAGGCTTGGTTCAGACTCAACTTTTGTAAATCCTGATACCACAGTCTCCCAAGCTACAAGTTATTTCTTCCCCTTGAGCTTCTATGACACTCTCCTCATTCTTATATTCTCTCTGCAGTGTTGGAGCCAAGAAACTGGTTATGATCTAATAAGAATCCAAGAAAACAGTTTTCTCAAAAGGAAACTGGTCGTGGGAATTTCTGTGAGAAATCTGGGCAGTTACTGTAACATTCGGTTTAAGAAAAAGAAGTCTGTGTTTGGGTTAGGGTTTGCAAAGTCATCCTTATTTAGAATATTCGTGTTTTAACATAATACCTTGTCTCTGATGATTCTTTAGATTTGATTCGAACTATCCGGGACCCAGAGAAGCCCAATACTTTAGAAGAACTGGAAGTGGTAACGGAAAGTAGTGTGGAGGTTCAGGAGATAAACGAAGAAGACTGTTTGGTTGTTATCAGGTTCACGCCAACAGTACCTCACTGCTCTTTGGCAACCCTTATTGGTAAGGTTTGATATATAAATATAGTTTTATTTTGACATTATTTTACTGATACTGACCCAAAATAACAATTAGCATCATGTCTCACACTTTATAGTTCAGAGAGTGTTTTCAGATGTGTATCGTCTGTAGCCCTCACAACCTACGAGAGAATTTTCCAGGTGAGGAACCCGAGACTTAGGAGTTTAAGTGACTTGCTCAGAATCACGTAGCCAGGAAATGATGACGCTGAGGCTCAAACCCAGGTCCCCTGACTCCAAACGTGAGATCTCCTTTAGTTACACCATGCTGCTTCTCTTCTCTATACATGCCTGCAACTAAGAGAGCGGGTGTGGGCTAGTCACCTCTGTTCTGGAGACTGGAGTGGGTGCTGTCAGACTAGCACTGCTGTCATCACCTTCTTCTCCTTTCGCTGCTCTGTTGGCTTTAGTGCAGTATGGGCATAGTCCTAGTGGGAGAGTTCTGTATTTTTTTTTTTTTTTAAGTATTTTTGAGGTTGTTTTCTATTTGAGAGGCTGCATTCCCAGTATTTTGGAGTACTTAGCAGTAAGATATACAAGAGATGTCTTTGAGTATATACTTTGTTATAAAGAAGATAAAGGGGGGGGCGCCAGGGTGGCTCAGGCGTTTAAGCATTGACTCTTAATTTCTGCTGAGGTTGTGATCTCAGGGTTGTGGGATTGAGCCCTGCTCGAGCTCTGTGCTGGGTGTGGAGCCTGCTAAAGATTCTCTCTCCCTCCCTCCCCGCCATATCTAAATAAATAAATAAATAAATAAATAAAAATAAAGAAGATAAAGGAAGTTTATTTCAAACCAAATGTTCATCTGTAGGGGATTGCTGAAATAATCATTGGTGGTGTATATTAACAATGGAATGCTATACAGCTATGAAAAATAATGAGAACACTCTCCATGTACTGGTATGGAAAGATCTTTATGACATACTGTTAAGAAATAAAAGCAAATGTAATATTGCTACATTTGTGTAAAAAAGGGCAAAACCAGAAATTTGTATTTGGTTGTATATGCACAAAGAATACATAAGAAATGACTAGCTGTGATGGGAGTGGGCAGTAGTGGTGGTAGGAACTGGGCAGGTTGGGGACAGGGTGGGAAGAAGACTTTACTGTATACCTTTTTATATTTTTAAGGTTTTGAACTATGGGAATATATTATCTATTTAAAAATAGATAAGATTATAAAAACAATTGAAAAGGTAAATATTTTATTATTGCTTCCATTTTTGTGATTTCTATTTTTCTTTTCTCACTTGTTGATCTGGGATCCCTATTAGTGATTTCCAGCATTTGGGCCACATCTTGAGGAACTAAAGGGTCCGTGAATCTGTAGATAATATTGTGGTTATTTATTTGAGAGAGAGAGAACACGAGCCAGGGAAGGGACAGGGGGAGAGAGAATCCTCAAGCAGATTCCCTGCTGTGTGCGGAGCCTGCCTCTAAGATCATGACCTCAGCTGAAATCAAGAGTCAGCAACTTAACCAACTGAGCCACCCAGGCACCCTGGTAATATTGTGGTTAGTAATATTCCATACTGGAAAAAGCAGTTTTGAATGCATACTTATTTTTTTGTCGTTGGACAGTTTCTGAATCAACAGGTACCAGAAGTGTTGCTACTGTCTTGACGTGAAGGGGAGTATCTTAAAATATTTTGATATATAAGAGTTCTTAAGTGGGTCTATTACTCTAAGAGCCTTTAGCAAATGAATTTTTCAAAAAGTAACATTTATTTTGTGTTTTTTTACATTACAAAAGTAATATGTTTCTTGGCCATAATTTGGAAACTCCACAAAACCATAAAGAAGAGAATAAAAATCAGCTGTCATAAAAGAATGTGTGCCCTGGGCTTAAATTCCAGCTCTGTCAGGTTTGCCACTTTGTGGCCTTAGACAAGATACTTAACCTTTCTGGGCCTCAGTTTCCTTATTTGTAAAGTAGAGATAATAAGAGTATCAACAGAGTTATAAAGGCTAGGTAATAGAATGCATGAAATAGATAAAGAATATTTTTTATTCTCCATTAAATAATAGTTTTTAATTATAGAGGCATAGAGGTTTGTGTTAATCACATCACTATATCATATATATTTTTTAAAAGATTTTATTTATTTATTCGACAGAGAGAGAGACAGCTAGCGAGAGAGGGAACACAAGCAGGGGGAGTGGGAGAGGAAGAAGCAGGCTCACAACGGAGGAGCCTGATGTGGGGCTCGATCCCATAACGCCGGGATCACGCCCTGAGCCGAAGGCAGACGCTTAACCGCTGTGCCACCCAGGCGCCCTTATATCATAATTTTTATAACCACTTAGACCACTTCTGGACTTTAACAATTAAAAATAATACTATGATAAACAGCCTTATACAAAAATATTTTCATGTATCTCTAGTTATTGCCTCAGGATAAATTCCTTTAATTGGAATTATTGGGTTATATGGTATAAGCATTTTTAAGCCTCTTGGTAAATATCTGTAAATTGTTATTAAAAAGTTTCTACTCTTTTGTGATCCCAGGGTCCTGGGATTGAGCCCCGCATTGGGCTCCCTGCTCTGCTGGGAGCCTGCTTCTTCCTCTCCCACTCCTCCTGCTTGTGTTCCCTCTCTCACTGGCTATGTCTCTCTCTGTCAAATAATTAAATAAAATCTTTAAAAAAAAAAAAGTTTCTACTCTTTGACCCAGTAATTAAGGAAATAATTCCATTGAAGAAAACAGTAACATGTACGAAACGTTTATAGAAATTTATAATAATAAAACCTGCAAGAAACTATAGTATCTATTAATAAGGAGATGGCACCAATATAATGGGATTTCTTATTTCTATTAAAAAATGATAAATATAATCAAGGAATCAAAGTATCTGAGAAATGTATGAAACAACTGGAATGCTAAGTTGTATTTGCATTATGATTGTAATTATTGAAAAACTGTGTGTGGACGAAGATTGAGAAAGCCCATGAAACAGAAGTAACTCTAAAGGCACCCAGATCCGATTATGGTAGCTACTTCAGGTCTGTCCTCTCCTTGAACAAAGTGTTGTCAGGTTTTTAGGGCCCTTTTAATATGGGTTTCAGTAAAGACCCTTGGCTTTTTAGAAGTTAGTATACTAGTGTAGTAACTGTGTTCAATCAACATGATCAGAAAACTCAATAAAGAGAGCCCTCTTCCTGGCATCTGGGAGGCATTTCCTATGAGCAGGTAGTGTGAAGCAGGGGAAGGCACGTGAGTATGCGTTCCAGGCCGACTGCCTAGGTCGTCCCCTACTCAGAGTTATCCTGGTAAGTAATTGCAAAGACAGGGAAGACTCCAAGGGAATGAGTGGATAAGGCAGAGAAACCAGCCGATAGCCACTTGTGTTGACTTAGTCTGGACAAGAATAGCTGAAGGCAGGTGTGGTCCAATATGAAGGGCATATGTTTGGAGTCAGAAGGTCTATATTTAGCTCCCAGCTCTCTCTTGTTAGCTATGTGATGTCAGACAAATCACTTATCATGGTTCCTGGTTGTAAAATGAAAATGATACAATAGTAATAGCTAATGTTTATTAGGTACTTTTTATGTACCAAGTCCTATTTTAGGCACATTGCATAGCACTACTCATAACAACCCCATGTATAGTGGTACTACTATAATACTTATTTTACAGATAAGGAAACTGAAGCTCAAGAGAGGTTAAGTAACTTGCCTGGGGCCCCATAGTTTGTATATAGTGGAGCTACTTTTGAACCCAGAGTATCTATCTCAGTAATGCTGTACTGCCTCTCTTGAGGATATTGATCCTCAAGAAAGTGCTTTGTGAATTGTGAAACAGTTGGTATTTACTACGTGGGTAAAACACCTTCCAACAGTGGGTAGGACACATGAGGAGGCTCAGATGATACACAGGTAACAGATTAAAGAGACTGTGGGGGCCAGAGGGAAGAGAGGAACCCTCCAGATACACTTGAAGGTAGATCTTTTTTTTTTTTTTTTTTTAAAGATTTTGTTTATTTATTTGACAGAGATAGAGACAGCCAGCGAGAGAGGGAACACAAGCAGGGGTAGTGGGAGAGGAAGAAGCAGGCTCACAGCAGAGGAGCCTGATGTGGGGCTCGATCCTACAACGCCGGGATCACGCCCTGAGCCGAAGGCAGACGCTTAACCGCTGTGCCACCCAGGCGCCCCTGAAGGTAGATCTTCTAAAGGGAGACCCTCTTAAAGAAACTGTATATTGTCTTTAGAGTTCTCTAATATTTATTATTAGACTAGACTAGACTCTAAGTACTCTGAAACACTTTCTGTGCATAACAAGAACAGTTTGGCTTGTCTTCTGTGTCTAGGGGTGTAGATTTAGTTAAAAATTCCTTCCTTGTTTTGAGGAGGGGGAGAAGTGGAACATGGGCACACTGAGGGTCTGTTCCAAGTGCAGTTTTAATTACTCTTACAAGTGTCAACTGGGAAAGAAAAAATATATATATATATATATATTGAACTGTGACTTGGCATTGGGGTGATAAACCTAATTTCAGAGGAGCTTGTTTTAGGGAAACAACTCTATTTGTATGTTGTAGGCATAGAGGATTCCAAATTTGAGAAGTTTCTTGTGGTCCTTTTTAAGTGGCTCTTATTTGGTTTTAAATTTTTGCATGATCTGGCCTGTTGTGAGTGTTCAGTAAAGTCCGATGAGTGAATTGACCTTTGCTAGTTAAGGTAAATTGATGTAGTACAAAAGACCTAGGCTTTGCAGTTGTCTTGGGTTTTAGTCCCAACTGCCACTTTACTAGCTCAGTGACCTTGGGCAAGTTTCACTGTGACCTCAGTTTCACAGTTTGTAGAATGGATTTGTAAGTACGTGGCTCACTGGATTATCATGAGGAATATGTAAGACTGTAGATATTAAAGTTGCTAGCATGGTGCCTGGCTCAAAGGAGACCTACACTGGATTGAGCCGAAGCTGTTTCCAGCTACCGTATTGTATGGAAACACCTACACACGGCTGTATGCTTTTTCAAGAATTAATAAGAGGAGATAATTGGGGCCTTTTCTTTTTTTTCCTCAACAGGGCTGTGCTTAAGAGTAAAGCTTCAGCGGTGTTTGCCATTTAAACATAAGGTAAGGAAGATTTTGTTGTTTCATAACAGCTTTGTTGAGATTTAATTCACATTTCACACAATTCACCTGTTTAAAGTGTACAGTTTAATGGTTTTTTGTATATTCGCTGAGTTGTGCAACTATCACTACCAGTTTTTTTTTTTTTTTAAGATTTTATTTATTTGAGAGAGAGAGTGCACGTGATCACTAGTAGGGGGTGGGGCAGAGGGAGAGGGAAAGGAGACTCCTTGATGAAGAAGTCCGACTCGGGGCTCGATCTCAGGACCCTGAGATCATGACCTGAGCCGAAGGCAGCCGCTTAACTCACCAAGCCACCCAGGCATCCCAGTTTTATTTTTTTTTTATTTTTTAAAGATTTTATTTATTTATTCGACAGAGATAGAGACAGCCAGTGAGAGAGGGAACACAAGCAGGGGG
>NC_048222.1:43349443-43435379 GCF_002007445.2 Ailuropoda melanoleuca
TCACACAAAAATCTGTACACAAATTTACAGCTTTATTCTTAAAACTCAAAAACTAGAAATGGCTCAGAGGTCCTTCAGCAGGTGAATGGTTAAACAAACTATGGTACATGCACATACATGGCATAAAATTCTACTTATTAATATAAAGGAAAAAACTATTAATACATGCAACCACTTGGACAAACCTCCAAAGAATAACACTGAGTAAATAACACCAATCCCAAAAGTATCATATGATTCCATTTATATAGTATATTTGAAATGACAAAATTTTAGAAGTGGGAAACAAATTAATGCTTGCTGGAGGGATGGGAGGGGTGCAAAATGGGAGGAAGTTGTGTGTGGTTATAAAAGGACAATGCGCGAGATCCTAGGGGTAATGGAAACCATACTGTGTCTTGACTGTGGTGGCAGGTATGTGAATCTGCACCTGATAAAACTGTATAGAACTAAATACACACAAGTACAACCAAAACTGAAAAAAACAAAAAAATCACAGTAAAATAGGATGATTATACTGATGTCAATATGCTGGTTATAATACTGTGCTATAGTTTTGCAAGATGTTACCATTAGAGGAAGCTGATAAAATGTGTATTTTTTTAAATCAACCAACATCCATTAAACTATGATTTACCCTATCATAAAATCTTAAGTTTCTCTACATATGCTCTGATTTTTAGCCTTCCTTCCACCCAAACACACACCAAAGGGAGAAAGAGGCTATTACCTCAATTCGTAACACCAAGAATGTTGTTTTTAACTTTAATCTTCCAAACAGAGAATGAAAACACTACAAATGTTCAATGCTCTACACTGAGAAAACTGTACTCTGATCATCTGGCAATACATATATATATAAGGTACAATAAATTACGGGGGGTACAAAAAAGTCTTAAAGTAAAATACTACTAAAGAGATCCCCTTAGCTAACTGGGATTCTTTACTGATAACTGTGTTTATCTGAAAAAGGTACACGACAAAGCAAGAAATTCATTGCAAATTTAAGAACAATTATTTCATTAAAATAATCCTTGTTATTTAAAATGCAAACATTAGAATAACAGTGTCAACTGAACTTTCTGTGACATAGAAACATATCACCGTCTACCTGGTAGCTACTAGCCACAGGTGGCTATTAAGCCTTGATATGTGGCTAGTGGGAATAAGGAACTGAAAATTTAACTTCAGTTAAATAGCCAAATATGGCTATTGGCTACCACATTAGGCAGAACAGATCTAGAACTTGCAAAAAAATTCAAAAAAGGATACAAAAACACATAATGTAAAAATAATCATCAATGTACTTGGTATTTCTAACCCATGACACTACTGGCCTTTTGGGCAGAACAATTCATTACACAGGAATGCCCTAAAGAAAATATATTCCTTTCAAATGATAAAAGTATTTTTCTTTAATGTAATTTTATGGCCACTCTTGATATTACAGAGTATTGCTTCATTCGACTAAATTACTGAAGCTATTGAGTTGAGCAATAATGCATTTCCACCAGCAGAGGGCAGATATATGTTATAAATACCTCTTAAACCAATTTCAAATGTAGTACTGAATCAAAAGACACTAGTATCTTTTTTTTTTTTAAGATTTTATTTATTTATTCGACAGAGATAGAGACAGCCAGTGAGAGAGGGAACACAAGCAGGGGGAGTGGGAGAGGAAGAAGCAGGCTCATAGCGGAAGAGCCTGATCTGGGGCTCGATCCCATAACGCCGGGATCATGCCCTGAGCCGAAGGCGGACGCTTAACCGCTGTACCACCCAGGCGCCCCCAGGCATCCCAGTTTTAAAACATTTTCATCACCTCAGTAAGAAACCCCATACCCATTTCCCCAAACTTTCCCCCATCCCCAGGCAACCACTGATCTCCTTTTGGTCTCTATAGATTTGCTTATTCTGAATGTTTAATTTAAATGGAATCATACAGTTCATCGTCTTTTAGACTGGCCTCTTTCTCTTAAATAATTATTTTCAGAATTCAATGTTGTAGCATATGTCAGTATTTCCTTCCTTTTCACTGCCTTATATGATTCCATTGTATGGATGTACCATAATTTATTTATCCATTGATTACTGGATGGACATTTGGGTTGTTTCTACTTCTCGTTTATTATGAATAATGCTGCTATGAACATTCATGTCCAAGTTTTTGTTTGGGCATATGTTTTCATCTTCTCTCCACCTAGGAGGGGAATTGTTGGATCTTTTGCTAACTATATTTAACTTTTTGAGGCACTGCTAGAGTGTTTTCCGTAGCTCCTTCACCATTTTACATTCTCACCAATGGTGTATGAGGGTTCTAATTTCTCCACATCCTCACTTACACTTCTGTATAAATATTATCTGTCTTTTTCATTATAGCCATCCTAGTGGGTTTGAAGTGATAACTTGCGGTTTTGATTTCCATTTCTCTGGTGGCTAATACTGTTGAGCATATTTTCATATGCAAAAAAAGGGCCACAAGTAACCTCTCAAATTTAGAGTCTTCTGTGCCTGCAAGGTACCAAGCCCACTGTGTGGTTTCCCTGAGGTATAGTTCATGTAGAAATAGCAGGGTAGATACTTGACTTTTCCCCTTTATTTACCATTTTTCAGAGTTGAGTCATGCATAATTTTTTTTAATTTTTTTTAATTATATTATGTTAGTCACCATACAGTACATCCCTGGTTTTTGATGTAAAGTTCGATGATTCATTAGTTGCGTATAACACCCAATGCACCATGCAATACATGCCCTCCTTACTACCCGTCACCAGCCTATCCCATTCCCCCACTCTCCTCCCCTCTGAAGCCCTCAGTTTGTTTCTCAGAGTCCATAGTCTCTCATGCTTCACTCCCCCCTCTGATTACCCCCCCCTTTCTTTATCCCTTTCTTCCCCTACCGATCATCCTAGTTCTTATGTTCCATAGATGAGAGAAATCATATGATAATTGTCTTTCTCTGCTTGACTTATTTCACTTAGCATTATCTCCTCCAGTGCCGTCCATGTTGCAGCAANAGTCCATAGTCTCTCATGTTTCATTCCCCCTTCTGATTACCCCCCTTTTCTTTATCCCTTTCTTCCCCTACCGATCCTCCTAGTTCTTATGTTCCATAGATGAGAGAAATCATATGATAATTGTCTTTCTCTGCTTGACTTATTTCACTTAGCATTATCTCCTCCAGTGCCGTCCATGTTGCAGCAAATGTTGAGAATTCGTTCTTTCTGATAGCTGAGTAATATTCCATTGTATATATGGACCACAACTTCTTAATCCAGTCATCTGTTGAAGGGCATCTCGGTTCTTTCCACGATTTAGCTATTGTGGACAATGCAGCTATGAACATTGGGGTGCATATGGCCCTTCTCTTTACTACGTCTGTATCTTTGGGGTANGTCTGTATCTTTGGGGTAAATACCCAGTAGTGCAATGGCTGGATCATAGGGTAGCTCAATTTTTAACTTTTTAATTTTTTAAGGGACCTCCACACTGTTTTCCAGAATGGCTGTACCAACTTGCATTCCCACCAACAATGGGAGGGACCACCTTTCTCCACATCCTCTCCAACAATTGTTGTTTCTTGCCTTGCCAATTTTTGCCATTCTAACTGGCGTAAGGTGGTATCTTAGTGAGTCATGCATAATTTTAAACCAACGTAAATGAATATAGAGTGATTTTATACCTGTTGCTTTGTTGTCTGGAGTAAGAGTTAGTATAATGCCACTAGCCCCTAGAGTAATTCATATGGTGGGTTTTTTGGTGGGGAGGAGGGACAGAGGGAGAGGAAGAATCTTAAGCAGGCTCCACACCCAGCATGGAGCCCGGCGCTGAGCTCAGTCCCACAACCCTGAGATCATGACCTAAGCTGAAATCATCGGTGCTTAACCGACTGATCCACCCAGGCCCCGCAAGGTGTTTTGTTTTTTAAAAAAGACTGTTGTAGATGATCTCTAGGATGTATTTTAGCCATAATAAGGTCTGATTTTTTTCACTCTTGAAAGACATTTATCTTAGTAGTAAAATACCTGTATAAGAATTAGTTCATACACTCCAGTGTTCTCTGGAGAGTAGACATGTCTTTATCATATAGCATGCTTTATTTGTCACGGGATTTTGTGGGTTTGTCTCACAGGGTCTAGTTCTTGGAGGTTAGGTAATCTGAGGAATGCAGCAGGGCCAGGAGGTTTAGCTAACCAGTATTATACTTGAGAGTAAATTTAGCAAGATAATAGTGAATGAGAAAAGGAGGATAGTGAAAACTATATTGTGACCCCATTTTTGTAAAATAAGCAAAGCAAAGAAACTTCTGACTTTGGTGTGTGTGTGTGTGTGTGTGTGTGTGTGTATAAAATCTGTATTCCATTATGTACGTATGGAGAAAAATGTGGAAGAAACTACACTAGATTATTAGTATGGCTTTGGGGCTTGGAGCAGAGAGGAAGTTTAGATACTCTAGGTACTGATTTGGGAGGAAGAGATAGAGTGTAGGGTAGAGAGATCCACGAGTAAAATATGAGTGAGATCTCATTTATGTAAAATTTTATTTGTGTGTATTCATTAAAAAAAGTAATTAATGGGAATACCCCCCCCCCCCCCCGCAGGCCTTCCTCAGGTGACCAAAATTAAAAATCCTGCTAATTTCAGGACACCTGGGTGGCTCAGTCAGTTAAGTGTCTGCCTTCAGCTCAGGTTGTGATCCCAGGGTCCTGGGATCAAGTCCCACATTGGGCTCTCTGCTCTGCAGGGAGCCTGCTTCTCCCTCGCCTCTCTCTCTGTCACTGATTTGGGCTTTCATTCCTAGACTCTTGAGTCTACTGGGCGTTCCACTTCACTTTTTATCTTAGTGTTCTAAATGTTTTGGTTTTAATATTTTTTCTTCCTAGTTGGAAATCTACATTTCTGAAGGAACCCACTCAACAGAGGAAGACAGTAAGTCAATCTTGACCCATTAAAAAACAACTTCAGATAGTACTTCATCTTGGATACTGTTATTCTGCTATCCAAGTATCTACAGGTCATTTGCAAAAAAGTGAAGAATTAGTTATTAGCTATTCTTCAACGGGGGGAAACATAGGCTTTTCAAGAAAGTAATTTTTCAGTAGGACTCTAGGTGAACTAAAGGCAGGCCCTATGAATATTGGCTGGTTTAGGCTAGTAGCTGCACATCTCTAAAGAGTATCCAGCTCTAGGGACCTGACTTAGAAACTCTAAAGAGAGCTCGATTTTTTTCTTTGGTGCAGGATGGAGAGCTGTGTACTTGAAATTCAAATTGAAGGTCTAGAAAAGAATATGGACATTTCTCTTTTTAACTCTGAGAGTTATAGACGGAAGATATAGGCCAATACCTTTATTATATGAAGATCTATGCAAACTCATTAAAAAATAAAACACCCAGTAGATTAACAGAGACATGGACAGAAAATTCACAGAAGAACTAAGAGATAAACATGGGGAAATGTCCTCTATTTATCAAGGAATTGCAAATTATAGCAATAATAAGGAACCGTTTTTCACCTGCTGTTTTATGTGTGTATATGTTTATTTGTTTTTATTAATAGTACCAGATATTTTTTGCAAACCGATAGCTTATGTATTATTGCTGATGATACAATTGGTAAAAAATGTTGGGAAATAATTCAGTGAAAAGAATCGGACCATAAAGTACTCATACTCCTTGACCTAATAATGCCACTTTTAAGGATTTTTCCAAAAAGAAGGCTGTTTATGTAAAGGTGCTCCATGTACCATAGTGTTCATAATTAATTTAGAAGGCTTATAATTTTTTCTGTATTAAATAACCCTGTAGTTTAAAAAGTAGGCTTAAGGGGAAAAATAGTTTTCAAAGTTGTATTTACTCTTTATTCTATATGGAAATAATGTATATGGACAAAGACTAGAAAGAAAGAAATGAAAATAGTTGTGGTAGAGTAGTAGGAATTTAGGGGGTATTTTTCTCTGTAGGTCTCCCTTCTAGAACTTATGAAAAGTGAGCCAATACCAGCTTTAAGTTATCAAGGAGTTAAATTCTGTTTTAATGGGATAATAAAATTTTTGTCTGTCCCTATCTGTTGACACAATTCCTCTGCTAACTTTTGTCTGTGTTTTGCAGTCAACAAGCAGATAAATGACAAAGAGCGAGTGGCAGCTGCAATGGAAAACCCCAACTTACGGGAAATTGTGGAACAGTGTGTCCTTGAACCTGACTAATAGCTGTTTTAAGAGCCACTTAACTTCGTTTGATATATTTGTTTAAATTCTTTGTAAAATGTTAAAGACTCATGTTTAATACATAGGTGATTTGTACCTCAAAGCATTTTTTTAACGGATGATTTGCAAGCAAGATTTAATTATAAGTAGTACCTAGTTTGTTCAGTGTATAACATTCTCAGGATTTGTAACACTTAAATGACCAGACAGAAAAATATTTTCTAGTTATTATGTGTCAGATGAGTGGCTATTTTTCTGATGCCTCTTCTGATACAACTACTTTTCATGTCAAATATTTACTGTGCCCAAATGTATTCAATTTAAATCATTACTCTGTAGAGTAAATAAAACAAAGATGATTCTTGTAATGATGTACCTTAGAATGTTTTCGTTGAATTATAAATCTTAGTGTGAATGTCAACTCTAAAAGATATTTACAAAACTTTATTTTCTGGTTATTATGTAGAATCAGAATCTGAGAACCAGAAAGAACCCTCAAAATCAGGCGTTGGCCCTGCCTTCCTTCAAGGAGAGTCCTGGACCCATTTGTAGATGAGGATCAAATATGGAAATTTTGAAGATCAAGAAGTGCCCAAAGACATTTTTATTAAACCAATCTAAATGTATGGTTTCTCTTTTACTTGAAATTTGTTCAGTTTGTTTGAGGGGATAATGATCATTTGAAGCGTAACGGTGTGGAAGGTGACCTCCCAGGTGTTCCCCAGTGATCCTCGATTCCTGGTCTTCATGCCCCTGTATAGTTTCCTTCCATATAGAAACAGAGCTGGTAGGTGTGACTAATCAAGAATCAGAGGTGACAGTGTGTGACTTCTGAGGCTAGATCCTAACAGGTGTTGTTGCATTCATTTTGATTTCTTGAATTGCGCACTCCGTGGGAATCCGACTGCTGTGTCATGAGAACACATGAGCAACCCTGTGGAGAATTCCACAAGGAGAGGCATTGAGGCTTTGCGCCAACAACCAGCACCAATTTGCAGACCATGTGAGCGAACCATGTTAGAAGTGATCCTCCAGCCTCAGTCACGCTGGTGTCTTGACTGGAACTTCACGAGACCCTGAGCCAGAACTGTCTAGCTAAGCCACCCAAGTTCCTGACCCAGAGAAGCTGTGAGCAATAATAAATGTTTATTGTTTATACCACTAAGTTTTGGGGTAATTTGTTATACAGCAAAAAGTAATATAATAGGTTATTAGAATGGAACTCTTCTGCCTCAAATTCAATTGAGGATACAAAGGGGAAAGTAGGAGAACTTGTTCCATGGTCTTGAACCCCTTTATCCACTTGAGAATATATGTTTTGAAAGAACAGAAGATTTTATAAGAAGATTATTGAAGGGTTTTTTTGGATAAAGCTGTTGCTGTGTTGAGTTCCAACCTCCATTTTGGTGGAAGGGTAGGGAAGGGGCACCTTCTACCACTGTCTGCTGAGGGGAATTCCAAGGGGACAACTCAGAGAGTTTGGGAATGTGTTCCATGCATTCAGGAGATCCCAGTAAACTGGTGCTTGATTCAGGCCTGAGAAAGAAGGTGGAAGTGGACTGAAGGCTGGGCCAAAGGCAGGCTGATTGCTGCCTAGGAATTCTAGAGGACAAGAGAGGCAAGGCCAACGACATTGATGACAGAGCCCTCAGGGCAAGGTATGCATGACTTTCTCATAAGACTGTGCTGTGGGTTCATATTTGACATTGTCCAATAGGCCATCAGCAGAACCAAGGAGACCTCCACAGGAAGGGTCTGAACATGTCCTGCCTGGTGCCCAGGGACTGAGGAGAGAGGACAGCAAGTGAACAGCAAGGGGGAGATGCATCTGCCAGGGTCAAGGGGCACAGCAGGAACCTCTGGTAAGCTCATGGAAGTACCAACCCGAGAGAGACCCAGCCCTAATCACCAGGCAGGCCTGAGAGCACAAAGCCAAGCAGCTAAGTAAGAACTGTCCTGTCTCGAGTGTTCCTCCCTCATCAGCCTCCAAAGCAGTGGTAGAATAACTGGCAAGCAGGGGTCCTGAGAGGAGGAAAGGACTGCATCCCATTGCTCTGCTATAGGTTTCAAGCCTGAAGCAGGACCCAAATTAGCCAAAGAGTTAATGCCAAGTTTGTAGTTTTGACTATGAGATGTGACTAGATTCTTTAATACAGTGAGATTTTATGATTAAAACTGATGGGAAGACTTCATCTGACAGAAACCATCTGTCCGCCCAAGTTTTCACTGTTGGGCTGAGGAAGATCATACCTTCTCAACAAAGTGTCAAAGGATAGTGGGGGACAAAAATAGAAGGAATTCTTATATAACATACTGGTTCTAGAAGTCCCATGGAAACCGTCTTGGCTTCTGCTAAGTCTGCACTGTCTCAGCCCAGCTTTCGCCCCACTTTCTCCCTCTCCCTTGAGATTACGAAAAATGCTGCCGCTCGGAAAATCAGACCTTGTGGCATCAGAGCACTAGCTTTGTGGAAATGTCACTATTGATTCCTGATCTTTTGCTACAAAAGCTCTCACTGGCTCTTCTCTTTTTTTCCAGGTCATTAGAAATCTGTCACCCAGCATATATGAGTAGATCCACAAGTAATGAAGTGTTGCTGGTTTTTAGTCATCACCGTAATCACTTCCTTCTGAATCACAGATCCACCCGAGTTGGTCCTTAGCACCAATGCCGAGTTGCTTGCTTCATGGCAGTCTGCAGTCGAGGGCCAGGGCCAGAGCTAAGTGTACCTAGTGTGTACCCTGTTTCATGTTCTCCCAGCCAGCACACACATGCGCATACACGTGTGCTTTTTGGCCGGCTATCTGCTTCTAAAAGATAGAGCAGGTATCTGGGGCGCCTGGGTGGCACAGCGGTTAAGCGTCTGCCTTCGGCTCAGGGCGTGATCCTGGCGTTATGGGATCGAGCCCCACATCAGGCTCCTCTGCTGTGAGCCTGCTTCTTCCTCTCCCACTCCCCCTGCTCGTGTTCCCTCTCTCACTGGCTGTCTCTATCTCTATCGAATAAATTTTAAAAATCTTAAAAAATAAAAATAAATAAAAAAAAAAAGATAGAGCAGGTATCGTCAGAGGGGCTCTGAGACTAATAGCCCAAGGTCAGATTCACATCAGTCCTCAAGTTCTGACCGTTTCTCATCACTAGGGCCTTGTGGTCTGGGAAACCCAGGAAGCTATAGCTAGGGTTTAAGGAGGACGGCTGTCTTTATATTCCCTTCTTAAGAGGCCCTGATACTTGAAATGCGCATTGCCAGTTTCAGGTGGCTGGAATCTAGTGCAGTCGAGGTCCCTAGTGTATGCTCTCACCAACTCAGGCGCTAACTCACTGGCGCTCTCAACAGATATTTAGTGAGCACTCTGAGTACCTGGCACTGTCAGATACTGAGGGTACAAAGACGGATTGGCCACTGCATCCCCTTGGAGCTCGTACTTAACCAACCTCTGCCTTCAGCCCCTCTGGCTGCAGGCAATGAATGATGCTGGCTGTCTCTTCTAGTGAGCTTGGCTTGGCCAGGGAGACACAGAGGCTAGCCAGCTAGAAGCAAAGACAAAACCATTCCTTAGGGACTGCCGAGTGAGACCACTGATGCGCAGCCAGAAAGGGGTCATTGCCGCAGGCACTCCCATCCTGCTGGTCCTGCCGCTCTTGGAAGTTCGATGTGACTGCTGTGGCTGCCGCTGCCAGAATGATCTCTCCTCTCCCTGCTGTTTCGTGTGACTCACTCCAGCTCGGAGCCCTGGATGGGGTCTCTAATCCCAAGGGCTGTGTCCATGCCCTGAGTGCCAGGGAGGCAGGAGAAAGGAGAGGCTGGCCTTCTGTATGGGACGCCATCTCTCTCTCAGCAAGACTCATGTGCTGGAAACTCCCCAGATTCGTTCAGAGGCTTCCAGTGACTAATGCCCACGACATTAATAACATACTTAGATGAATTTGTACTTAATCACAACAGCATCTACGCACAAGGGACAAGTAGAGGCACATATATTTACAAGACATATTATTTAGTCCCGTCTCTGGCTGGGTCAGCAAACGTTTTTTTGGAAAAGGTCCAGATAGTACATTTTTTAGGCTTTGTGTCTCTGTTACAGCTCAGCTCCACTCTTCTCCCACAAAGGCAGCCATGGCAAGTTGAAAATGAGTGTGGTTGTGTTCCAGTAAGACTTTCTTTATGGACACAAATTTGAATATCATTTAATTTTATGTGTCATGAAATATTATTCTTTTGATTTTTTCCAACCATTTAAAAATATAAAAACCATTCTCAAAAGCCAAAACCCAAACCAAAAAAACCAAAAACCAAACCCATTCTTGGCTTGAGGGTTGTAAGAAAAGCAAGTAGTAGGAAGAATTTGGCCTGTGGGTCATTTGCCAGCCCCTGATCTGTAGGAATGATTCATAACCTTTTTGGAAGGTCTCTGACCTCTTTGAGAATCTGATAAGAGGTAGGGAATGGATCCTGATTCTTTTCTTTTTCTGAAAGGAAAAAAGGCGCTCACATGACACTTTGCATGTGACTTCAGGGCTTCATGGACATGCTAAGGAGTCAGTGAAGGCCAGATTTATAACTCTCGTCTGCAAATAATGCTGCCTGAGCATTTGGGCTTCCTGTTCTTTCACTGACTCCGCAGAGCCCTGGACTTCACAGCTTTGGTTGGGAGCCTCTGCCTTCTTAGATCACAACAAATAATCGAGACGCTTTCTCAGCTCTACCATGAAGCAACGGCTTTGTTACCCAAACTGTAGATGTCTCCAGCAGGATTCAATTAACTGTAATTGGGGGAGGACTGTTTGCTAGGAAGGAGAAGGATTGCTATAAAAGCCGCATTGCATTGATAGCCCAGTTGGTGCCCCTTGTGTGTTAATCAGTGACAGAAAACAAGCCAGTGAACTAAGGGTTGAAACGCACCACTGATGCATCACTACTGGAAACGCATTTTTTTTTTTTAAAGCTACTGGTGGGTCCTGAGTATTTGTTGTGTTATTCCTTATATATTTTTTGTATATATGAAATATTTTACAAATAATTTTTTTTAAGCCTACTGGATTTAGCCTGGGCCACAGGTTTCCCTGACTCAGGTTAGACTGCCTATCTGGCAGAGGCGGACTCAGTCCCTGTGCACACTTGTTTGGGAGAGATGGGCTGTGGGAAGGGGTAGCAGTTGCCGCACGGGCTGTGAGGTTCTCTTTGAGTACTATTATTATCACACAGACCTTTGCCCCTCGCAAAGGCAGTGGTTCAGAGCACAGACCCTGGTGCCAACACGCCACCTTGCTCTAATCCTGGTCTTAGCCACTTGGGTAGCTGTGTGACCTTGGGCGAGTTACTTAACCTCTCTGTACCTTAGTTCCCTCATCTGTAAAGTGAGGTACTTGATAGGGCTGTTAAGAGGATTAAGAGGGAGTGTTGAACACAATGCCTGGAACATAGTAATGCTTAATTTTAGTGTTTGTTAAGTAAAAATAGAGGAGAGGGCCCCTTGGTGCTAAGTTACTTGATGGAGGGACAGTTTTCCTTGCCAGCTGGGTGCAATCATCTGGGGAGCACTAGGTGGCAGCAAAGTGTGACTCCTTAGTGCCAGCTTTCAGGTTCCCAGCCGGTCAGCCAGGTGCAAGACAGAGCACTCCCTGCTGAGCGTGCCACACCACACTGGGCACTTTGCCTTTGTTCTGACTGGGGTGATTGTCACGGAAGACTTTCTTGGATGTGAAATTACTTTGCAGAGTTAATGAATAATTTTGAAGATTTTGATATATATTGCTGAATTGTCCTCTGAAGAAATTGTACTGATCAACATCCTACCAAGAATGGGGGTTTGTGTCTCTGCCCCACACTAATACTGAGTATTGTTACTTTGTTTATTTTGGGGGGGTATTGTTATTTAAAAAAAAAACTTTGCCCTAGGTGGAAGATTTTAAAATGCTACCTCTTTTCCATTCACATTATTTGCTAAGATTAAACATTGGAAAATATTTCTATTGGGGTTTCTTTAAATCCCTTTATATCCTTTGTCCATTTTTCTATTGACATGTTCACTTTTTATTTTTATTTTTAAAGCTTTTATTTATTTGAGAGAGAGAGAGAGAGCAGGAGCAGGGAGAGGGGCAGAAGGAGAAGCAGGCTGCCCACTGGGCAGGGAGCCCAGCATGGAGCTTGATTCCAGGACCCTGAGATCATGACCTGAGCCTAAGGCAGATACTTAACCAACTGAGCCACCCAGGTGCCCCTGAGATGTTCACTTAAAAAAAACCCAATTACACAGTACGGGTTTTAGCATTTTCTGTTATACATACTGCAAATATGTGTCCCAGTTTTTTGGTTGCATAGGCATGTTTAATTAATGTCTACTAACTAATGTAAACTAAATTAACATGTTAAATAACATGAATGGTTTAGTTTTTGAATAAGTAAAACCTTCAGGTGGTTTTTGTTTTTGTTTTTTTGAAGATTTTATTTATTTATTTGACAGAGAGAGAGAGACAACCAGCGAGAGAGGGAACACAAGCAGGGGGAGTGGAAGAGGAAGAAGCAGGCTCCCTGCCAGCGGAGCAGGGAGCCTGATGCGGGGCTTGATCCCAGCACCCTGGGATCACACCCTGAGCCGAAGGCAGACGCTAAACAACTGAGCCACCCAGGCGCCCCCTTCAGGTGGTTTAAACATCAAAAAGCATAGTCTAAAGTATATGGTGAAAAGATTCCTTCCCAACCCTGTCCACCCGGTTTTCACCCTTCCCCAACAGGTTTCATGATTAATAATTTCTTATCGCTCCAGAGAGTTTTTATGCCTGCAACAGCCAGTACAAATATATATACACTTTTTGGCACAATTTTTAGCATACATCGTGCCAGACCACACTGTTCTATGCCTTGCTTTATTTTTTTTCTACTTAACAGTGCATCTTTGAAATATTCCCATAACAATCTACAAAGAACTTCCTCATTATTTTTCACAGTGCCACAGTGTTCCATTATATGTATCATGTTTTATTAACAAGACTCCTATCGATAGACATTTAGATTATTTCTGTTATCTTGCTATTCCAGACCAGGCTGTAGTGAGCAACCATATATGTATACCACATATCATACATTTACAAGTGGATCTCTAGGATAAATTTTTGAAAATGGGATTGTTGGATAAAGGATCTGTGCATTTACATTATATAGATACTGAGAAACTGCCCTTGGTAGCAGTGTGCCATTTTGCACTCCTACCATCAATGGATGAAAGTGCCCATTGCACTGCAGCCAAATAGGACATTATCAAACATCTAGATTTTTGTTAAAGTAATAGGTGAAAAATTTTATCTCAGTGGAATTTTACTTAGTATTTTCTTCAGCATGAGTGAGGTGAAGCATTATTTTTACGTGAGGTGGAGACATTTGTATTTTGTTTAATGTGAACCATTCATATCATTTGTCCTTTTTTTTCTGGTTCATCTTTTTCTTGATGATTTGTAGGAGATCTTTACATATTAGAGAGTAGTGATATGTGTTGCAAGTTTTTTTTCCCAGTTTGTCACTTGTTTTTGATTTTTCTCATTTTTTATTGCCATGAATATTTCTTTTTTAGTGTTTTCTTTTTCGTGTGTTTGTTGTTTTATTTTTTATGTGATTGAATTTATCAATCTTTAATTTTATGTATCCTGGATTTTTTTTTTTTTTAAGATTTTATTTATTTATTCAACAGAGACAGAGACAGCCAGCGAGAGAGGGAACACAAGCAGGGGGAGTGGGAGAGGAAGAAGCAGGCTCACAGCGGAGGAGCCTGATGTGGGGCTCGACCCCAGAACGCCGGGATCACACCCTGAGCCGAAGGCAGACGCTTAACCGCTGTGCCACCCAGGCGCCCCTATGTATCCTGGATTTTTTGGTCATAATTAGAAAGATTGTCTCCTCTCCAAGGTTATAAAACATTTTTCCTATGTTCATTTTTAATCCTTTAATGATTTTATTTTTTAAATATTTCAATCTTTGAGCCATTTGGAATTTATATTGGTATACATGAGGAATGGAGCCAACTCTCTTTTTATTCTCATGACTATTGTCCTGACACCCTCTGTTGAAAGGTCCATCTTATCCATGGCCATTATTTTCAAATCTTACTTTATGAACCATGTGGTCATATTACTTTTTTTTTTTTTTTGAAGATTTTATCTTTATTTGAGAGATAGACCGAGAGAGCGTGATGGGGGCGGGCAGAGACAGAAGGAGAAGCAGGCTCCCCACTGAGCAGGGAGCCTGATGCAAGGCAATCCCAGGACCCTGGGATCATGACCTGAGCTGAAGGCAGACGCTTAACCTATTGAGCCACCAGGCACCCAGGTCACATTTTTTTATAATGAGAAATGTAAAACTTAATGTCTAACAATAGGTAAAGTGTTAACTAATACTACATTCATTTAATGGATTCAGTGTTTTCAAAGACTCATTAATTCCATGGGAAAATTCTCAAGAGAGAAAAGCAAAATATAAAATAATTTAGGCCAAATGATCCCAATTAAAAACAAGACTGCATTTACATATAAAAATGGCTAGAAGCAAATATATTAAAAATTTAAGAGTAGTTATATCTGCTTTAAAAAATTCAGTTACAATGAATATGCTTTCTTTTAATAATATGATAACCCCTAATAAATGTTATTAAACATGCACACACACATCTTATGGCATATGTCTCCTCATAAAGCCATTTCTAAAAAGTATATTTTTAAGGTGGGAGATAGATAAAGTAAAACGTTATTTTCCCCCTTGGGGAAGTTTCCTTTGATTCTATCCAAACTCCTAGGGCCTAGTACTGTATCACACTGCTCATAGTCTTGGTTACCTTGAGCTTGTTTTTTATTTTCTATCTTCTTAGGTGCCCCTAAGTCTCCCACAGCTCCTGGTACAGTGTTTTCTTGGTGAATTACTTCAGGGCTCACCTTGGTCATAATGAAGGGATTCAATTTCTCACAGGGTTTCAGCCTTTGGCATTTCACATAAGGAATGTCCACTGGATGGTGGGTTGGACTTGACCTGTAATCCTGGCTCTGCCCAGACAAGTATGAACTTGAGTAAAAGTCACTTCCCTTGCTTTCGGTTTCCTTCTTCCTTCTATAAAATGAAGGTGTTAGATACTAAGGTTCCTTCCAGTTTAAATTTCTACCTATTAGAAGCCACAGTGGATTCTGGCTCTCTGGGGCTTCCAAGGATTCATTAATATCCTTAACAACCACAGGAGTGATTAATATTGAGCCTGGTCCGCAGTTGTGAACCTGTAGATTAATACAGAATTGAGGATGATTTATAATTCAGTAGCCAAGATTATCAGTTGTCGTTGATTTTAAGGAATGTGAGCTTCGGTGCTGCTGGTGGTGGTGGATGATGTTAATGCTGTCTTGATTCAGCTAATGAAGCTAAACTGGGTCACATCAGCTGAGTTTCCTTGTCACTGGATTCCTGAGGCTGTCGTATCAGTGTCCCGTGGTAACGTCAAGGTGAAGTCTGTTCAGATGAGTCAGAATATACAATGAGGGGCGCCAGGGTGGTGCAGTCGTTAAGCATCTGCCTTCGGCTCAGGGCGTGATCCCGGCGTTCTGGGATCCAGCCCCACATCAGGCTCCTCCGCTGGGAGCCTTCTTCTTCCTCTCCCACTCCCCCTGCTTGTGTTCTCTCTCTCACTGGCTGTCTCTATCTCTGTCATATAAATAAAAAATCTTTAAAAAAAATATACAACAAATACGTATGCCAAGTTCAAAGTTGCCTTGCAGGGTAAAACTTACCAAGTTGCCGAGTATTGCCGGAACTTCATTTCCCCAAGTGAAATACATGGCTGCCATTGGGGACCGTGGGGGCTGATTTTACATTAATCTAATCCTACTACTTGATTTTATAGGTAAGAAAATGTTGAGTGACTTATCCACATTCATACAGCGCGGAAAACTCAGAGACAAGACTACGGAGTTAGGATATATGGAAAGAGGTCTGGATTCCTACTGAGCGTTGGCCAATGATCAGCGTGATTTGGGCAAGTAATTTCTCTGAGCCGATTAAAGTGAATTAAAAGAATAAAATACGAAATTTTCTAGATTACTTAATTATTTTGTAGACTAAAATAGGGGCTAAGTAGATTGACAAAGAACCCCCTGGTTAAAAAAAAAATAGGAGATTATAGGACATAAACATCAAGATGTGATTCAACTCACTCTGTCATGTTCATCAATTTCTGAAAGATATTTACATCCTAATAGGTCTTCACATTAGTGATATTTAATATTCTTGGCAGTATTTTTTCCTCTTGGCAAGGTTTAGTAAAACAAGGCAAGCCCTTTAATAAGTGCTGTTGTTGAGCAGAAATGAGGCTGAGGAAGCGAGACTGAGCTCTACGAAGCTCAGAGCACACGAATACGTCTACAAGGTTAATGAGCATTAACAGGCACTAAACATGGTCTTTATTAATTCTTTTCTGGAATGAAGAGGCTTCCACGGATACAAGCTTACATCCTCAGAGCAACCTCCATTGTACATATTTTCTTTTATTAATTAATTACTAGTTTTCTTTAATCACAAGAGTAATACAGAAGCAGAGCAAAATAAGAAAATGTTCAAAAAGTATAAAATGTTAACTAGAAGTGTCCTTTGCTGCCCACTCCCCAAAGACAACCAGCTTCAACAATTTGTATTTTTCGTTTTTCTGCTAATTACCATAATAAATGTTATGATTCACTTTCCCCAACTTTTGGTTTTGAAAAACCTCGAACTTACAGAGAAGTTGCAAGGAGAATTCAACTAGATTTATCAGCTGTTAATAGCTTGCCATGGTTGGCTTTCTCTAACCCTACATATATACATTCCCTTTTTTGCTGAACCATTTGAGGAACAGCTGTAGACAGAATGCCATTTCTCCTCCAAATACTTCAACATGCATGCCCCAAGAATAAGGACATTCTCCTCCGTAACCACAATATAATTCTCCACTCAGAAAATGTAGCACTGATTGATTACATAACGAAGTGTCCATATTCAAATTTTCATAATTGTTCAATAATGTCCCTTTTAACTATTTCTTAACCCAGGATCCCCTCACTGGTCACACACTGCACAGAGTTGTCATCTCTTTGGTCTCCTTTAATACAGAGAAGTTATGTTTTCTTTTGTGAAAATGATACTTTTTTAAAATAATTTTTTAGAGATTTTATTTATTTATTTGAGAGAGAGAGCGCGCATGAGCAGGGGGGAGAGGGAGCAGGAGAAGCAGACCCCCCACTGAGCAGGAAGCCTGCCGTGGGGCTCAATCCCAGGATCCCAGGATCACGACCCGAGCTGAAGGCAGACTTTTAACCGACTGAGCCACCCAGGCGCCCTGTGACAATAATATTTTTAGAGTACAGGTTGGTTGTTCTGCAGAATGTCTCTCAATCTGGATTCGTCTGATTGTTTCCTTTTGACCAGATACAGTGTCCACATTTTTGGCAGGAGTACTACGTAGATGATGTTCTTTCCCAGCACAACACATGATGTCAGTTTGTCCCATTATGACAATTTGGACATTTTATTAGGGTGGTATCTGCCAGATTCCCTTTTCTCTTTGCCATTAATGAGTAGTCTGTGTATTATTTTATTAAAATACTTTTATTTAAAGTAAATGAGGCTGGAATGGAGCTGAGTCTAGGATAAATGAAGGTGAAAGGAAGAAAATATTTCAGGGACAGTGACCACATGGTTGGAGAGATACGGCACAAATGACAGACCATCTTGAGAGGGGGACACATCAGTTTCGGCAGGGAAGGTGACATTCATACCAGTGCTTTCTCAAGTATTTTCTCTGGTCCTCACATCAACCCTGAGGGAAAGGTGTAATATTCCTATTTTACAGATGAGGCGACTGAAGCTCAGAGAAGGAAAAGTGACTTCCCCCAAAAGTGGCTGAACAGGAGTATAACAGGCCTACCTGACTCCTCAGCCTAGACACGTAGGTAGGTGAAATCTGTAGCCCTAAAGGTGGGTGCAGTTTGGGGGCCCTCTCTGAGAACTCCATGCGCGCGACACCAACCTCTGCCCCAAACTGAAGGTGATGGCCGATGCCTGGGTCATGATCCGACAGTGTGACTCCCGTGCTGGCTCAGGTGGGAGTCGGGGCAGTCACTGGCAGGTTGTTTCATACCCTGAGCCCTCTGTGCACACAGCTGCCCCCACCTGATGTGCTCCCCTCCCCGTCACCTCCTGCTCACCTGGTCCTCTTCTTTCAAGTTCAAATCAAGCCTCTCCTTCCCCTCCACCCCTTCATGATGCCTGCTGGAGTAGACCTGACACTTCTGGGCATTAACTGTATACTTGCCTCTAATGGCACCCAGCCCCAGGAGGTGTCCTTGAATGTTTGCAGAGTGAATGGGTGTGCATACATGCCCAGGAAATCCCCATCCTCCAGGCTTCCAGGAAAAGGCAAGGTCTTCCTTGACCAGCCCCTTTCTTGGTGGGATCAAGGCCCTGCTGAGTCCAGTTAGGCTAGAGGTTGAAGCAGGCACCTCTGGCTGCAGGATCCAGTGAGGGAGGAAACAGGAAGGGCTTCCAGGCCGGCTCCACACCCCCTGGCCCTGCCTGGCTGGGGTGGGAGAGCAGAGGGCACAGGGCAAGGTAGGCAGGGCTGGGAAGGGCTGAGAAGTCAGGCCACTAGGCCACCTTTGGGAGGAGGAGCCTTCCTGCCTGCCTTCCACCCAGGAAGCGAGCCAGCCAGAGAGGAACCACCTGTCGCCTCTCCCGGCCTGCTCTGATAGCCTAAGAAAAGAGTCAGCACTGGGCCCATCGTCAAGAAGCCTGCATTCCAACTTCATTTGACACTTGCTAAGAACCTGCTCTGGGCCAGGCTGGGGGTGGGTGGGGTGCAAAGATGGCTAAGATCCATTTCATCCCCTAGGGATGCTCACAACAGACATTTAAGGAAAAATTAAAAGAGCTAATACTCATTGAGTACTTTGCCATGTGCCAGACACTGATCTCAGTCCTTTGCATGGATCCATAATGAATTGAATATTCACAACAACCTAGGAGACAAGTGCTGTTCTTGACAAGTGCTCCACTTGACCACTGGGGATAGTGAGGCACAGAGAGATCAAGAAGTTTGCCCTAGATCACACAGTGAGTAAACTGCCTGCAGGCATCCGGCATCATTTGTCCTCACACTATGCACCCTCTAGGCCGACCCCAGGGCCAGCTGCCCCAGCCAACATATGCAGCATCTTAATCCCTGCCCTGTCTCCTCGTCCGCAGGTTCTTAGACTCTGTACTCTTGCCGGGCACCAAAGCGTGCTTTAGGATATCACCACTTTCATTCCCCTTCACAGCCTGCCATGCTTACCGCTTTCCCTGTGGGCTTGTTCCCTGTGGAAGCTTCAAGCTCCTGTGACTCACCCATCTCACAGTCCCTTGGAGTGTCTTGCACAAAGCAGGTGCTCAGATGTGTTTGCAGTTTGGTGGGTTGATGGAGGGTGCTTTCATTTCCCCAGATCTCTGTGGCATGAGCAAAGTGGTTCTCAACCTGTACACTGATATCACTTGGGAGTTTTAACCACTACTGATGCCCAAACGTTACTCCCAGAGGTTACGATGTCAATGGTGAGGGGTGCAGTCTGGGCATGGGGATTATTAAGCACTCTCAGGCAATTCTGATGTGTAGCCAGGGCTGAGAACCCCTGTATTAACACCATTTTAGAATACTTGGAAGTTTCTATCGAGGGCAGACAGTGTGCAGAAGGGGCAGGGGAGCAGAAAGAACCTGGACTTTGGAGATGTTCAGGCCAGATTCACAGCAGAGCTCAGCCACTTACAAGTTGGGGGAGCTTGGGCAAGTCGACTTTCCAAACCTCAGCTACCTCATCTGTAAAAAGGGATCATTGCATCCACCTTGAAGTAAAGTTCCTGGGGCTAAGAAGGCACATGCTGGAAGAAATGCTATATATGGCGGCTATTGAAATGACTTATACGTCTCTCCATTCAACATATGATTACTAAGTTCCAGGGACTTTGGTATACTTGGGAAACCATAGAAAACAAGACAGTTTTGGTCTTGCGCCATTTACATCCTAGCAATCCAATTTAACAAACTTTATTGGGTTTGGGCTATCAGCCACTGACTGGGTACACAGATGAACGAAACACTGTCCTTGCCCTAAAGGCAAAGAGAAGTGGACACTGATGTTAACTAAAACAGGGGAAGGAGGATGTCAATTAGGTACAAACCAAGAGTGGTGGGGCCCAGGGGAGAAAGCCATCTGGAGGGGAGATCATATCCATGGAAGATATGATACCTGAGAGGGCCCTTGAAGGATGGATATGATTTTGTAGGATGGGACTCGGGGGGGGGGTGTGGAGTGGCTTACACAAAAACGTGGAGGCAGGAACAGCCAATAATCCAACCGGCAAAAGAGCTGGCTGTGCAGACACAAGAGGGAAGAGGATGTATGTGTAGGCCTGGGAAGTGCATGTTGGAGCCCTAATTTCCAGAGTGAGGCATTTGTTCTATTTTACCAGGCGTGGGAAGCATGTAGGAGCTGGAGCAGAACTGCTTGATTCTTAGTTCTTAATACCCGGTCCTTCCTCTGGTTTCATTCTGGAATAGATGCACTTGTTACCACTAACCTCGGGGCCTTTCCTTCTCTGCCCACTTGGTCCCATGTGCAGTGCTCAGTGTCTTGTGGCTGCTCTCAGGTGAGGGTCTGATAGCCTCACTCAACCTTAAGCAAAAAATGAATTTCCAGATGGTACCTCCCTAGGCAATTGCATTTGGCAAGTACAGTGGAAGGAGTACCAAACAGAATCTGGCAGAGGCTGGGTTCTAATCCTAGCTCTGACTCTCACCAGCTGTGTGACCTTGGGCAAGTCACTTTTTCTTTTCAGAGCCTCTGTCTCCTCATCTGAAAAATGACAGCCTGGCTGGGATGATTGACAATGACCCTTCCCGTCGTGATGTTCTTTGACTAATTTGCCAAGTATCAAACCTAAGAATATCTGTTTTGCTTCACGCAAGGGGATGCTGTTTTTGCAAATTAGGTGTTAAGCATGAGGCTCACAGAGGAAGGGATGGAGAGGCGACATGTAGGCGTTCTGTTAGTGTTGGCTGAGTCCAGCATGGATTCATCATAGCCCAGGCTATGACGTGAATGAAGAAGCCTCCAGAATATTCTACCTCCCCAACCATGCAAATCATTCCCAACCACTCAGGTCTTCCCAGTTGAAGTCCTGGACATTGTGGAGCAGACATAAGCCATCCTGTGCACTGTGTGAATTCCTGACCCTCAGAATTTGCGAGCCTGACAAGATCGCTGTTTCAAGCCACCAAGGCTGAGGGGGCTTGTTGCATAGCAATAGATAACTGGAAATGGGTGTGTGTGTGTTTTGAGGGTAGACTGAGGATAAAGGGTCTCCCTGCACTGGTGAAACCTCAGTGGGTGTCCTCCTCTGTCACTGACTTTGGAAGCCACCTCTGGTCTTGGGTATTACTCTAAGAGGCATGGTGCTCTTGGGATAGGAGGCTCAGAGCCTGCACTGTCCTGGGATGTAATAAAGTTTATAAACAAGGAAGCTCTTTGATATTTCTCCTGCCTGTCCAGGCACTGGTCGGCTGGGGGGAAGGGCTCATCTGTACTTGTCAATACCCCAGTCTGTGTGGGGGAGGTTACTCACGCTGGTGGAAGTCTTCTAGGTACATCTTACACTTTTTAAAAAGATATTTTATTTATTTATTTACTTACTTATTTTCTTAAATATTTTATTTATTTATTTGTCAGAGAAAGAGAGACAGCGTGCAAGCAGGGGGAGCAGCAGGTAGAGGGAGAATCATGTTCCCCAGTAAGAAAGGAGTCCAATGTGGGACTTGACCCCAGGACCCTGGGATCATGACCTGAGCTGAAGGCAGACACTTCACCAACTGAGCCACCCAGGTGCCCCTTACACATACTTCCATTTCAGTCCCATAATAGTTCCATTAGAAACTATAAGAAGGGGTGTTTGCCCCACTTTACTGATAAAGGAAAAGCTCAGGTGCCATGCCTGAGACTATACATGGGTAATGGCAGAGCAGGGCTTTGAATCAAAGAGCAGAACTCAGAATCTAACACCTTTTCCTCTAGGACCTCTTGAGGAGCCCTGTGGGTGACTTAGGGATGGAAAACTCTGGGAAGGGGCCTCCATTTCCTTTCGCTAAACTGTCTCTTGTCTTCAAGTAAGTTCTGTCTTGGCTGTGATTCTGTTTCCGCTTCCTTCTTCCCATCACCCTCTCCACTCTCGTTCTCGTTTTTTTTCCTCCTGGGATTTTTGGCAGAAGGAAGAGAGGAGGAATCCACTGCCAAATCCTTTATTAAGGAAGACTCGATGGTGATGTGGGGCTTCACTCACCAACCACGCAGAGGCTGGGGGGAGGGGGCATAAAGGGCAGATGAGGTTAGGCCACTCCCAAGCTGGGGGTTGGTGGTGACGAGGGGAGTGTCCTTCTCCACCTCAGCCCCCACCCAGCTGTGAAACTTGGGTGGTGAGGTTCCCAGAAGAAGCCATCAGGGAGCATCCTGGCTGGGAGGGAGGAAACGGCCTATTCCCTCCTGCGACTTCCTCTCTCACGGCGTATGTGTTGGGGGGGGCGAGGGACGGGGGGACAAGGAAATACCATTTTCTGAGCGACTGTGCCAGGCTATATCAGATTATCATCGGCTCATTTAAATCAATTTCCAGATGGGGCTTGGAGAGGTCAGTTGACTTGCCCAAGGCCACACTGCCCGTGAGCGGCAGAACCGCTAAGGACGCCCCGGAGGGTCTCTCCCCTGGCTCTCGCCAAGACTCCTGGAGGTGTGTCGGGACCTAGCAGGAGGCTCTCGGCCCTCACCTCGCAGCTGTCCGGAGGGGGCTCCCAGCAGGGGGCGCCCAGAACCCCCGTCCTGGGACGCGGGGCGCGCCTCCAGCCGGCGCCTGGGACGGGACCGGCCGCTCCGCCCCCTCGGCTCCTCCGCGGCTCCGCGGGGCGGGCAGCTGGCCGGGAGCAGAGCAGAGCCGCGCCGCGCACCCCGACGCGCCCGCCGTGCCCGCCGTGAGTAGTGCCCGTGTGCGGGCTCGACGGGCGGGACAGGGCGCACGGGCCTGGGGCTGGCGGGGACACATTGCTCCGGGGCGCTCTCTCGGCTTCCCCGAGCCCGCCGCCCCGGTCCCTGACGCCGTCCCCCCGCCCCGGGGTTTGGGCGGCCTTGCCCTCGGGCGCTGGGGCAGGCCCTGGACCTGTCCGCTGCGCCCCGCGGCGCGCTCCGAAGCCTGGCACTTTGACCCGAGGGACGGGGTGGGGGCGACTCGCCGAGGCTTGGCACGGGGCGGGGGGAGGAGACTTTCATCAACTTAAGGCCCCATGATGGGGAGTGCACTACAGATTTCCGGGAGGCCAGGTGCTGTCTTCTCAGCATCAGCCACCTCGCACATCTCCTCACCCCATTTGCGGAAGGACGTGATTCCAGAAGGCTCCTCCACGCACAGTCAGCTTGCTTGTGGCAGAAGGAAGCTGTGGTCCCCGTCGTCAGGGGCCAGGGCTAGGGTGGGAATGGGGGTAGCCAGCAGATCTGCAGCAGGCTGGGGTAAAAGGGCATAGGAGGCCGTTGTCGGCAGCTGACCCTGACTCTGGGGCCAGGCACTGTGGATGGCTCAAGGCATGTGTGGTTCGGGTAGTGCTCACCGTAACTTTGCGACGTGGAAGTTAGTATTCTCACTTGAGGAAGGAGAAAATGAGTCCCAGAAAGGTGAGCATTGAGGCCATGCAGGTAGTGATAGGTTAGGGGTGCAGCCTGGGAGAGAGGGAGCCCTAGCTGGTTGGCTCAGAAGCAGGTGGGAAGTTCGTCCCCGTGGGCTGGTGAAGAGAACACAGCGCCTGAGACCTAGTACTCTTGAATCCAGTGGAGGGCAGCTGGGGGCTGCTGCTGTGGTTTCTGGCTCTGTGCTTCCCAGCTGCCTCCATGTAAGGCATTTCTGGGAGAGTCTTGGTGTCTAAGGGGAGCTGGTACCTTGGCCTCTTCACAAATACCTTCATAGTCCTGTTTTTCTCCTAGGATGAGTTTTTAACACGTAAAGTGGCCCCACTGATAATTCAGCTGCTTTGGGAGAGGCTTGGGCAGGGGGCACAGGAGGTGTGTGGAGGGGGATGGGTGTGTGCTTGTCTGGAGCAAGTGTCCAGCTGGCAGGAATGAGACCTGAACTGATCCTGACCACCCCCTAAGGTTTCCCTCCTTATGAGATGTGAGCGTGAACAAGCAGACTGTCTAGCAGAGCTGGACCTTCACTAGAAAAATGGGGTTTTCTCATGTCAACTTAGGCAAATGGCTGAGCCCGAGCTTCCTCATCAGAGATTGGGGTTGGTCAAAGGCTTGACTGCATGGAGCGGCTCTGTAATGCTGGAGCCCCCTTGCCTTCCTGGGCAGTCTCCTCAGAGCCTGAGTGTGATGATTCCTAATGTGGGGGGAGGTTTAAGAGGACAGTCATGCCTGCCCCCTTGCAGTGGTCCCATTTCACTGACTGGCGCTGGGTGCGGTGGGGTGAGGCTCTCTGAATGTCCAGCAGAGTGAGCTGGGGTCAGTGAGTGAGAGGATTTGGTAGGGTTGAGAGTTCCCTGTGGGGTGATCCTTTAGTCCTGGAGGCATCTTCCCAAATTGTCCCTCTGGAGGCCACTGGCTTCCCCAACCCTGGTGCTACATTGGAGTGTTGAGGGTGCTGTCATCAGAGCCCAGACACAAAAACAGCTGGTGTGGGCTAGCTGTGTGACTTTAAGTAAGTCCCAGCCCCTGTCTGGACCTCAGTTTCCTTCTTTTGTCAAGCAGGTGGGTTAGACCAGACAGCAGTGGTTTTCAAACTCCTCCCACCCCCAGTGAATTCTTACACAGAACCCCAACTTATAGTATAGATAAAGGGGAAATGCTCTGGCTCCCCTTCCTCATGCTGGTGGCTCTTGAAGCAGAGTCTAAAAATCCCCGGATGATCTCTGAGGTTCCTTTTTGTGAGGTCCTGGGAAATCGGTGTTAAACATCAGAAGTGTTGTGTGCTATGAGGGTGGAAGACGGGAGTGCGAGTCCTAGTGATTCCATTAAGAGAAAAGTAGGCTTCGTCCTCGGAAGGTCTGGAGCAGACATGTGCCTCTGATCAAAAGTTGTAGCTGTGTCCCTCCCCTCTGCCATGCGGTTTCATCTGTTCAGGGCCAGAAAGGTACCTGCCCTGGGCCTTCTCTGGGTCCTAACTGGTGACTATAATTCCACCTCAGAACTTCTCCCCTTTAGTTTTATGTCTCTCTGTTGATAAAATTGATAAAATGCAAATTCCTCTTGGGGAAAGATATTAGGAAAAGGCTTTAAGTTGTTACTTGTTGGTTTTAATCTGATGAGGCCGCTGAGCAGCGGCCTTGAGAAGGGAGGCTGGGCCACCACATTTAAATCAACAAACATTTAGGCAGTGCCTGTTGTATACCAGCTGTGACAAGGGGACAGAGGTGAGAATGTGACAACCACTGCCCTCATGGGGCTGCAAGACAGGAGGCAGGAGGGAAGGAATTCCCATTTGTTGGAACCATCCAGATACTACGTAGGTCATTTTATGTATGTTTATCTCATTTGTCATAATATAGATCTTAGTCTCATTTTTTATTATGTAAAATTTTGATTGCATACAGAATATCCATGTAACCACTACCCAGAGCAAGAAACAGCATTGTCAGCACCCAGAAACTCCCCCTGTGTCCCAGACATAACCCCCCACCCAGGGGTACCCACTATTCTTTTAGCACCATAGATGAGTTTTGCCTAAGTGGAATCACACACTACGTGGTCTTTTGTGTCTGGCTTACATTCAACATTATGCTTGTGAGTTTTATCCATGTGGTTGCACGGAGCAGTTTATTCTTATTGTTGTATAATGATTTCATTGTATGGGCCTAACTCGATTTACTTATCTATTCTTCTATTGATGGCCCTTTGGTTGTTTCCTATTTGTAGTTATTACTATTAGGGCTGCTGTGAACGTTCTAACGTGGGCCATTTGGGAAAACATCTACATGTGTTTCTCTTGGGTATGTCCATAGAAACTGCCCAACAGATTTCCAGAGTGCTTGTCCCAGAGTATGCTTCTCCTGGCAGTGTGTGAGGGTTCTGACTGCTCCACATTGTCACCAACAGGGACCAACAGGCCTTGTCCAGACTCATTTTCCGTGTAAGTCATTTGAAGCTCAGAGAAGTTGTCCTGCGCTCGGTGTGTGCAGAGGGGCTAGAGCTGACATTCCAGCTCAGTCCTGTGTGACTGTAGAGTCGGCTTTCTCTTTCTGGGTTAGACATAGACAGTTAGGAGCCAAAATATGAAAGCTCAAACCCTACAAATGTATGAAGAGACCTCTCTGGGAATTTAAAGGGGGAGGGGGATCTTAATCTATTTTGATGAGAAATAGAGTCATGGAGCCTCACAGAGTTGGTAGCATTTGAGCCAGGTCTTAGGGGAAGGGAGCGGTTTTGCTAGGAGGGCTCTCCCAGCGGGCCTTCCATGGAAAGGGCCCAGCTTGAGCTGAGGCATGGCAGGAGTGAAAGTTTTGGGGAAATGGGAAAGGTTTACTTTGGCTGTAATATAGGATATGTGAGGGGGAGGGGGCTAAGGCTGGAAAGTTTAGTTGGGGCCAAACTGGTGGTCCTAGTTTGTCCTTAGGGAGCTCCCTTGCCCCCCAGACCCTGGCTACCTCTGGAGCCCAAGGCAGGGGCTCATCATTTTGCTGGGGGACTGGGGCTGTTTCGAATCCAGCTCAGCTCCTGATAGCAAACGGAAGATCTTAGCTGTTCTAGGGAATAGTCTCAGGGTATCTGTCAATAGAATTTTTTGGAGTTTTCTGCTTCCCTCTAGGTGTGTGAAATGAGTAACTCCACCCCTCAGGACCTACTTGACCCCAAAGAATATGGTTGACAGCGGTCCTCTGTCACCCTCTGCGCTAGTCTCAGGAAATTTGCCAGAATGGGGGCGGGGGGGGTGAGTGAGGGGGATCTAGCTTCAGATTTTGGTCGAGCCAAACTTTCCAGGAGGATCCCAAAACCTTTTCCCTAGAAGGGAATTGAAATAATTGTCTCCGTTGCTGTGGAAAGCAGAAGCACAAATAGTGGCCTGGGATGTTCCAGATATTAACAGTAATAACCACCTTTCTTATTTGCCTGGGAGTTTATGCCCTTATCACAAATGGATCCCCACACGGCTGTGTGAAGCACACGATAGAGATGTTTTCAGTCCTGTTTACACATGAGGGGACGGAGGCCCAGAGGGTGCCAGGCTGTGTGGGTTAGACAGCCACTACACACCCAGGCTAGTCTAGAACTGGGACTCCTGGGAGCCTGCTCTTTTTTGTATTCCATACTTGCTGGGCTCAGGCCAAGCACAAGGTGAAGACTGAACAGGGTGGAGGGTGCTTGATGGACCATGGGCATCACAGACAGGAGTTCAGCAAGTGACCGTGAGAGTCAGGCCCGGGAGCCAGGCCAGCCCTGCCTGGGGGACTTCAGGGATGTGTGCCCCATGGAAGGGAAGGAAGCGGGAGGGATCCTGGTACTAGAGCTGTGGTTTGCAGGGAGCAGCACTGGAGGAAAGAGTGTGAAATGTATACCTTCTCTGAGAGCTGGAACAGTTTCAGCCCCTTGGCATTGGTGAGACGCACCCTTGTGTCATGGTGCCTCCACCCAGCCTGCTGAAAACAGTCTTTTGGGGCTCATGGGGCCCTGGGTGTGGTTGGTATCTGATTGGCAGGCAGAAGAAAAGTTGCCAATGCTAGCCGAAATGAGCTCTGAGAGGCCTTTGCTAACGACTCTTGAGAGACACATCCACAGGCAGCTGATTTTATCTGTGTCATTGGCACACTGTGCCCTGGGTCCCGCTCTTGGGGTGCTGTCCAGGGTGGCATGTGGCTGCCCCAGGAATAGTCGTCTCTGTGGAAATAACGACTTGCCAGCAGAAGGGACTAGAATTCTTGCGCCCTGTGTTTTCGGTATCTCCCTTGGGGCAGGGAGATCCCAGGGTAGGATGCAGGGTAAGTGCGGTGGTAAACACTCCCTTTGGCTCAGGGTTGTCCTCTGGCTCTCACTGGGGTGCTCTGGGCAGGCAGTTAGGTCCAGGAACCTGAGGCTTCTCTGACAAGAGATGAGGTCACGGAGCTAGTTGTGGGCAAAATTGGAAACAGAACCTCCAGCTCCCGACTCCTGGGGCCTGCCACCATTTGTCACGCCACTCCTGTCCCTCTTTCCCTTGGGGTGATGAGTGAGAGAGTTTACAAATCAGTCCAGACTCGCAGTTGGGTGGTACAGCCCCTCGGGGAGCTGAGGTCATGACAATCCCTTACCTTTCTACTGCATCCTGTAGTTTACAAAATAATTTCATGATCTGCAGTGGTTTGTACAGGATTAACCCCTTTAGCAGATGGGGAAGCTAAGTCTGGCAGTTTAAACGACTTACCCAGGCAGTTGGGACTCGAACCCACAACTTCTGAGTCAAAGATGAGCGCTCTCCCTCTCCCGCCTCACTTTTTCTGCCCCTTTTTCTCAGCAGCCGACCTGAATTTCAGGAGAACAAACTGCTGAACTTGGCCATGGGGCCGTTTCTCTGAACGTGTTCAGAGCAGATCTGAAGAAGTGAGGAGGGCTCCTTTTCTGTCTCCCTAACAGGTTCGAATTGACATAAATCAAATAACCATACATTGTCAGTCACTGGTGAGAACAGGCTTGGGCAGGATAGTTCTGGAGGAGCTAGGGCTGTTGATTGTTGTTAAATTATGAGCTCCGTGCAGCTCATTACTTTTAGGCCCAGACTCAGGCTTGCGCCAATGTTCCTGGCTGAAGTTCTGACCTCAGGGTTCCTCTGGTTTCAGGGCTGTATGCTCCAGGCCTCAATGAGGAGCCCAAACATGGAGACGTTCAAGCAGCAGAAGGTGGAGGACTTCTACGACATCGGAGAGGAGCTGGGCAGGTAAGAGGCTGGGAGAGGTGGAGGGGGCACCTCTCCTGGGGCACTTTTCGCTTGATCGTGTAGGCACGGGATTGTCACGGGACTCCTGGGAATACAATCCTGAGGAATTCATCTTCAGTGTGCGGCTCTGCAAATAGTTGTCTCTGTGGAAATAACAACTTGCCAGCAGAAGGGAGTAGAATTCTTGCGCCCTGTGTTTTCAGTATCGCTTGGCTGACAGTAATGGCGAGTCTAAAGGATTCTCGTGTCATCTGTTACTCTGCTCACAAAGCCCTCCCCAGACTCTGGACTGAGACCTGTCCTGTTGGTTTTCTTCTCTGAGTCCCACTTGGGATTCTCCATGGCTCTTGGGATTTTGTTTCATAAGCTCAGCGCCTGAATGGGAGGTGAAGTAACCCTCCTGAAAATGGATTCGTGTTGAGTAACAGGCCTCACGAGCCTCGTCGTGAAGGTTCCTAGGATCTGAGTTACTGGGTGCGTTTTCAGCTGGGCTAACTCCAGAACGCAGCTGGGGATAAATTCTGAGATCTGAAAGTAGTTACTGTGTGGAAAGAAAGGAAGATTTTCCAAAGCTCCCTTCTTGCGTTCCATTTCTCGAATCTGCTCGTATTTATTTAGCTGGTTTTTCAGTGATTACAGAACACCAGCACTAGGGTTTGATTCTCACTGCAGTGCCTGAGATGGGAATTCCTTTCACTCTCATTTTTCATGTGAGGAAACTGGTCCCAAGAGTTTAAGCAAGTTGCCCGAAGTTGCTCAGCCAGCGAGTGACGTGGCCAAGGTCTGGCCTGTCCAGTTTGTACCTGCACCCTGTCATGCCTTTTCCAATAAGTACAGTGCTTGCATACTCACGTGAGCTTGGCTGTACACCCAGCCTCACCCCTTTACGCCCCTAGCAGAGTGAAAACTTGGGGGTTTAAGGCCTTCACTGTATCCATGATGCAAAACAGAAGGCCTTTCCCCTTTATAGAGCTCTTGGGTTCAGACCTAATTCTCTTACTTTTATTTATTTATTTTATTTTTAATTTTATTATTTTTAAAGATTTATTTATTTGAGAGAGAGAGAGAGAATGTGAGCAGGGGGAGGGGCCGAGGAAAAGAGAGAATCCTCAGGCAGACTCCCCCCGGGTGTGGAGACCGATGTGAGGCTTGATCCCAGGACCCTGAGATCATGACCTGAGCTGAAATCCAGAGTTGGATGCTCCGCCGACGGGGCCAGCCAGGTGCCCCATCGCTTACTTTTATTTTTAAAGACAAAATAGAGAGAGCTTCAAAGCCAGAGGAGACTTACTTCAAGAAGAAGGTGCATTACTTCAAGTCCAGGGAGTGCTTGTCCTGGCTGACTTGCTGGCTGGGTGGGGGAGCCAAGGACTGCAGAGACCCAGGAGGGGCACGAGTCCTCAGCCTTCTGTCTGAGCTGATGGCCACTGGCAGTCCAGGGTGTGGAGAAGGTATGGGAAGAGGACAGAGGGCCAGAGGCTGGAAGGTGGTCAGCGGGAGGCTGCCTCTGAATGGGAAGCCAGGTGCTTCTCCTGATGTGCTGATACCAGGGGGAAAGTGGCAAGCTCAGTAGCAGACCCTGGAAAGCCCTGCCAATGGCATTTGATTCGGTAGCCTTGGCCACATTCTACATGGAGGGGTCTGTGCTAAGTGCTCTGGGCACAAAGTTGAATAAGACACGGACAGTTTCTGCCCTCCTGGAGCTCCAGCCTGGCAATGGGGGCCGCCATGCACATGCCAAGGGCAGAGTTGGAAGGGACCTTGTTAGGGTCGGGGGCTCTAAAGAAGGAAGTTGAGGCTGTTTTGTGGGGAATTCACCTATTATTCCTTCTTAGTCCTGTCTCTCCCCACCTTTGTGTATCCGGGCTATTAGAGCTGGAAGAGGCCTCTTGTTCTCTGGTCCTTCAGCGCAGCAGGGTGGGAGGGCCTGTACCTCACAGACCAGGAGCTTTGGATCACCCCCCCCCCACAGCTCTAAAGCACTAACTGGACGTAGCGTGCGTAAGAGGCTGCAGAGCCCTGAGGCTTTTGGAATGGCTTGACATCCTAGGATTTGTGGTCTAGAGGCCAGATGAGCTAGGAGGCCTTTAGAGATCCTTTCTTCCAGGCTCTTCATCTGAAAACGGAGGAGACCAAGCTCAGGGAGTGTGGGTGTCTTGCTGGGGGCCATGCATAGGCTGGAGCTAGAGTCGTCTACAGATGAGCTCTCTGATTCAGAAGCGACAGTCCTATTTTCCTCCCCTCCCCTCCTTTTCTTCCCTTAACGTGCATTGAGGAGCTACTGGGTGCCAGCCCCTGTCCAGGGTGGTGGTAAACAAGCCGACACATTCCCATCCTTTTGCAGCTTATGATCCACTGGTGGAGAAAGGCACTAAACCCGTGAACAGGGGACTCGAAAGGACAACTCTTTATAACCTGTGTTAAGGGCTGTGCAAGGAGAGAGCAGGAGGCACTGAGAGAGCGTGGGGCACATGGTTGAGACCAGGTGGCCAGGGAGTGCTGCTCGGAGGAAGTGACTGTTCATTTAAGAGCTGAGGGGTAAATGTGCTGGTGAAGGCAAGACCAGGGACACAGGCCCAGAGGTGGGGTAGAGCTTGCAGAAATGGGAGCTGTGGGTAAGCCGCACTAGATGACGTTGGAGACATGGGTGGGGGCCGGAACCAGCCAGTGAGCTCCCTGTCAACACAGAGTGGTGGCCAGATTTGGCCTCAGGTGTCAACATAGGTTGGAATTTGTGTCCCCTTCCTAGCTGTGCAACCTTAGGACAACTTACTCAACCTCTCTGGGCCTCTGTTCTCTTACCCATAAGATAGGAATAATCACAGTATGTAGTCCATGGTTGCCGGGATTAAGTGAGATGCTGAGTCTATGGTGCCCATCACAGAGCCAGGCACGGGGTGAGTGTTCAATGAACGAGAGCTTCTGGCCTTTGAAGGAAGTCTGGGGCACCAAGGCCCTGCCTCCCACCTCTGGAGCCCCCTAGGAGGGACTCTGCCAGGCTCAAATGAGTCCACACTGTATAAGTCCAGTTGTGTAAAGTTCAAAACAGGCAAAATCAATCAGGGGTGCTAAAAGCCGGAACAGCGGTTATTCTTCAAGAACTAGTCACTGGAAGGGGGCATGCGGGAGGTTCTCGGGGTGGGGGGTGTGGTTCTGATTCTTGGTCTGGGTGCTTGTTTCACTGATGCATTCTTTTCATGGAAATATATCAAGCCATACATGTTTAGGTCCATCTTCCTGCAGGCGTGTTTTACCTGAACTAAAACCACCCATTAACAAATAAGGCATCCTTCACCCTCCTCCTGGTCCTGTTCTGGTCCCCGAAGCACGTGTTTTTGATTCCTTTGGAGGCCTTGGGTGTCTTTATCCTACAAGTAAGAGGACATCCATGAAAAAAGCTGAGAATCCGCCTTTGGATCAGGATGGCGAGCGCTGGCTGGAGGGTCCTGGGCTGTGATCCCGCTTGACCCTGTTGTGCATCTTGCCTGACTTCTGGCTCCCAGCACTGAGTGCGGACACTTGGCTGTGCTCCCATTTTGGCACCAGCCTGCTGGGGATGCTGGAGATCGCGTGCTGTTTCTGGAAATGCTTGGAGAAATGCTGGCCTGCAGATTCGGGCTTTTCCCAGCCTTGGTAGCCGGGGTTAGGTGGAGTGGGGGAATATGAGAGCAGGACTTTTAAAGAAAAACCCACCCAACTCCTCCTTTTTAGTCAAGGCCAGGACCAGAGAGGGGAAGTGACTGGTCTGAGGTCCCTCGGGGGTGGGGACATGTGGTCTGACTCTTAGCCTGAGACTCTGGCTACCACGCCCTAAGAACTCACAAAGCACAAACTCAGTTTTGCTCTCATTTGAATGTTTCTGGTGAATGGGGAGAATATGTGGCAGGGTGGTCTTGTCTGTTTGACCTTGAGAGTAGGGTAGCTCTGTCAGAATCAGGAGGGTGAGCATTTGGAAGGAGCGATGTTCCTCAGAGGGAGGGCGCTGGTGGATAGGCCCTCTCTCTGGGGATGTATGCCCAAGAAGACAAGGTAATTTAATGTATATGATGGTCTGTGCTTTAATGATCGGTGCTTTCTTCTTTCCTGTACTTATATTATTTTCCTTTACTTAGATTGTTCCATTAACATGAAATCATAAAATGTTATACTGAATTGGATCTCAACAAGAGGTTAGTCCCAATCTCCATTTTTTTTTTAAAGATTTTATTTATTTATTCGACAGAGATAGAGACAGCCAGCGAGAGAGGGAACACAAGCAGGGGGAGTGGGAGAGGAAGAAGCAGGCTCATAACGGAGGAGCCTGATGTGGGGCTCGATCCCATACCGCCGGGATCACGCCCTGAGCCGAAGGCAGACACTTAACCGCTGTGCCACCCAGGCGCCCCCCCAATCTCCATTTTATAGACAAGGAAAGTGAGGCTGAGAGAGGGGAGGTGATTTTGTCCAAGGTCACAGAGTACGCAGTGTGGAAGGTGGAGCTCAAAGAAGCTTTTCAACTACACTGTGCTGGTTTAAACAAAGAGACAAATATTTATATGTTCATTCGGCTTTTATCCACAGCCCCAGCTCTAGTCAGGAGCCTACCTCACCATGACTCCACACGTGCTCTCGCCCCCTCCCCTCTTCCCTGGCGAAGACACCAGCCACAAGCCCTGTTACTTACGGGAGGCTCATGTGTGCAAGGCACCCTGCTAGGCACATAACCTGCAGAATCCCCTTTCGTATGGACAGGAGCCTTGGGGCAGGGAAGGAGCCACTGTTCTTGAGCCTCGCCCTTCCTAAACAGAGCTGAGGAATTCCCTGCAACATCCATATTGATAGGGCTGCCTGCCAGACCCAAGTCACCCGATGGGGTTCTCTATGGTTAAGATCACACACTCAGTTTAGGGGGCGCCTGGGTAGCGCAGTCATTAAGCGTCTGCCTTCAGCTCAGGGCGTGATCCCAGCGTTCAGGGATCGAGTCCCACATCGGGCTCCTCCGCTGGGAGCCTGTTTCTTCCTCTCCCTCTCCCCTGCTTGTGTTCCCTCTCTCGCTGGCTGTCTTTCTGTCACATAAATAAATAAAATCTTAAAAAAAAAAAAAAAGATCACACACTCAGCTTAGACAGGTCAACCTCTTTGGGAGAGAAACAAGACCTCCAGGAATACGTAGAGCTCAGATTTACCCAGGCTGGGTTCTATAGCCCATTCTAGCCACAAAGCACTATAGAAAACTACAATAGCAGGTGTTTGGATTGACCTGTCTCAGTCCTTGGGGAAAGGGTTTCCGAGGTGAACTCTGAAGCAAAGGAGCTTTTATTATTTCTTTTTAAATTAAAAACTTTTTTTTTTAAATTATAGAAGTAATGCATGGCAAATGCCATAAAGCTCTGAAGAGTTCAAGTAAAAAATCAACTCCCTCCACCTTCCCTCCTTGTCTCATGCGCACAGCTAGACTTTGCTGACAATTTTCTTCTATCACCTTCCAGAACTTTTCTAAGTAAAGCAACTGTGTACGGGGACCCAGATGGGATCACATGACCATGACAATCTACCACTTGCTTTTTTCACTTAATGAAATGCGTTGAATATCTTTTTACAGCACTATATGGAGATCCATGAGACTTATTTTGGATGAAAGGTTTTTTTTTTAATATAAAAAACTTAAGAAGGCAAGTTAAGCCAATGAGAGATTAGTAGCCTTAACTCAGCAACTATTTTTATTTCTGAGTTCTACCTTCTCATTTTTCCAGGGCTATTTCTCACGACCACACGTCCCCTCCTCTTTCATGTCTGCTTGAGGCACATATGTTCAGAGTTAACATTCCCCCCAGTGCTGCGCTACTGGGGCAGGCTGGGGAGGCCACGGGGAGCAAGGCAGCGCTCATGGCCCTGGGACTGCCTCCATGAGACCTTCGCACATGTTTGTACCGAGCCTTCAGCTCCTTGAAGGCAGTTTCTCTTATTTTGTTTTTTGTTTGTTTGTTTAAGTGTGTATTCAAATTCCAATTAGTTAACACAGTGTAATGTTAGTTTCAGGTGTACAATATAGTGATTCAGCACCCGGGGCTTATCACGACAAACGCCCTCCTTAATCCCCCACCTGTCCCACCCCTCCCTTCACCCCCTCCCTTAGGTTCTTATTTCGAGTATCACTATAGCACTGAGTCAGAGGCCAGAGGGCCCAACAACTTCTGTGACTTCTCCTTGCTCTTTCCTTCAAGGTCTAGGTCAAATGTTGTCTCCCTGGCAAAGCCTAACCCACCCTATCGTACTCTACCCCCTTCTGTGTATTTAATTACCCCTTATTCTGGACCCACACCCCTATTAAGTGCTCAGGTCATCAGATTTCATGTTACCTGAAAGGGTTCACCTGGTCATCTCCCCACTGAAGCTTCCTCCAGGCTGGGCTCCCCTCTATCGTGTCCAGAGCCGGCCTTCTACACTTGAGAAGGGCTCCGCACCTGCAGTGAACTGCAGCACTGTTTGGGACCTGCCCTGAGTTAAATCTGAGGCAGAAAACCTCAGCCAAGCCCCCAATACCCATAGGCCTTGAACTCCATGAACACCAAGTGGAAAACAAAATGCAGTAATTACCTCCATTTCCCGGACACACAGTATTATATTTAATCCTTGTCATATCCTGTGAAGTAGTTATTACTCCCATTTTACAGATGGAGAAACTCAGTCTCCAAAATGTTAGGTACTTGGCTTAAGAAATTCAGATCTGCCTTATCAAGGAGAAGCCAACCAGGAAATTCTGCTTTGTGTGACACAGCAAATCTCAGAAAAAGTCAGAAATAAAAGCCAGAGACTTTTCTGGACAGAGCCCTGTCTCCTGCCGTGGGGTGGGATTTTTGTGACTCTCTGATCACATACACACTTGTATTTCCTGTTGCTGGGAAGGTGAATGTGGCTGACATGTATTAAGAATTTTCTGCACTCGTGTCAGTGTCTGTGCCAGGTACTTCCCATCCTTCCAGAACAATATTGAGCTGGGTCACATTCCCACTTCACAGATGAAGAAACTGAGGCTCAGAGAAGTTTTACAGTGGACTCTTTCCCTCATGCCAAAAGGCTTCTTTGCCGTGAACACCAAACTTGTCTTCTTCAGGCCCAGGAAGCTTTCAGCTCGGTGTTAGTGGCAAGGTAGCCGTTTGGGCCATAGCTGTGGCTGGAGCAAGCCAGTGGTTTCTGAGAGATGAGTGGGGAATGTGGATGCGCACGTTCATGTCTACACGCTAGGTCGTTATCACAGTCCAATGACACTTCCTGGACACCCACTGGTGATGGGCACCGTGATGGATACAGGACACCTGGGGCTTAGGCCTTGCCCCAGAAGAGCTTAGGCCCAGTCGTGGCACAGGGGTACCGTCCTTAGATGAAATGAGATGGAAGGCCACGAGCTAATGGGGGGACCCCAAAAACATGTGCCGGTTGTTCAGAGGAGGAAATCATCACCCTGTGTAGGATAGCTCCTCACAGTCTAATCCAGGAGATGGCGGGTAACCACCCAAGGTTAGGGCTCTGAGGATGAGTGGGCCTGGGCTTGGGCAAGAGGACGCATGGTGGGGGTTGAAGGGTGGGGCTGCCGGGAGGACAGGCGACTGCAGAGGGCCCTGGATGACAGAGGCCATGGAAGAAGGAGGGAGGTGCTTTCATCACTCATTGTTAGGAAAACAAAGCACAAAGCCACTCAAACAAAGTGGCTGCATTGCCCACGCTTCCGTCAGAAGCTGGCACACGGGGCAAATCGTTTCGCTTGCCCTGAGGGGTAGGTCTCATTGAGGTCAGTTTGCATGAGGAAAACTGTAAGAGCTGGGGGGAGGTACTTGTGTGGGGTGTCACTGAAACCATCGTATATCGACAGTGTACACTGTCTTTTCTGCTTCATCGCCGGTATGGGTATTTTTGTTGTGTTGTTTTTGACTCGGCATTGTTTTATTTACACTGTTCCATGTATCCTGAGTCCATATAACGTAAACATTTTTTTGTTTCAAAATAACTTCAAATTTAATAAAAAAGTTTTCAGAATAACAGAACTCCCATATATCCTTTATTCAGATGCACCAATTTTTAACATTTTGTCACCTCCTCCCTCCTTCCCTCCCCCCCCTCCTCCTCCCTCTGCTCCTCTCCCTTCTTTCTCCTTCCTTTCTTTTTGTCTGTCTATCTGACCGTCTGTTATGCTTCTGAACCATTTGAAAGTAGGTTGCAGACCTTCTGCCTCTTTATCCCTTACTACTCAATTATGCATCTCCTAAGGGCTTGACTATTCTCATCCATATCTACAGAACAGTTTTATTTTTTTTTTAAGATTTTTATTTATTTATTTGACAGGGAGAGAGACAGCCAGCGAGAGAGGGAACACAAGCAGGGGGAGTGGGAGAGGAAGAAGCAGGCTCCTAGCGGAGGAGCCCGATGTGGGGCTCGATCCCATAATGCCGGGATCATGCCCTGAGCCAAAGGCAGACGCTTAAAGACTGAGCCACCCAGGCGCCCCTACAGAACAGTTTTCAACTTCAGGACACTTAACTCTGATACAATATTTTCATCTCCGCTATCACCCTCATTCCAATTTTGTCAGTTATTCCACTAGTGTTCTTTATGGCTGTTTTCTCCCTGCAGAACAAGGTGCAGTGCAGACCATAGACTGCATTTCGTTGTCATATCTCTCTGGTCTCCTTTCATCTGGAACGGTGCCTCAGCTTTTCTTGGATATTTTCGAAGAATGCTAGCCTTAAAAAAAATATAGACACAGTGCAGTCCATATACATTTGTTAACTTCATAGCATTCTGCCACACAGACATTGCCAGTGTACTTAAAGTCCCCCTGTTGTTTCTCACTACTAAAAATAAATGTTCCTGTGGACATATTTGTTTAATTTCCTCTCTGCATTATTTCTGCTGGGTGTGTTCCCAGAGGTGGAATACAGGGTCGAAGGTTAGGACTGATTTGTGTAATGGTTGAAACTAGATACTGAATCAGTTTACCAGGTCACCAGGAGGGGCTTATTTCCGTGTGGCTTTGTCAATACGCGTTCATTGTTTTTGTTTGTTTTTGGTACTTGAAGAGTTTTGTAAAGAGACATTTGTGTTTTCACGGTGGGGAAATTTAAAGTGGTTGAGATCTTCCGTGCTTCTCCCTTAGTTCCAAGCTTTATTTCTCTCTGTGACTCTGCCCTCCTTCGCGGTGTTTACACTTCATTACATTTTCAGTCATTGGATAATTTGAAGTTTTGAGAACAGCACAAGGCAGGTAAGGCAAATATAATCATTCCCATTTTATAAGTGAATGCAAATGAGGCTTGGGAAACGTACCTGACCCAGCCCAGCGGGGACCTGAGGCAGAGAGCTCATCCCTGTGGCCTGATGGTGTGGCCTTCCTTCCCTCAGAGTCAGAAGGGACACAAGGTCTTTAGGAGACCACAGAAGTCCAGCAGAAGGTTCCACGTCTTTGTACGTACTTTTAGAAGCTGGCTGGAAGGGGTCTCTAAGAAAACTTTCTGAGAGCTCTGGGAGGAGTTGCCTGGGGAGGGGGCTGGTTTTGAGGGCAGAGGAGAGGAGAGTGTGGTTCCCCTGTACTTCTTGCTGAGGAAACCCACGTGTGGGGGAAGAGCTGAGGCTAGTGGTAGGAGTTTGGGCCTGAGGTACCCAACACCTTAGGCGCAGTAAAGCAGCCCAGGCTCCGACAGGGCAGGTGGGAGGTTGTGGGAGACCCCGAAACTTCCAGGTCTTCCCACAGAGGTAGCTGTGGCCTTCAGTGTCTCTCTGGGAGATTGACCCAGTCTCCCAAGCAGCCTTCACCAGGCTTTGGAGCCCAGAAAATTTAATCTGCAAGGGCTCCTACACTGTCTAGTCTAGGAGACGGAAAACTATAGCCCTCTGGCCGCATCAGGTCCGCCACCTGTTTCAGTGGCCCTGGAGACGTGAACGGGTGTTGCAGATAAACAGTCCCAACAGATTTGATGAGAGGGAACACTGACTTTGGACCCCAGGTGGGCAAAATGTTATCCCTCCCCCCACCAAAATGTTCCATTCTTCTCCTTGGAAGATCTGTATTACAAAAAATGATCAAAACAAAATAAAGCTCCTTATTATATTTTGAATTTCATCAACTAAAAATTTGTGGAGATTTTGTTTGCTTCCTCATTACATACATACCTTGATTTTGCTTCTTGGTCTGCAAAGCAGAAGCTATTTACTACCTGGCTCTTTGTGGAAAATGTGACTACTCCTAATTTACTTCAGTAGAATTCACAATTTAAGCAACAGAACTTGTAAAAAGCGGATTATTATGGGGTGGGGGACAGGAAATAAACCAGTCAAAGTGAAGGGGCTGTTATGGAAAAGGAGGAGGAAGGGGTGAGCGGAGGTCCACTTGCCCCCCTTCCCTGCCCTCCCTCTCAGAGCCTGTGAGGAACCTCCGAGAAGGCATTTTCAGACCCAGCATCTAACTAGATTAATCCTGTGCTCTTCAGACCATGCTGGGTGGGAAGAAGAGAAAATCCTCCGGGTAGGAGGGATTGAGTGTCTTCTCTACGTCTGGTCCTGCACTAGCCACAGGGGTTCATTACCTGGTCTAATCCTCTTGCAGCCTGTGTGGTGATAGGTCTTTCTCCCGTTTTGCAGATGAGGAAGCTGGAGTTTAGTGAGCTTGGCTGACTTGCCGTGGTAAGTGTCACAGCTAGGATTTAAACCCATGACTCTGACTCCTGGTCCAACGCTCCCTTTGAGGTACCAAGTTGCCCAGAATTTTCTTTCTGCCTGAGATCATCAGGTCCCCTCCAGAGAACAAGGAGGGAGGCTGATACAGTTGTCTCATGCTCTTGGTGGGCGACTGGAGATCTGCTGAGAGCCTCGTTGTCCTGCATCGGGTGTCTCTCCAAGGCTAGCACTGCCCCCCTACTCATCCCCTGCCTTTGGTGGTCAGCATCTAACCCTGAGGCCTCAGGACCCTAATCTTGAATCCTGAGCTGCTGGTTCCTGGCATCCTGGCCACAGGGCCTGGAGGGTGATGAAATATCCTTCCCTCCTCAGGGTGGGGTTCACTTGGCACCCTGGGGCAGGACCCACAAGCTAAAGGGGGGAGGTTAGCTACAGTGAGGTTCTGGGGGGGCAAAGCATTCCTACCAGTCTTTTGGAGGAGACCCCCATTTCTCTCCCATCTGTCCCCCTTTCCCAGCTGAGAAGACAGGGCAGAGGGGAGAAGGGCAGCTGAGGGACGTCGTCAGGAGGACAGGCTCAGGGCAGGAGACTGATGAGCCCTAGCCTGGCAGGGACTATTCCGGGTGCCAGAGCCACCAGGCCCAGGTTTGATTTTGACTCTGCTACTGTGAGCTTTTAGACCTCGGGCAGCTTCACTCTCATAGGCTCTGTTTCTTCATCCTAAGATGGTCCCCGTCTCATAGGATTGTTGAAATACCACATGTGGAATCTGAGTCCCTTCATGTTTTCCAGCCTTCTGGGGTTCCATTCTTTAATGTCCAGATAAGAATAACGAGCATTCCATTCCAGGGTAACAGGAAGTCCTCTTTCTAATCCAGCCTTTCTGGCTCTCCCTGGGGAGTACTCACATCCTCCTCCATGTCCCAGGGCCTTGGGCTTGGGGGCCCCTTCCTCCTTTGACACAAGCCTGGGCCCCCTCTGTGACCTTGTCTCACACATGGACTCGGGCCCATTTCTGAGTGCCTTCCCTCACCACCAAGACTGGTTGCAGGGTACGCTGAGTTCCTCATAAGGCTTGGGGGTAATGAGAGGAATTTCTGCACAGAGATGACTTAAAGCATGGTAGCAGACCCCTCTGGTCCTTGACTCCTGACCTCTGCCATGATGCTGAGCCTTCCAGGACCCCACCCCAGGCCCCCAATCTGCTACCATCCTTCATACTTCTTACCCAAGGGAGACCCTTTTACTTTCAGCTATAGTGTGTTTAGCTCCTTGTGGCAACCTGTCCTTGAGTGGACCCTGGCTTTTTTTAAATCCTGAATCAAAGGCCTTAAAGTTTTTCCCAAACAAGAGCCACCTCTGACCTGTACCCACCTTGCCCCGTGATGGAGTCTTCTGTGTCCCTTAGTAAACGATAACAGCTCTGAGTAACTTTCAAAATACCACTTTCCCCATTCCTGCCATAGATGTAAGGGCGTAGCCTGGCATTTGGGAAGGGCCAGCAAATGGTCACAGATATGGACATCATTTCGCTAAAAGCCTGGCAGTCTGTTGTTTTGAAGGGCTCATGGGGAGGAGCTGGGTTGGGCAGCTTCTCTGTTACCTCAGTTGATCATGAGACTCCTGATGGAGCAAGTCTCTGTATTATTCTCTCCTGGCTATATTAATCTTACCTCTTTGTGTTTGCTCACACTAGACCCTTACTGAGATGCCACCCTCTCCACCTCCACCGCCCTCCCCTCCCAACCCCTGCTTGTGCGTGGTGTCTACCGTACTCAGCATTCCTTTCTTGCTAGAACTACTCTCTTCCCTCTCCCCTATCCCATGCCCCTTACCACCCCTGCCCAGTAGAGTGGAGCTGGGCTGGTCCTTGTGCAGGGGTAGCCCCTGATTGACCCCAAAGTGACCCATTCATTGGCTAGCTGGTATCCTACGAGATGGCTGGGCTAAAACAGCTCTGCCCACTAGGAGCAGTGATCCTTAGCTAAAAGCCAATTAAATGTCCTCTCTCTGAGACTTGACTCAGAGCATGAGGAGGGAAGGGAGCGGCCACTGAAGAGGCACTGATTCCACAAGCTAATTCCTTTATGGCCTCTAGGTTCACTTCCCATTCCAGCCTGGATCCTTCCAGCGACTACCTTTCCCTCAAAGAGCTTGAGTAGCAGGCTTTCCCTGTGTCATCTGTCCTCACCCGTGCATGGAGCCTTGCTCCAGCCGCTTCCTCCCGGAAGCCCACCCAGATTAATGCAGGCATGTTGAGTGTAGGCTGGTGGGGAGTGTCTACATTCCCACAACACATGTGGCCACCCTTGTCATTATTTGCCCTAGAGTCTGCTTTCACTGAGTTTTGTGCTGCCCCTTGACGAAAAGCTGCCCCAAAGCAGCTCACAGTCCAGTGAGTTTTCCGATCACAGGGTCTGGAGGCCCTTCTGTTCTATTTCCTAGTGCTTCACACAGTGATGGGCACATGGTAGGTGCACCATAAGCGTTCAGATGAGTTCTGGTCTCCGTTGGCTCCTCTCTGTAGTCTCTATGCTGGCTTTGCACCGTGACCTTAGTCATGTTTCTCCTCTTCTCTGGTCCGCAGTCCCCTTTCTTCCAGTTTAGAACATGGCTACCTCCATGGCCTGGCACAGCTGGCGAAGGTTTTGGGAGGTAGGAGCTAAGTGGGGCACTGAAGGGTGGTTAGAATTCGGATAGGCTGAGTAGGAAGGGTGGGCATTCTGGATATAGATGGATATAGAGCCTCCAAAAGGGACAAGAACATGCAAGGTATGTTCGCAGGGGGTGGGTCCCCTTGAAACTAGGTGACCAATTCTGGCCAGAGAGCCATGGGCAAACCCAGGGTAGCAAACACAGGATGGGACAAAAATCTAAACTAGCCTTTAAAGATTTAACGGTATTAGTCTCGGGGTGGGTGGGGCAGGGAAGGAGGGGAAGGTAGGACTATGGGTGATTCAACAGTTTTTTTATTTATACTTTTCTGTATCTTCTAAAAAAATTTAATACATATTTCTTATGTTACAGGGAACATATTGCTTTTTAAGTATTTCATGCTCAGAGGTTTGGACTTTTTGCTGGTTTTAAGCTGGAAGAGAGTTTCATGGGACCGGATGGAGAAAGGGGTGTGGGAGTCAGGCTAAGTTCACTCTTTAGGGATCTTGTCTGTTAGGTGAAGTGACACGTACTTGCATGTATTCTAGCTCAAGGCCTAATTCCAGCTACTGCTGGCTTTAGGAAGCTCTTCTGAGTAAGAGCTTCCCAAAATAAGTCTGGAAAACCTTTGCCTAGGACTTTAAAGAACATGCCCATTAACTGAGAATAGAACTTCAACTATTAATGGCAGCAGGTGCCCATTTAGTGATGACAGTGTTGGCCTTTTCCGTTGTCTCTGTGAGATTGCCCGGTAGCTGGTATTAACTGGCACTTGGATGATTACTCTCGTAAAGCTGCACTCTGTGCCCGCAGGTAGATGGCTCTGATTTATCTGTCTTACCTTTCCGTTGCCACTGTAGTGTCCTCTTTGCAGGGAAAGTGATTCAGGACTATGTTGAAACCATGTCTTCCCTATAGTCTGTCAGACAAAGAGTCAGGAATAAGTGGCTGGCTGATTAAACTGAAGGATGTAGGGCGCCTGGCTGGCTCAGTCAGTTAAGTGTCTGCCTTTGGTTCAGGTCATGATCTCAGAGTCCTGAGATCGAGTCCCAGTTCCTTGCTCAGCAGGGAGTCTGCTTCTCCCTCTGCCTCTGCCCCTTCCCCCTTCTTGTGTGCGCTCTCTCTCTCTCTCTCTGTCTCAAATGAACAAATAAAATCTTTAAAACAAACAAAAAAATAAACTGAAGGATGTGACTGACTTAGCTCCATTGTTTTGTTTACTCTACTTGCTGAAACTTACCTCTCAATACTTCCAAAATTTTCTCTACCCTAGCTGCTATTCCCCCCTGTCAAGCATTTTATTTTTACATATTTTGTAAGTTTTAATTCCAGTTAGTTAACATACAGTGTGATATTAGTTCCAGGTGTGCAATATAGGATTCAGCACTTCCATACATCACCCAGTGCCCATTACAGCAAATGCACTCCTTCATCCCCCTCCCCTAGTTCACCCATCCCTCCACCCCCTCCCCTCTGGTAACCATCAGCGTGTTCTCTACAATTGAGGGCCTGTTTCTTGATTTGTTTGTCTCTCTCTCTTTCCCCCTTTGCTCGTTTGTTTTGTTTCTTAAATTCCACATATGAGTGAAATCATATGGTATTTGTCATTCTCTGATTGACTTATACTTCACTTAGGATAATACTCTCTAGCTTCATCCATGTCCTTGCAAATGGCAAGATTTCGTTCTTTTTTATGGCTGAGTAATATTCCCCTGTACATAGGGACCGCATCTTCTCATGTACTCCTCCGTCAACGGACACTTGGGCTGCTTCTGTATCTTGGCTAGTGTAGATACATGCACATCGGGGTGCATGTGTCCCTTTGAATTAGTGTTTTTGTATTTTTGGGGTGAATACCTGGTAGTGCAATTGCTGGATCCTAGGGTATTTCTATTTTTAACTTTTTGAGGAACCTCCATACAGTTTTCAAGAGTGACTGCCCCAGTTTGCATTCCCACCACCAGTGCACGAGTGTTCCTTCTTTTCCACATCCTTGGCAACACTTGTTGTTTCTTGTGTCTAATCTTTTTTTTTCTAATTTTTAAAAATTTTTAAAAAGATTTTTAAAAATTTATTTATTTTAGGGAAAGAGAAAGAAGGGGGGAGGGGCAGGGAGAGAATCTCAAGCAGACTCCCCACTGAGCGTGGAGCCCTACTCGGGGCTCGATCCCATGACCCTGAGATCACAACCTGAGCCAAAACCAAGAGTCAGATGCTCTTAACCGACTGAGCCAGCCAGGCGTCCCCATGTCCAAGCCTTTTAATGAGATGTTCTTTTTTCCTTTGGAGCACCTTCTGTCTCATCTCCCTTCCTCTCTTCCCTTAGTTCTCCTCAGTCCTCAAGTCCAATAAAAATACCTCCTATTCCTCCACAGCCTTCCATGGTACTTCCGACAGCCTCGTCCGTCTCTCCAACTTCGAGGAGCCATAGCCCTTAGAGTCTGTGCCTCGTACATAATTGCTCTGAAGTAGGCTTTCTGGAGGTTCATTCTGTATCCCAGGCCAGACTGTGAACCCCTTGAGGACAGGGGCCAAATTGTATCTTTCTTTGCATGCCCAGAGCCTCTAGCATGGGGGGGGGCACAGGAGACAGTCAACAAACACAGGGGCTGGTGCAACCATGACCCAAGCTGAGCCCCAAGGGCTTGAGTTTGTGTCGACAAGCCCAGGAGAAGGTAGAAATGCAGCATCATTTTCTTCACAGCCCTGCTCACACGACCTTCTTTGTTTTCTTGCCTAGAGGGGGCGGAGCAGGGGAGCAGGCCAAGTGTGCAGAGCGGTTTGACATCCCCGCAGCTGTACAGAATGCTCGCTTGTTCTCCCTCTCATGGGCCAGAGTTGCCCCACAGCTCAGCTTCTTCCTGTGTTGGGGTTAGCCTCATGGCCTCTGTCCTGCTCCTGCTTCTCCGGGAACCCAAGCAGAGTACCTAATTCCAGGGAGAGAAGATGCCAGTGCTTCCCCTTGTGCAGGTACCAGTCTCAGCTGAGGAGATGAGGAGGAGTCCTATTGCCGTAGAAGTTCCAGATCAGGGTTGTGGCTTTCTTGGGGGTGAGGGTAAGAGAAGTAGGAAGCCTCATTTGTGGCATTGGAGCCAATAGCCCCCGGACTTGGAGTAGAGAACTTGATTCAAGTCCCACTTTGGCCATGAAGGTGTTGTGCCTTGGGCAAGGCACTTTTCGTCTCTGGGCCATGGAGCATGTTGGTGGTGCGACAGGAGCCTGAATGCAGGTCTCTTTACTCCAGGTCCTTTGCTCTCTCTACTACTGCACAGGAACACTTACTCCCTTCTGTACCTGAGGCGCTCTCAGGAATGGGGCTTTATTCCAGAGGTGTGTTGTCGGGGCTCTAACCCCAAACCATAATTCTCCCACATTTGCTTCCTATAGGTATTTCCCTGTAAGCCTCCGACTCCCTTGGGGCTACTCGATAGTCTGTCTCCTTTGACAGCTGCAGGCAGATCCTTCCCAGACGAAGCAGGGACAGGGGAACTGCTTGGGTAAAGCAAGCAGTGGCTTCCCTCAGCTAGGCTCAATAACGTTTTGTCATACGGATGGATGAATGAAAGCATGAACGAAAGAATTCCAGCAGGAGACAGGAGAACTGATGATGCCATCATTTTACCTTCCTCATCACTGTAAGAGACCAGGCCATTCTTGGGAAGACCCCTGCCCCTGTGAAATGGACCATCTCAGAGCAGCACCCGCCTACCTGACAATGAGAGGCCTGATAAAATGGGGTCTGTGCCCACCTGCCGTCCCTGCTGTTTCTCCGTGTTGAGGCATTTCATGAGAGGACAGTAAGAGACAGTGCTGGTGTGGAGTGGAGGGTCCCGGCTCATGTGCTTAGGAAGTTCTTTCCCCTACACAGCCTCAATCCCCATCTCCAGTATATATATATATATATATATATATATATATATATATATATATATATCTCACACTCCCTATACAATATATCTCAATCNTATATATATATATATATATATATATAATACTTAAATATTTATTTATTTGAGAGAAAGAGAGCACGTGCAAGGGGAGGGGCAGAGGGAGAGGGAGAGGGAGAGAGAATCCCAAGCAGAGCGTGGAGCCTGACGTGGGGCTCAATCCCATGACTCTGAGATCAAGACCTGAGCCAAAACCAGAAGTTGGACGCTCAACCCACCCTGCCACCCAGGCACCCCTCCCCCCATCTCTAATATTTATGTGTCTCCTGGCACTAGCCTCCTGGACTGTGATAACGTGAAGTGTCCTTGCCGGGCTGGAGGCCATGTGCTCAGTTCAGGCAGGAGTCACTTACCTGGTGCTATGGCCTGTGGCCCAGGAAGGCATCCGGTGCCACTGGGGTTGCTGCTGCTGAGATTAGACAGGAACGTTTGGCACTGGGGCCATGCCCAGGGCCTGTTTTAGCAACACGGCTAGTAAATATTGACCCTGTGACATGAAAATGGAAAGCAGAGACTACTGCGTTAACTCACTCAGAGGGTCAGAGTTCACCAAGTCCTGATAAGATGAGATGTAGTTTTGCAATGTGGAGGTGTGTCACTAACAAATAAGCTGTTTAGGGAAAACAGGACAAGCAAGGCTTCACGGACAATCTACTGCTGATTTCCTGTGGACACTGGCTGGCGTGTGTATTCATCTGTTCACATTTAAATGAGTGCGTGCTTACACCCTTGAGGCATATAAAGAAGAGAATGCAAGGAAATACACCAAAACATCCTCCGCGACATTCTCCATAGATGGCCAAATTGTCACTCGTTTGGATCTTTCATATACTTTTCCTATTTTCCACAGTGTCTGTAATGATCACATATTACTTTTATAATTACAAAAGGGCAATGTGTTAGAAATAAAATATTTTTCTCTGAAGAGTCTGAGGGAAATTTCTGAATCTCCCAAGTACCTCAGACCTTTGTGTTTTGCCTGCTGAACGTTGTGTAGGAACACGGTCATCAAGACAAAAGTCCGTATGGGAGAAGCTACTCTTCTTTTTTTTTTTTTTTAAGATTTTATTTATTTATTTGACAGAGAGAGAGACAGCGAGAGAGGGAACACAAGCAGGGGGAGTGCAGGCAGAGGGAGAAGCAGGCTTCCCACTGAGCAGGGAGCACGATGCAGGTCTCGATCCCAGAACCCTGGAATCATGACCTGACCTGAAGGCAGACGCTTAACGACTGAGCCACCCAGGCGCCCCAGGAAGCTACTCTTCTGAATAAACCCTGATCTAAGCTTGTTTCCTTATTGATTTGTGCCTATGAAGGCAGAATGTGGTGGGGAGAATTCTGGTCATTTGAGATTTCAGGATTTTTTTTCTAAGTAAACACACACTTAACCGCTTCGAGTGCTTTCTGTTTGCCAGCTCCCTACACCACGGTGATGAGGCCTGGCTTGGCCCAGAACCGGCAGGTCTGAGCACAGGACACTGTGCTAAATGGTTACACGGGAGCTGACGGTGGCAGGAGCCAGGTCTGGAGGGACTAGGCGTTCGAGTTTGGAGCATGAGGGTGGCAGTGCCATTACTATAATACCTGTTGCTAATTCAGCACCAGTCATAGACCAGGAGCCTTATGATTACTAATCCTCACAAAACTGTGTGATAGGCATTAGCTACCTCTTAGCGATGAGGAAACCAGGGCCAGGACAGTCACCTTCCCAAAGCTCCAGAGCTAGTCAGTAGCGGGCCTGGATGCAAACCCATGTCTGCCTGACTGTCTCAAGTGTGCTCTTCCCACCCTCAGGCTGGTGGGATTAGGGCTTTGCACTAGAGAACAGAAACTTCCAAAGGGAACATGACCTAACAGACAAGCTGCGTGCAGCCTTCACCCAGGACTGAGGGTCTTTGGAGGAAGAGGCAGCCCCAAGTGTAAACACGGGCAAGTAGCTACAGGGAGGATCTTAGTACGTCAGCCCTGATCCCAGGACTGGGTGTGTCTGCCCTCCTCGGCCCTGGGGTGACAAAGGGGCTGGTAGACCCCCTTTGAAGTTACTTCTGGCCAGTCCAGGGGGCCTTTTATCTGTAGACTGCTTATGAGATGGGGGCCGGCATTTGTTGGGGAGAAAGGAGTTGGAGCTCGAGGTTGTGGCTTCAAGGCCTGTGGGTGAGGAGAAATTGGTCTCTGGGTCTTCTTTAGGCCCGGTGAATGAAAACAACCACTAAAGGAGTCTTATGGTTGTTTAGCTTTTTAGCTGGGTTAGTGGAGCTAATTTCTGAGTCCGAGGCAGCGATTGCTTTTTTTGGGCTCATAGAATCAGTCTTCACAGCCCTTGGGACCGGCCAGGAGCCCCCTGCCTCGCCCATGTCCCCTGGAAATCTCTCTGCCTGCGAACTGTAACTGGAGAACGCTCTGTCTGCCCCCCTCACCCAGGAAGGCCTGCTTTCCGAGAATGCGTGTCTCGGAGTTGGACTTCATCAGTTAAAGTTGGTTTCCACTTATTTTATTTTCTTAGGAGAAAAGATGTGTGTTTTAGAGGGAGAGGCTGAATTGTGGTATGTGGTGTTTTTTTAAAAAAAAACAACACACAAAAAAACACTTTTTTTTTTTTGTCCCAAGCAGCCAAGTTGTTTGAAGCCTAGCAGCACCTATTATAGAAATGGCTTATCTTGTGGTTCTCCAGAGTTGTGGCATGAATATTTTTGGTTTCCCGGCAAAGCCGTATAGAACTTTGAGATTTGATGGAGGTGGTTTGAAAGTTGCCCAAACAGAAAGGAGCAGTTGAAAGCAGAGACGGTGCTTTCCTCCCCCGGCCCAGGAGCGTGGTCCTCTGAGGCTCACACCAACGTTGGGTGCCTGCTTCTGACAAGATCTTGATGCTCATGTTAATTACCTGCGTTTGTGTAGCGCTTTCAGTTTACAAAGCATGTTCACATACGCGATCGCATTCTGTTCTCATGGCTCCATTTCTAGATCGGCAGGGGCCACGAACCGTCTTTTACAGAAAACTGAGCCTCAGAGAGGTTAAGTGACCTGGTGACACAGCTAGGAAGAGACAGGGTCGTAAGTGGAGTCAAGGTTTTCTGACTCCAGACCAGGAAGTGTGGGGAGGTTTGCACCCAGTTGAAGATGCGGACCTGCCGTTGCCCCGAAATGCCGGTTTGCTGTGACTGTCCTCGGCCCAGTAGGGCCAGCCTCTGTGGGCTTCGAGGTGCTGTTGGGGCTTTGCCTCTTTGGCCTTCTCTGGCTGCTGTCTCTATGTGGTCTTTCCATTCGCCCCATGAGGCGACAAAGTGGGTAGATGCTGTTAGCCCCATTTTGTAGTTGAGAAACAGGACGTTTTAAGAGGTTGGGTGACTCACTCAATGTCATGTTTTTTTTGGTTATTCACAAAATAAGTATGTGTTGGGTTTCTCTTGGGGGTACATAGGGGACTGGGGTCACAGCCAGTGACTGGGGAAGGAGGAACTAAGAGGAGGGAACAGAGTAGGTGCTCACCACCTCTCTGCTGAGTGACAGCCCTTGAGGACAGCTCCCAGGTTGTAGCTGTCTTTGCATTCACCACAGCGGTGAGAGCACGGTGGGCTCAGGCCAATGTTCCAGAAAAACGTCATTATTCATGTAAATAATGATGATAATTGTTACCATTTATTGCGCTCCTGTTATCTAGCAGACTGTAGGCTGGGCATTTTACATGTGCTATTTCTCATTGTCATAGTAGCCCTGTGAAGTAGTGAGTCCTTACCCCATTTTACAGATGAGAAAACTGAGGCTCAGAGAGGTCAGTCACTCATATCTCAAGTCACCTTGGGATTAAAACCCAGGTCTGTTTGGGGCACCTGGCTGGCCTCTCAGAACAGCAGACAACTCTTGATCTTGGGGTTGTGAGTTCGAGCCTCACATTGGGTGTAGAGATTACAAATAATAATAATAATAGTAATAATAATAATAAGCTTAATAATAATAATAATAATAATAAGCTTAAAAAACCCTCCCAAAACCCAGGTCTATTCGACTCCAAAGCCAGAGCACTTTCCACTGAACTACACTGCCTGTCTATGATAATGGACTCTGAGAAACTCACTGGAAAAGGATGGTGCCGGTTACTTTTGGGGGGCTCATGGATAAAGAGGATCCAGTGTGGAGGGCCTGGGGTGGCTGGCTGGGACCACGGCTCTGGACAGAGAACCCCAGAGGCAGAGAGCCCCGCTGGGGTAGCTGTGCCTGATGGGACAGCTGGGTGGGCTCCTGTTCATGGCCCCTGTGTCCAGCTGGCCTGAAGTCTTCAGGAGCCAGAGGCGGTCTTGTCTTGTGACCCCTGTTACACAAACACAAGTGACATCAGCTCCCAGAACTCCTGAGACTCCCCAGCCACTTCCCCCACCCCCTGCCCTGTTGTATTAGTTTTCTGGGGTTACCATAACAAATTACCACAAACTAGGTGGTTTAAAACATATTCTCTCACAGTTGCAGAGACCAAAGTCCAAAATCAAGGTTCTGACAAGGTTGGTTCCTTCTGAAGGCTCCGAGGGAGAATGGCTTCCACGCCCCTCACCTAGCTTCTGGCGGCTGTCGGTAGCCCTTGGAATTCCTTGGCTTGTGGCCACGTCACTCTGCCTCTGTCTTCACATGGACTCTCCCCTGTGTGTCTCCGTGTGTCCGCCTCTTCTGTCTGGTCTCCCTCTGCCTCATTCTTATCAGGACACCTGTCACTGGATTTAGGGCCCAACCTGGTGATCCCGGGTGATCTCATCTCAAGATCCTTCAATTAGTTACATCTTCAAAGATCTTTTTTTCCAAATAAGGTCACATTCATGTTTTGGACGTTAGGACATGGACTATCTTTTTAAGGACCATTATTAAACCTACTATCCCTGCCACCCCTTTTTCCTCTTGGAGTTGTCTGAGACCTTTGGGGTTGGTGCTCTCACTGTAGGCTGGGCCTTGTGCCTGTGCACCTGCCTTTCCTCCCCAGGCAGCCCCTTGGGCCTTATGGTCAAGTAGGTCTTGGCCCCCTGTAGACTGGCAATGGGAGGCTTTTGTATAAAATGCTCACAGAGCCCTGGCGTTAGCTGCTTTTGAACTTCGGAGCATAACTGCCACCTAGAAAGTGCTGTCCTTGTTGCATATGGCGTAGGCAGGAAAGGGGTATCCTTAGCATGACAGGGTGCCAGGGGGCAGCCAGGCTGATTGTTCCCTGCCCGATGGCAGCTGGCCCAGGCTCTTGACCATGCAGTACCCTCTCCTGCCTCCTCACCCCGACTGACCACCCTGCGAAGATCTGCTCTCCTCCTCTGGCCAGATCTCCTTACACTTTCTGGCTGCCTCATCTTAACATTCCTCCTTATTCCACGCCTCTCCCTAGTCTGGTCGCTTCTCTCTCCTCCCTCCATGGTGGCAAGTCTTGTTTTTACTTCATGGCATGAACTTTTCCAAGGGATCAGGTCTATTTTTTTCAATCAGAGGTGAGCTCCCCTGTGGTACTTCGAGTGCCATCTTTGATAAATACCTGTTGGTGGCCCATCGGCTGCTCACCTGGCATAGGAAGGTGTGGACTCTGGGTTACATCTAGGCCCTGAGGTCTCTCTCCTTCAGAGACCTGAGGGCTGTAGGGGGAAATGAAAGCCCAGGAAGTGGGGGACTTGTTTCTAAATTATCGGGTGGCTGTGAACAAGTCACTCACTTCCTCGATCCTCTCTTCTTCCTCTGGAAAACCAGAGCGTTGGGCTGTTAAAGACTCTGGAAGATCCCTTTCCGGTTGAACGTTGTGTGATGTCCCAACAGCCCTCAGGTCTCTGAGGGATCATGTCTGATAATAGCAGGGCCTGGACCAAGGGGATAGGTCTCCCTGTGCCTGAGGTCACTCAGAGAATACCCGTTTCTCTACCTCCACCCCCCAGCACCACTGCCTCCTCCAGTAGTACCCCTGAGAAACCAAGCTCCAGGAGAGGCCATGCATGCTCTTCTCTGTAAGGAGTCTTTGAGCGAACCCTGCTTTCCTAGGATCAGGTTCTCTGGGACCAGGGAAGACAATCCTAGAGCTCAGTTAAAGGAAAACAAGGTGACTAAACACCTGATTTATGTCACTGCAACGTCATGAGGACACAGCTGCTGAGCCGCGCAGCCCAGAACCCTACCTGGAAGGTGTTTCTTTCTGGCGAAGCTGCCAGACACACCCAAGGGGGGTTGGGATTTACTTGGTGAAATGACTAATTAGTCTTGAAGCAGGAGATTCCTATCTGCTCACAACGGCATCATGATTTATTCATGTGAGGCTGGAACACTTGTGAGGGACTGGGCTCTTGTTTCCTGTGGCTTCCATGTGATGTACAGCCAACTGTATTTTTCCGGAAGGGATAATTTCTCAAATCTAGCCTGCTTTCCCAGTCGCTGCCCGGAAGCCTGCAACTGGGCCACTTCATAGCACCCTCTTTCCTGGGTCTGCAGTCGTTTTAGAAGGGATGCTTTCTTATCTGGGCCTCCGCTCCTTCTCTGGCAACGTAGGGGTTGGGCTAGATAATATCTCGGGGCCTTCCACCCCTTAGGTTCTTTACTTTGAAGTTCTTGCCCCTTTCCAAAACGAACCCTCTGTTTTCCTAAGGTATTTGCTTCCATAGGGCTGCTGAAGGTAACCAGAGACATCCCAGCTCTTTGGAATTCTTGTGCCTGGCTTCATTTTTCTGCCAATTACTCAATCTCAGAGGCACCTCGTGTAGTTTAAGCTACTAGTTCTGGTCTTTTAAGATTTCACAGATTCACTTAAGGTCTTCCAACTCGCAGCTTCTAGCCTAAAATCTCAGTAACGAAGAACAAAGTCTCAGCCCACGGGGAGCATGAAATCAAACTTACTCTGCCTCCGTATTCCCTTGGAGTGAGGGAGCTGGGCCTGTCTCACTTTACTTGACATTTGCAATGTTACTATGACTGCCCCCTGCACTCTGGCTGTGAAAGGAGAGGTTCCTTAATGATCGGCTAACGGTGGGGATGGCAGGGGCCTCAGGCCTTCAGGGACTAGACTGTTGGAGGCTGTGTGGTGGTTTTGCTTCTGTGTGTTGTTCTTTTTTGTCTATTTGATGTTATGATCACACCAGAGATACAATTTATATCCCCTCTTCCTCAATTACATTACAGTGTAAACGTTTTTTCCTGTCATTGGCCACGTGACATTCCAGATATAATTTCTAACATGATCGTGTTTAATTTTTATAGTCGAAAAAGAAAACTAGTCCATAAAAAAAAATCAAATAATGCATGGAAACTTCCTGCCCCCCTCCTCCTAACCTCTCTAGCTCCTCCTCAGAAGTGACTACTGTTACGTTTCTGTGTGTCCTTCCAGAAATTATCTATGCATGTATAAGCATACATCTGCACATTCGTAGTTTCTAGAACGTAGATGGGATGAGACTGTACATATAGGTGGGATCAGAAGGCTGTTCTGCGATTTGGTTTTTTCATTTTGTGCATTTTCCTAGATCTGTGTGTATGCACGTGTGTGTGTGTGACAGAGAGAAAGAGAAGCTCCTTTTCACAGCTACTTGTACCACCTGAGATGGACGGACCGTAATGACGTCAGCGCCGTTGTTGGTAGACGTTTGGGTTGTTACTGCAATGAGCATCCCTGTTATATCTGCATATCTGTGTATCTCGTTTACTCGCCTTCTGACTACCAAGCACGGCGTCAGGCACTGAGGTTCTGCAGTCAGCAGGACAAACTCTTGTGCCGCACTTGTACCGGTATAATTGTCAGATAAATTCAAAGTGGGCTTGTTGGCAGATTGATTTGTTCCATTTATTGAGCGCATGTAAGCCACATAGAATATCGGCATACCTCCTTTTACCGCACTTTGCTTTGTTACGCTTTGTTTTTACCAATTGAAGGCCTGTAGCAACCCTGCCTCAAGCAAGTCTGTTGGCACCATTTCTCTAACACCATTTGCTCATCTCATGTCCTGCGTCCCATGTTGGTCATTCTTGCAGTATTTCAAACTTTCTCATTATTATTATATTTGTTATGCTGATCTCTGGTCAGTGATTACTACTCACTGAAAGGTCAAGTGAAGGTTAGCATATTTTAGCAATAAAGCGTTTTTCATTAAGGTATATACATTGGTTTTTTTTTTTTTTTTTACCATAATGCTGTTGCACAGTCAAGACACTACAGTATGGTGTCAATGTAACTCTTACGTGTACTGGGAAATTGAAAAATTCATTTGATTCACTTTATTGTGATGTTTGCTTTATTGCAGTGTTCTTAGAATTGAACCCGGCATATCTCTGAGGTTTGCCTGTATTTTGTCGAATGTTTGATAAATCAGAGGCTGGCTGAAACTTTCTCCCCGCTCCTTGCCCCCGGCCACATTATCCTCATCCTCTCCAGCCTCCCGGTGGGTGAAGGGCCATTTAGTGAGGCTTCAGGAGGCCGTAGAGCATTCGTGTGTGCTGAGTGGTGACTATAATGTGTTTGCTAGCACTTTGAAGGCTCCTTAGGGTACAGCTTTGCAGTGTGTCCTCACAACTGTGTAGGAGAGTCAGACTGACTGGTGTGCACTTTACAGAAGGAACGGGGGCACAGTAGGGTAAGACTGAGCTCAGGCTGGTGATGGGACTCCTAGCTCCCCACAAAGCTGATTGGGGGCAAGGCTGGGATGAGGACCCAGGAAGAGGTGCTCTGCTTCCTGCGACTTCTTAACGGGGTTACTCAGAGTTTCTGCTCTTTAAATTAAAGCATCTTTGGAGCACCTGGCTGGCTCAGTCAGTGGAACATGCGACTCTTGATCTCGGGGTTGTGAGTTCGAGCCACATGTGGCGTGTAGAGATTACTTAAAAATAAAACCTTTAAAAAAAAATCCATAAAGCATTTTAAAGCTAGAAGATTAAGTTAGTTTTTTCTTTTCACTTGCGACATGGAGATAGGGTTTTAAATGACTTGCGTCTCATGAATTCACTTAGAGCTGTGCTGTATGGTGCAGGGGCCGCCAGCCACATGTGACTATTTCAATTCAAATGTAAAGTAATTACAATTAAATAAAATTACAAATAAGGTCGTCAGGCACGGTGGCCACATTTCAGGTGCTCAGTAGGCCCATGTGGCTAGCAGCTAGCATGTTGGACAGTGCACTTACAGAACATTCCATCATCTGCAGCTTAGAGTGTCCAGAAGGCTGTAGCATCGTTTTTCTCCTAAACGCTTGGATGTTTGTGGGAGGAGTTTTTGAGATCGTCTTCACTGTCCAGCTGAGTAGGTAGGGAAAGGAGGCTCACAGATGGGAAGGGACTAGCTGCCCACCGTCACCTAGCTGGATGTGCAAAGCTATAGTGAGAGCCAGCCCTCCTCCTGTGTTTCCTCCACTCCAACTGCCGCATTTTCCCTGAGGACCCCTTCACTTATGGCTTCCTTGGTTCCCTTGCCCTGACCACTTGCTGAGCCAGAGGGCCCAGATCAGGCGCCCTCTGCCAAGTAGCCCTGGGTCTGTGTTCTTGCTCTGTTCCCAAGACCGGGAGACCACAGAGCGAGTCAGCCATCTCTGCAAGGTGCTCTTGTGTCCTTCAGATTTCCCCCCAAACTGCAGGCCTCTTTTTGAACCCTCTTCTAATGGGGTCAGGACAAGCATCTACAGTTTATAAACAAGATTACAGGAAGCCAGCCGCTGCTATGCACACAGACCCAACCCACCCAGCACCGGGACAGGTGCTGAAGAATGAGAGCACGCACAGCTTGTCCTCATGGATGGGGTACAACTGCAGATTCAAAGGTGGGGGCAAGTGTCCCCATTAGAGACCAAAGCCTTCTGTAGGGGCTTAGAACGATTAAAGTGCAAACTGCAAATCAAGATGATTGAGAAGGCAGCCAGTTCAGCCTTGGTCTCCAGTTGTCCTCTGGGGTTAGGGAGTGATGAGAAACCACGGGTTAAAACTGAGAAACAAATGGGGAACATGGTCACCATGAAAGGGTCACGAATGCATATACACTATGCCTCATAGATTTTATCTTCTACTGGATCTCTCACTCCTGGAAACTACTATTGGGAAAATTGGCAGAGAGTTTCGTGCAGTCGATAACTGTTGTTATTGCTGGTACCAGTAGTAAGTAGTAGTGGTACTGCTGTTACTACTACTGCTGGTAGTAGTACTAGCTAGTAGTAATAGTTACCAACTGCTCAGTACACTCTGCCAGTTTTCCCAACCACAGTTGTCGATTTTAGTAGCGGTAGAGAGAATAGTAAACAGGAAGACACGAGCTAAAAATTACATCCATAGTCAGTCTTCAGAGACGGAAGGAATTGTTCTTTCTGATACTCCAGGATATTCCCCTAAAGTGTTTGCACTAGCAATCCTCAAACTTTGGTGGACGTCGGAATCCCCTGGAGGGCTTGTTAAACCACAGAGGCTGGGCCCGACCCCCTGAGTTTCTGATTCGGGAGGTCTGGGGTAGGGCCTGAGAATTTGCATTTCTAACAAGTTTCAGGTGATGAGGAAGCTACTGATCTGGGTGCCATCTGGGGCTAGAGGACTCTTGCTTGTTTCGGTGGCATAGATTTAAGTTTCTAAATCCCTCTTGTAAAAAGCCTCCTACCCAGGCCTAGAACAAGCCTCTGTGCCATCCGGAAAAAACACTATTGTCATTACTAACCGTGGCTGTGTTTCAGATTTTGAGATGTAACCACCAGTAAGTGTTGAGCTTCTAGAATGTGTCTGTCTCACAATGGGTGTGGTGGGTCACACTGATGAAGTGTAACCTTGCCCTGCCCTTAAGAAGATTAATCTAGTTTGAGGGTGGGAGAAAGGCAAGCACGGAAAGAAAAGGTACCAAAAGATTATTAAGTGTACTCAGCTTTGGAGCTGACACATTCAGAGGCGAGGATCCCTGGGGGTGGGCATGGTCAGGGAAGGCCTCAGGAGAAGTTGGAACTTGAATTTCAGCAGAGGTGGGAGTTGAGGAGGTGGAAGATAGGACAGGCAAACAGGGCTAGTCGAAGCCTGGAGGTGGGAATGAGTGTGTTGGGCTGCGCCTGCTGGGAAGCCAGAGCATAATCGGGTCGGTAGCATGAGACCAGGTGATGAAAGGGCCCTGGGGCCAGGCCAAGGCGCTCTTGAGCAGAGGAGAATGGGATGATATAAGCATTTCAGGAAGATAGACTGGGGATGTGGGGGTGGAGGACAGTGAGCAGGACCGCGAATCAGGAGGTGGTGCTAAGTGTATTTGTGTGTGAAAGTCTAGCTCAGAAGGGTGGCAGGGATGAAGAGAGTCTAGCCAATTCCATTCAGAAAACATGTACCGTAGACCCACTGTGTGTCCGGCGCTCTATGAGGTGCCTGCGGGTAGAAGGATGAGTGATTACTGGTTCTGCCTGAGGACCTTGCAGTCTCGTGAGGAAGAAGAATATATAAAGAGAGAATTCCAGTAAGATGTGCTGAATGCCATGAGGAGGTGTGCTCCGGAGATGAAGACTGGGGAGCGTCCCCGGTTCAGGACCCAAGGAACACTTTGAAGGAAAGATCAGTGGAGACTGAATAAATTTTGGCTGCCTCTCTTGTGCTCCTTTTGATCTGATGTTTGTGGACTAAAAAAGGGGTCCCGCCCTCTCCTCCCCATTGCCTGTAAGGCCGTTGTTGACCCTGTGGCTCAGTGGCCTGTGCTGACCCCCCAGGGAGTTCACCCCTGATTGGATAATTACAGTGCTGGTGTCCATTCAAGTGTTTATTTTCTCTTCTCTCTCTCTCTCTTTGCCTTTTTTTTCTTTTTGCTGTTAAAACAACACAGGACATTTTTAAAGGAAAGTTTTCACTCAACTATTCATCATCCCAGCACATTTTTGCATCTGTGTTCCCTACTATGTTTTGGCCACACAAGGGTATTTAAAACAAAACAAAAAGGGTAATCAAACAGACATACCGTTTGCGCATGTTTTTTTTTTTTTAAGATTTTATTTATTTATTCGACAGAGATAGAGACAGCCAGCGAGAGAGGGAACACAAGCAGGGGGAGTGGGAGAGGAAGAAGCAGGCTCATAGTGGAGGAGCCTGATGTGGGGCTCGATCCCATAACGCAGGGATCACGCCCTGAGCCGAAGGCAGACGCTTAACCGCTGTGCCACCCAGGCGCCCCCCGTTTGCACATGTTTACTTAACATTATTTCATAACACATGAAGCTCCCATTTATCCCGTTAACGTCGGTGTGCGCTCTTCTGCTGCATCCAGAACAACTCACGGCCGCCGCGGTTCCTCGTGGAGGAGGCTTTGTTTGCTTCCAGCTCTTCCTTGTGTGTGGGGCTGTGTTTTTTCTTTCGAACTCTCTCCGTAGGCGGCATTCCCAGAGAACACTGTACTTGGACTCAGATCATCTGATTTTTGGTTCCAGATCTGTGGCTAGTTCGCTATGGGACCTCAACCCCTTGAGCCTCAACTTCCTGATCTCTAAAATGGGGAGAATAGTGACTGTACAGGGTGTTGAGGTCTGACCCAGGCCGGGTGTGTGTGGAAGTGTTTCATAAATGCCTACTTCTTTAGGAACAGTTGACATCCCCCAGTAGAGGGATATGAGTATTTTTATGGTTCCTCTTTTTTTTTAAATCTCTTTAAGTGATATAATTCACCTACCATACAGTCCCCCATTTATACTTACACAGTTTAATGGCTTTTAGTATATTCAGAGTTGCACATCTCACCACAGTCGATTTTAGAACATTTTATCACCCCGAAATAGAAACCCTGTTCCCATTAACAGTCATTCCCCATGTCTCCCAGTCCCTCTAGGCCTAGACAACCATGAATCTAATTTTGTCTCAATGGATTTGCCTATTCTGGTTACTTTATATAAGTGGAATCATACAATATGTGGTGTTTTGTGACTGGCTTCTTTTACTTCTCATAATGTTTTTTAAGACTCATCTGTTCTCAGAATGCGTCAAAAACTTCATTCTTTTTAATTGCCCCAAACTATCCCATTATATGGATATAGCACATTTTATTTACCCATGCATCAGTGGATGGTCATTTAGTTGTATCGGTCTTGATATATAGTGCTAAATGGCATTCCTCAAACACTGCTGCGTGTCCCAAGCTGTCGGATGTGCTAGAAAGTAGAACTCTCGATCTTACTCTTGGACACTTTTCCAACATAACAGCAAACCACAGAAATTAGGTAACTGTTATTAGACCCATCAGAGAACTGTCCCAGGGAGTTAGGAGGAATCCCAGGGAAAAGTAAACACGTGTTCTAGGAGGATACCTCTGCCTTCCTTCTAGCACTAACTTTATCCAAGCCTGGGAGATCAGAGGAGGAGCTTCAGGAGGCAGAGAAGGCTGCCTGGAGGAGGGGGGCTTCCAACTGGCTCTTCAGGGATGGAAAGCTCTGGCTGGAGCTAGGAGGATGTGGACATCTTGGACGTGTGAGCAGGAGACAGGTTGCCCATGATAGGAGAGCAGAGGGAAAATTGAGGAGCGCTGGGTTGGCCAGATTGTGAACTGAGGGGATCTTATGCCTTCCCATCATTTGGGTGATATGTGAGAAAGGGTCATGTGATGATGAGCCTGATGAAGTGAGGGTGGGTCCACCCCCGTCTTTCAGTTTTCCCCCTTCCCTGCAGCTGGTGGAGGTTTTTCTGAGCAAGATCTGAGCCTCCCTGCATTCTCAGTGGCTACCTGGAGCCAGGCTACTAGTTCGCACCAGGCTACCTGGGGGCGGGAAGGAAGAACAGTCTCCACTTCCTTCTTGGCTACCTGAGAGATTGATGTAATCTGGACTTGGCCTTCTCCTCTCCCAGCTGCCAGGCCTTCCCCATGCAGACGCCAGGTCTGAGCTGTCTGAAACATGAGGCGTGGTGGAGAGGAGAGAGAACTGGGCTGCCGGTCAGGAGACCTGTCTGGTCCTGGATCTGTCACTGCCTGGGAGAAGAGGGAACTTGGGCAAGGCCATTCCCTCTGCTGGGCTTCGGTGGACCCATCTGTAAAGTGAGAGGTGATGGTGAGAAGTTCCCTTTATTTCTGTAGTTCCATGAGGTTTGCCAAGTTTTATTGTGTACTGGGGATCTCAGACAACTTTCCTTGGTTGGCTCTGTCCTGCTTTGGGGGATTTGTGGCTTCCCTTGAGGGTCCTGACATAGGGACTGCACATCCTTAGCTGGGATGTGTCAGGGGCTGACATATATTGTACAAACCAGGATGTAGTACGAGGAAGAAGTTGTTTTGGGGTCTTCTGCTCCCTGATCAGTCACCCCAGAAGCCTGTGGCCTCTGATACTAAGTGCTGATTCTCTGACTCTTGTCTGTTTTTGGTAAACTGGAAAAAGCTCTATGTGTCCGATTCAGCTTGGTACAGACCTTGGTGGCAGGTACTTCTATGGAAGCAGAGAGTTCAGGGCTGTTGGCGGGGGTGGGGGAGGGAAGCCGGGTGGACCACTAGGGGCGGGCCGGGAACACTCGGTGGAGGTTGGTGCTGAAGCCCTCTTGTTGGGATGCCAGGACATGGCACAGGCTGGGCAGGCTGGTTTTGCCCACGTTGCAGAGATTTACATGGGTTGGGTCTGGTTCCACTCCTGGATCCAGTCCTTCTGTTTGCTTCCCTCCTTTGCAGGCAAGATAGTTTCTTGTTTTTTTCCTCCCATCCCACCTCCACCTTGGCCATCTGTCTCCCAGCGTTTGCTGTTGGCCTCAAGCATGACGGACTCTGGGCAGATCGGTACAAGCCCATTCCCATTGTGGGAGGGCACGTGGCTATCTTTCCGCCTCCCGGGCTGCTTTGGGCATCCCTTTCTCCATCTTCTCCAGCACCTGCACAGCTTTCCCTAGCTGCTTGTGGTATTTCTGGTCTGGCAGCTGGGATTTAGGTCAAGGGAGGATAATGTTTCTGCTCTTGTTTCCAATATCTGTGGTGACTGTGTTTACTAAACCCCTGATCAAAACACATGGCATCACACACACAGCCTGAGAGTAGGACACAGTGCTTACAATTGCTGCTGTTTGGGAAAATCTAGCAGGATAATTTGCTATGAGCTGACTGGAACCGGTCTTGCTGAGAGCCTCTTAGCTCCTCCAATACCACAGATAGGAAGATCCCTCAGGGGTGGGTATTGGACATACTCCGAAGACATGCCTTTGTCTTAGTGTAGGCAAGATCTGAAGCACAGACCTTAGGCCAGAGCAGGGCAGCAAGCAGTCCAGCCAAGCTCTTTGGGCTCAGTTTCCCTGCCTGGGGAGTGGAGCTCTCTGCTACTCACCTTCCTTATGTGCTTAAGGGCTGGAAGGATTAGGTAAGAGGGTGTTTTGAAAGCTCTTGAAACCCTCATCTACAAGGAGTTATGAGAGTAGAAGGAATTAATGTTTCAAAGTAAAGAAAAAGAAGTCGTCATTATTTTGGCCCTGAAGCCAAGAATGTGAGGTCAAAGAACAACTTGTGGCTGCTGAAAGGGAGGGTGTGGCTTCCAGAGTTCTGTCTTGGGTTGTGTCTTGGCTGATGCAGGCGGCAGTTCTGCCCATGCCCAGTGCATTTGTGAGAGCCCGTGAAAAAGAGCCTGTGCCAAACCTTGGGGCCTACCATGTGATTGCTTTGATCAAAGCTGAGGGGAAGACCCCACCAAACCAGTCCGTAGAGACCCCCACTTCCACCCCATGCCAATGGGGCAGTAACAGCTTTGAAAGTCTTTAATCCACTAAGGAGCTCCAAACCCTCAGAACACTCTACTGGTCTAAAAGAAGCTGTCCCATCCAAGCAAAGGTATCAGCATGAGGCAGGTCATGGGATGAGGATGATGATTTTTTTTTTTTTAAGAGAGAGGAGGGGGCCAGGGGGAGAGAGAATCTTTAAATATTTTATTTATTTGTTGGTTAGAAAGAGAGAGACAGAGAGCACAAGCAGGGGGAGTGGCAGGCAGAAGGAGAAGCAGGCTCCCCGCTGAGCAAGGAGCCTGACATAGCCCTGGAGCCCAGGACCCTGGGATCATGACCTGAGCTGAAGGCAGATGCTTAACCGACTGAGCCACCCAGGTGCCCCAATGTTGATAATTAAAAAAAAAAAAAAAAGTGGCTCCCCTCCCCGACGTTGGACGAGTGGCTCTGGTATTGATCACCAAAAGCTGCTAATGTTACAAAGAGAGAGACAGCCATGTATGTATGTACGTCCTGGTGGGAGCACCTATGAAGTTTTGCCAGAAACTCAGACCTCAATCTGATCAAGCATCCAGACCCAACTTCTAATTTGTAGGAAATACAGGGGACAGAGGAACATGTTCAACAACACTAAGGGTCAGCAAAATCCAGAACTGTAAAACTCTGCAAGGCAAAAGACCTAGTATTTTTAGCAAATGAATTTTAAGAAAAAGAGAGACATGGAAAGAGAGAGAAGAGAGAGAGAGAGAGAGAGAGTGTGTGTGTGTGTGAAAAGTAGGGAAAAGAGAGGAGTGGAGGGGAGAAGGAAACCTACAGATTAAAAGAGACTTAAGAGACATTCTCAATCAGTTGCGAAGTATAGACCTTATTTGGATTTTGATTTAATGAAACAAATTTTAAAAAACCTTTATGACACCATAGGGGAAATATTGACACCAACAGGATATTGATGATATTAAAGAATTATTGTTATCTTTAAAAGTGTGACAGGTACCATAGCTATAGTTTTTATTTTTTAAATTTTTTTAAATTTATTTTTTAAGATTTTATTTTTTTATTTGACAGAGAGAGAGACAGCCAGCGAGAAAGGGAACTCAAGCAGGGGGAGTGGGAGAGGAAGAAGAAGGCTCCCACCAGAGCAGGGAGCCCGATGCAGGACTTGATGTGGGGCTTGTTGTGGGGCTCGATCCCAGAACCCTGGGATCACGCCCTGAGCCAAAGGCAGACACTTAACAACTGAGCCACCCAGGCGCCCCTGTAGCTATAGTTTTTAAAAAAGAGCTCTTATCTTTGAGGCACACATACTGAAATATTTACAGATGACATAATATTATATCTGGGATTTGCTTCAAGATAATCCAGCAGAGTGGGGAGTAGGTAGGCCTGCAATGAGATGGCTCTTTGTGGAAATTAGAAAAATTTGTTTTTAACGAGATTGGGCAAAAACTTTCATGGGACTGCTTGACCCCTCAAGTTGATTCAGAAAGCTTATTCAGAAGATTTATTCAGATAAGTCTTGGTGTCACAGGTGTTATTGAAATATTTGCAAACCAAATGAACTCCAGTACGATAGAACATGAGATAGAATAGGACGATTTTCTAGGTTGGGGCAATGTAGTGGTAATAATAAGAGTAATTAACATGAATAGAGGATCTGTTGTGCACTAGATGTTGTTCTGTGTCCTTTGTTTTCGTTCATTGGATCATCACAACTCTGTAAGGTCAATAGTATTATTTTGGAATTTTTAGGTGTACAGATTAGTGTGAGACTTACAGCAAGGTTATAAAGATAAGCACAGAGAGTTCCTGGAAACCCCTCACCCAATTCCACCTAATTCTAATGACATCTTACATACTCCTGGTATAGTTTTCAAAACTAAGAAACCAGCATTAGTACATTATTATTAACTTCACTCCAGAATTCTTGTGGCTTTCACCAGTCTTTCCATTAAGGTCCTTTTTTCCCTTCCAGGGTCTCCTCTAGGATACCACCTTGCATTTAGTTGTCATGTCTCCTTAGACACAGAATCACTTACGGAGTTTTGCTGGAAATTCAAACCTGAATCTGATCAAACCTCTAGACCCAACTACTAATTTACAGGAAATACAGGGGACAAAGGACCTGTGGTCTGTGGCTATTTCTTTGTGTTTTTCATGATCTTGAGAAGTTTGAGGAGTACTGGTCGGGTATTTGTAGAATGTTCCTCAGTTTCGGTCTGTCTGATGTTTTCCTCATGAGATTCTAGACTGGGGGAAGAATACCACAAGGGTGAAGTACCCTTCTCATCACCTGCCAGTAGGGGGTAACTGGCATCCTCATGACTTATCACTGGTGATGTTAATCTTGATGATTCGGTAAGGTGGTGTCAACCAGGGTTCTCCACTGGAAGGTTACTGTTTTTTCCCTTTCTATACTCTGTTCATGAGTCACTGAGTCAGGCCCACACTCTAGGGGGGGCGGGGAATTCGGCTCTGCCTAGAGGGGAGTATCTCTTTATATTATCTGGGCTTCTTCTGTAAGGAAGATGGAATAACCTCATTTGAAAGATGAGATAACTGGCACAGTGGCAAACTAACTCACCCAAGAGATGAAGTCTCCATGGGCCACCACAAGCTGTATCCGCTTAACTTTGTGAATCCCCCACTCCAAACTCGGCCAATTCCCTGTATAGCCTGGTTGTCAGACTTGGCCGTAACGATCACTTTGGCTCCCAGTTCACCCTGACGTTTGTCACCAGCTCCCAGGATGAATCATGGAATCCCACTAGGTAGAGATAGACGGGAATGTAGAGTCCATCTGATGCAGCGATTTTCAAGCTGTGCTCCTTAGAGCCACGGCCTCCCCCGCTGGGGGCCACCACAGGGGAAAGGGAAAGGGGGGTTGAACTTGTGGCTCCTCCAACCCTAGGATTTCTGTTTCCATTGGTTTTACATGTTGGGCTTTACTAGGTAAGAAGTTTGAAGACCATGGACCTACGTCAGTCATCTCATTTAAAATGAGGCAACTAGTGGCTCCTGGGTGGCTCAATAGGTTAAGCGTCCGACCCTTGATTTCAGCTCAGGTCATGACCTCAGGGTCGTGGGATCAAGCCCCACGTTGGGCTCAACACGCAGTGGGGAGTCTGCTCTAGGTTCTCTCTCTCTCTCTCTCTCCCCCCTCCCCTCCCCCTGTGCTCTCTCACTCTCTCTCTCTCAAATCAATTAATCAGTCTTTAAAAAAAATGAGGCAACTAAGGCCAGAGAGGATGACTGATTTACTCTCCATCACGTAGCAGATTAAACTGGGGTTGTTGAACTCCCTCAGAGATCAGTAAAGAAACAGGAATCCTAGTGATGCTGGAAGCTTTGGGTGCCCTGTAAGGACCTTATCTTACAGTCCACAACGCGTGTTTAGGTCTCTGCCAGCAATGGCACTGGCTATGGTGGGGCATGGTCTCTAAGCCTTCCCATAAATGCGGGTTAATTTCACACCCTTTGGCAGTATTGGTCTTCTGAATTTTAACACTCAGTCACCGAAGAGGGACAGAATCTGGATATGTGGCCTGGAGGACACAGAGAAGAGCCAGCAGGGTTTGTCTGTACCCCCAAAGCAGGCAGGCCCCATCCTCGTTGCCAAGCCAGTTCCTCCCTACCTCACCTCCCTGCATCCATCCCGCCCTCCACAGCCTCCCAGCCTAGGTCCCATTCCTACGAATTCCTGCTTTGGATGAGTTAATAAGGGATTTGGCCATAACCCTACCCCATCACCTCACCACCTCCAGCAACACACACACACACACACACACACACACACACACACACACACCCCTCTGCTGCCAGGTTCATTAGCAAGATGATTCTCTGTAAAAAACCTCTAGGACTGTAAGAAATACCACTTTAAAGAAATGTGGGGTGGGGGCAGAGGCCCCAGAACTCTTACCAAGAGCTGCCCACTGCATCTGTGCCTAAGACCCACGGAGCTGGTCCATGTGTTTGTGTGGCGTTTTGCAGTTTACAAAGTGTGTTCGCTTCTGTTGTCATGTGTGGGCCTCACAGCAGCCTCCCGTAGGCAGGGAGTATCCTCATTTTACAGAAGAGGAAGCAGAGGCTGAGAGAGTTCATGGCTTATCCCAGGTATGACAGCTCTCTTGAGGGACTGATACCACATCTCAGGCCCCTGACTCCTGGGATCACGGATCCCGGGTGCAGACAAGTGGCTGTGGGGTCTCAGGAGGGGCGCCCTGCCTGTGCAGGCCTGTCCTAAAAGTCTACAGTCACCTGTGACTGAGGTAGAAAGGAGCATTTGGGTTCAGAGCTCCACGGGTGACTTCTGTTTCTGTGGAACAAATAATAAGTAGAAAACTTGGGTTGATTGCTCTCTCATGGCTAAGTTCCCAGCACACTCTGGTGATGTTCAAGGGTGGATCAAACTTGATCTTGCTTGGTTTTCAAAGTGATCAAGATCCTGACCTCCCGTCTCATCATCTCTCCCCAGGCTGCTGACTCCATTTTTTACCAGTTTCCCACCAACCCTAGATGAGGCCATCAGGGTCAGGAGTGAGGCTCTGGAGTCAGTTCTTTGGGGTTTAAATTCCAGCTTTGCCCCTTCCTAGCTCTGTGACTGGAAAATTCTTTCCCTTCTCTGAGCTCCAGGAGTCACCTCATCTGTAAATGGGACAGTTGTGATACCTCCCTTATCGGATCACTAAGAGGACCGAGTGATTTAATACGTTCTAGAATGGTGCCTAGAATATAGCAAGAAATAAATGGTGGCTGTTATTTTTTTTTCAGAGCTAGCTATTTATTTATTTATTTATTTATTTATTTTTATTATGTTACATTAGTCACCATACAGTACTTCATTAGTTTTTGATGGAGTATTCCTGGTTCATTGTTTGCATATAACACTCAGTGCTCATTGCAGTATGTGCCCTCCTTCATACCCATCACTGGGCTAGCCCATCTGCCACCCCCTTTCCCCTCTGAAACCCTCAGATTGTTTCCCAAAGTCCATAGTCTCTCATGGTTCATCTTCCCCTCTGATTCCGCACCCCCCTTCAGTTTATGCTAAGTGACAAAAGTCAAGCAAAGAAAGGCAACTATCATCTGGATTCACTCATATGTGGAACGTAAGGAATAGCATGGAGGACATTAGGTAGCTGTTATTTTAAAAAAAGAGTGAAAAGTCTTTGTAAATAGAACAAGATATAACTACAGAATAACGAGTGATTGGTGGTGGTTGTTGTTAAATAAACCGCAGAATCTTCCAAGGGTGGTGTCAATTCTGAAAATAGTCCAGAAACTCCTTCCTGGAAATTGCCTCCTGTGCCAGACTGCAAACCATATGAGACAATCGGACACATTATGGTCTCATTTTATGAAACTTCAGTTAGCTATAGTCCTCTGCCAGATGGAATTGTGTGCATGTGTATATGCGCGACCTTTTAAATAGGCGGATTAAAAAAACAAGATGATATCAGGAATCTAGTTTATATTTTAGGGGTAAGGGCCCAGTTTCTCACACCTATAGCTCAGTTTACAGCCCTCTCCAATGACATATGAAAAGATATGTTCTGACAAATTTGCCACAGCTATCTATCTATCCATCCATCCATCCATCCATCCATTCATTCATTCAAAAATACTTATTGACAGTTACATGCAAATTACTGCGATAGATGCCATGGAAGATATGATAATAGGAGAACTTGAAGACCTTCCAAGATCTGTTAATCTTCAAAAACATATATATTTTTAAAGATTTTATTTATTTGACAGAGAGAAAGAGAGACAGTCAGCAAGAGAGGGAACACAAGCAGGGAGAGTGGGAGAGGAAGAAGCAGGCTCCCAGTGGAGCAGGGAGCCCGATGCAGGGCTCGATCCCAGGACCCTGGGATCATGACCTGAGCCGAAGGCAGATGCTTAACGACCGAGCTACCGAGGCGCCCCCTCAAAAACGTATTTGCTCAAAGCACACATATAGGATCTTATTCATTACTAGGGCAGGTAAAGCTGATTCATGTTCCCAACAAGAATGCCCAAATAAAAAAGGAATTTTTGATGAACTCTGTTGCTAAAATATTTTTAAAAATCAGGTCATCCTTTCCTCCAAACACTATGTACGGTTAATCCGTGTTGAGCTGTGACATTTCCACCAGATGTGGCTCCTAAGCACCACGTTGGAGGCTGTTGGTGCCATTTTCTCCAAGACTGCCATGCTCGGCTCCCTCCTCTGTAACCGGAATCAGTGATACCTGTCCCCAGGGTCTTTGTAGGGATTTGGTGAATATGAAGTAAGGGAACTCACATAAAACCACCTTGTAAATCATAATGCTACTCTTTAAAGGTCATTTATTATTATTATTCAAGAAAGAAGCCATTCAGCAGATATTTATTCATTTGTGTTTGCTCATTATTCTGCCTTTACCAAAGTATGAAAACAGTCTCATAGGTCCAGATTTCCAGCAAGAAGTTCCAGAACCAAAGAGAACTGGAGTAAATTTTTAGGTACCCAGGATTCCATTAAGTAGTAGATTGGGACCCTGCTGAAGTTTTTCTGAAGTAATGCTTCTCAAACTTTAATGTATGTGACTCACATGGGAGTCATGTTGACATGCGGGTTCTGATTCAGTAGTGCTGACATAGGGTCTGAAATTCTGCTTTTCTGATCACCCCCAGGTGAAGTCAGTGCTGCTGGCCCAAAGATCTCACTTTGAGGCGCAGCGTTCTCGGGGGTACAGTGTTCAGTGGCGAGGAAAGGAGAGGAAGTGCAGCCCAGGGCCCTGGGAGGGAGATTTCCAGGAAGGTTGTGTTGGGAGCTGTGATAGCAACTCTCTGCCCTTCCTTCCTTCCCATCCCCATCTGCAAGAGGTTGTAATCTTCCTGGGCTGTGTCTTTGCTCTGCATTTTGGAGGAAGGAAAGGTGCCTTGTGAGTGCTTGGGGGAAGGAGGAGGAAGGAAGGAGATTGCACCATCATGGAGGGTAACTGTTCTATCTAGGTGACAAGCTGCATTTCCTCATGTCTGGACAGTGATCTAGAGAGAGCAGAATGAGCCTGTTCCTGCCTTCAGCATCCGGTGGGCAACATGGCAGGATCTGGTACAGACCAGAACTTTATCTTTGCCAGTCCTGGGGGTGATTGAAGAATGTTGACTTAAAGTGTTTTGAAGAAGGGAAGGACTGAGGAGTAAGCCATCGGGGTGCTCCCACACCTTCTTTTTGCATCCCTCTGACACATTCTGTCACCCTCTAGTCCCAGCTTGCCAACTCTGGGTGCCCTCATGCTGACCTCTAACACCCCAAAGACCTGCACTGCAGGGCCCATCTTGTTCTGCTTTCTCCTAGATACCCCGGTTCTCCCCACTCCCAGTTTGTCCCTTCTTCTCTTTTGCATCAAAATTTCCTTTTTTCTTCCCCAGCATGGCTGAATTCTGCCAGTTGGTAGGAAAGTTATCTAATTCAACTAGTTTAGGCCTGCATGACTGCTAAGCCAACTAGCTATTAGTTATTTCTGTTTTTCTGAGCTGTGACCCAGGTGGATTGCCCCCTTCTTCTGTCTCATCAGAGCCGGAGCCACAGGAAGGCCTGGTGCTTTGTAGAGGTCTCTTTTGCTATAGATGGTGACACTTGAGCAGTCTGGGGACAAAATGCAGGTATCCCTGGTTGCAGGGGGGTCTGTGCAGGGAGTGAGGTTCCCTCTGCCTCCGTAGCAGGCACCGATGAAAAGCAGGAGGCTGTGTTGTAAAGGCAAGTTTGCTGTAGTGGTGTGTGTGGTTTCACGCTGAGACTTATGGGGCTTTCCTCTGTGTGTGTGTGTGTGTGTGTGTGTGTGTGTGTGTGTGTGTGATTCCACTCTAAGGCCTTCTGTGCAATTTCGTTTTTATTTAGTCATGGTCATGGGTATTACTTTGCTAAAAATTTAAGAAAGAAATAATGAAAAGAAAAAGAGCTCTGCTACCAGAAAAGGTTTGGAAATCCTTGCCATCCTAGAAAGACACCGAACGGTTGCTGAGAGACACGGGCTCTCAGACTGCTCTGCTGTGAATTGCTCTGTGACCTTGGGCAAGCCCTGAGTGTTTCTACTGTCAGAGGGGTCCTTCCTTTCCCCTGTGTTTTGACCCTGCAGTTCCGTGACAAGCAGCTGTTGGCAGCCGTGGAAGCAGGACTGTCCCTCCTCCTCCCCTACTGTGCCCTGGACAGGCTTGGGTCTGACACGGAGCCTGTGGATCAGCCTGACCCCCAGTCCTGGCGTGGCCAGATAATTCCACGGCCGGAGGGGAAGGGGAACTTTGACCAAATCATTTTGCATCTTACTTGCCCCTGGGATCATGAGAAAGTTCGTTGCAGAACAGAGAGGGACTGGGCGGCTTGCCAGGAGAGTATACATATGGTGCTTCTGAGCTGAGTTTTGTCTGTGTCAAAGAGGCACTTACTGTGTACCCTGTGTGAGCTTAGGCGTCCTGGAGGTAAAGCGGGGTTCCACAAAACAGCTCTGCCCTCAGAATGGGAGGGAAGACACACAGAATGTTTAGTTTAGAAGAGGTTTGCGAGCGTGCCTTCTTCCAATACTTGGTGGTTCTTATAGGAATGAGGAACTGCATCTTGCTCCCCCTGCATATCTGTGTCCCCGTTGCCTACACTCCAGACTCATTTCTACAACTCACACGCACTGAGCATTAATAAATGCCCAAAGCGCAGCAGTGAGCAAGACACCACTGTCCCTGCCTCTTAGGAGTTTACAGCTCTGAAGGATGGGAGGCAGGCATGGCAGGTGGGATTCAGGCAAGCAGACAATCAGAATAGCCCAGGGCAGGAAGAACTGTGGTGAGTGCTGAGTCATGTACATTGAGGGCACCTGTTGCCACGGTCATGACCATCTCAGCCCTCCTGCCTGCGCTTCCTGGCAATTCCCCAGGGTCTGCTTGGGGGCGTGGCCCACCCAACAGAGACCCAGGGACCCAGGTAGAGCACGCTGGTGATCTGGGGACCCTTTTGTGTGTGTAAATGAACCTCACCAGCCAGACCCAGTGTCTGTCAGGGGACCCTGCAGAGTCCCTGACTTGTAGGAAATGGTATAGTGGCAGGAGACCTGACGGAGACAGTCTGTCCCCTGGCTGTCCTGGGCTCTGATGTGTCGAGGCATGGCCTGGCTTCTCAGTCTGCTCTGGAGGGAAAGCTGGAACCTGCCAGCTCTCAAGATAAGCCAAGAATGTGCCCGTCTGGCCAGTCTGGGGCCTGTGTGGGGGCCAGTGACTGCTCTGTTGGCCTGTTTCTCTAAGGGTAGAAGTGACTTTCTGAGATATTGAGGGGCAGGAAAGGGCGCATGCAACTACGGGTGAAAACATCTGCTCTGAATCTGGATATTCATTGTCTGATTTATTCATCCTTCACATTCAGAAACCATTCACCGAACAAGAAGGTCATGCCAGGCTCTGTGCTAAGCGACCTTGTATTTCTCTAACTGAAATTTCTCAACAGTCCTGCAAGTTAAGTGTATTATTTCCATTTTACAGATGAGGAAACTGAAGCCCAGAGAGCTAAAATTAAAGTCGTATCTGTGAGTGTTTACCATACGGCACATGCTGTTCTGAGCCCTTAGATCTGTCAGTGTGTTTAATCCTCACCACAGCCTGTGAGGGGCTGTCATCTGCAGCTTTCTGATGAAGAGACAGAGGCACAGAAAACTTAAGAAACCACCCAAGTTTCCAGAGCCAGCTAGTAATGGAACTGGACTGGCGTCATCCTGGGGTCCTTCCCAGATCTGAGCCCCTGCACGCTCAGAGCCCTGCTGGTTAACCTCTGCCCCTCTGTAACTCCATCATGGGTCACGTGTGGAAGGACAAAGCCACACTGAGGCAGCTAGTGAGGGACGCCTGGTGGGTGGGCTTCTAGAGGGAAGAGGCTATGGGCCGGGGTCTGTTCTAGATTGCAATTTGGGTAGACAGAGGTAAAAATAAATCACATTAGACGTGACACATACCCTTCTTGCATTCCGACAGTTAGGCTCAGAGGCAACGTGCCAGGCAGTACCAAATCCTGTAATGACTTAGAGCAGCAGAGTTAGAGGAATTGAGAAGGAGTGGCAGCCTCGAGGGCGCCTGGTAGCTGCTAATTGGGGGTGGTGATGACAGAGGAGGTGGCAAAGCTGCAACTCTGAGCCGCTTGCCCAATAGAGTTTCTTGCTTCTGCTGGGGAGACAGGGAGGGGTGGGAGGAGATTTGGAGAGAAATCTACTTCCGAGAGGACTTGGACCTGTTCCCTCCACCCCCACCCCACCTCCAGGCTTGTGGGAGACTGGGTGTGGATCTAAAGTCAAATCCCTTTGAGGGTGGAGATGAGGGGATGGGCCATCTGTGAGCTGGGGACAGGAGGGGTAGGGGGTGTCACCATTTTATTCCTGTGGGAAATGCCTTCTGCTCTGAGATCACTCATCTTGGCTATTGGGATCGACTGTAAGTGTTTGGGTGGTTTCTGTCTTGGACTTTTCACAGTTTGGGGGCTCCTTTAGCCATCTGAGAAATGGTCTAAGTTCTGTGTTTGCAGGCGTGCTCCCCAGCTCACTGTCTTTCTCTGTGCTACAGTGATGGCAACACAGAACCACTCAAGGTTAGTTCTTCCAGTTCGTGTGTGTTAAGGATTGGAGACAACGTAGAATGAAAGGCACATAGACAGAGTTGGAAAATAAAGGTAGAAGATCCAAAAGCCACATGCTCTCCAAAGATTATGATTTATCAAATCTGTGGTAAGGCCTGGGAATCTGCATTTTAAAGATTTTGTTTGTTTATGTATGTATTTATTTATTTTTAAAGAGAGAGAGAGCAGGGGGAGGGGCAGAGGCAGAGGGAGAGAGACAGAATCCCAAGCAGGCTCCATGCTGAGCCCAGAGCCCGACAGGGCACTTGATCTCACAACCCATGAGGTCATGACCTGAGCCGAAACCAAGAGTTGGACGCTCAATCGACTGAGCCACCCAGGAGCCCCATTTGTAAAACATATTTTATTTATTTATTTATTTATGTATTTATTTATTTATGTATTTACTTACTTACTTAGAGACAGCGCACTAGTGGGCATCTGTATTTTAAACAAGCTCCCCAGATGATTCTGAAACACCCACAAGTTTGAGAACCTCGGGTGTGAAGGAAGGAGGAAGGAAATTCACCCAAGATGTAGGCCATCACAGTTGTTGTCACTGACCACCAAGATAACAAAAAGGAAATAAGATAATGTCATTTTCATTTTCTGAAATAGGAAGGGTGTCAGTTTTTCAGGGTAGACAGACATCTTCATGGTGCTGATTTCTGAAAGAAAGCCATTATGTGTATCCCACCACAAAGGACGCTAAATGATATCGTGGATAATTCGGGGACAGGAGAGATGCTTTGCGTCCCTCCAGGGGTCTGTTGTGCTGGTCACCCCTGCAGCTGTGGTCCCTGCAGGGGGCACCAGGCTCACTCTGCATTAGGACTTGCTTGCCTTGAGATGCCATCCCTTCCTGCAGTCAGCCAGGAGGACAAGTGAGGTGATGTTGAGGCAAGGAGCGGGTGTGAGGGATGAGAGATGGCAGTGGTTCTCCTGGGCCTGTGCAGTCAGTTTGAAGGTATAACCTGGATTGAGTGCCTAGGTGACCGACCAAGTGGAAAGTTTCACCTGAATGCACAGGGCACTTCCCTAAAGCTCAGCATCTGGGTGATTGAGGTGACAGGAGGAAGGAGAGGTAAAGGGGAAAAACTGGTCAACACCACCGATGCTGAGAAGACCTGAAGCTCCTTTGTAGACCGTACAGTCAGTTGGGGAAAATATTTGCAACATATGTGACAAATGGTTAATGCCACAAATTTATAAAAAGCTTTTAAGAAAAAGGCAAACACCCCAGTAGAAAATTAGCAAAGCATATATGAGTATACAGTTCAGATCACCCATATACATAGGAAAAGATGTTCATACTCGCTAATAATCAATTACAAGTTACTTTTTACAAGTTAATTGACTTCAAGTTAAAATAACAATGAGATATCATCTTTCAAGTATCTAAATGGTAAAGCTGAAAAAAGGAATGAGCCAGTATTTGGCGAGATGCATATAGAGTGGGGAATGCAGGGGCTGACAATATTTATGGCTGTTAGGAGTCTTACGAGCACAGTCTTTCTGGAGGATAATTTGTCAGCATGAAAAACCTTAGAAGTGTACATAACCTTTGGCTAAGGATTCTCTCTCCTGGAATTTATCTTAAGGAAAGAGTCTCAGGAAGGTAGACACAGATTTATATGTAAGGGTACTTAGAACAGTGTTATTAATTACATTCACACTTGGAGGTAATATAAATGTCCAAAATTAAGAACTTGCTTTTAAAACTGTGGCTTATCTATACCATGGATATTATGTAGCCATTTAAAATGAGGTAGAAAGGAGTTTTTAATTACGTAGGAAAATGTGAAGTGGATATACCGTTAAGTGGAGCATGTAAAAAAGCAGGTTCCAAAATAGTACTTATGGTGTCATTCCAGTCAAATTAAAAAAAAAAAAAAACTAAGAAACAAATAGAAAAGACTCTGTGATGCGCTGAAAAAAATCCAAGAGAGCAGACACCAAATGAGAACAACGGTTGTCTCAGGAAGACGTGATTAAGGACAGTTTTTAGCCTCCTCTTTGTTTCTCTGTGTTTTCTTTCTTTCTTCTTAGACAACGAACATGCTGCTTTTGTAATAAAAGAAAATACCAGGAACATGTCCTTTTTTAAGTGACTCTGCCAGTAAGTGCTCCTGCTCCACTGAGGGCTGGCTGTGGGGGATGCACTTCACCACACTTCCTGTGGCCTCAGTTTAAATCTTCCTTTCTCCAATCTCTGCATCCTCGCCAACATCTGTTGTTTCCTGAGTTGTTAATTTTAGCCATTGTGTGAGGTGGTATCTCATTGTGGTTTTGGTTTGTGTTTCCCTGATGCCAAGTGATGTTGAGCTTTTTTTCATGTGTCTGTTAGCCATTTGGATGCAGAGAAAGGGGAACCGCCTTACGCTGCTGGTGGGAAGGCAGGGTGGTGCAGCCATTCTGGAACACAGGATGGAGGTTCCTCAAAAAGTTCAAAATAGAACTACCCTATGACGCAGTAATCGCACTACTAGGTGTTTATCCACAGGATACAAACATAGTGATTCGAAGGGGCACACGAACCCCAATGTTTATAACAGCAGTGTCCACAATAGCCAAAGTATGGAAAGAGCCCAGATGTCCGTTGACAGATGAACGGATAAAGAAGATGTGGTGTACATATATACGATGGAATATTACTCAGCCATCAAAAATCATGATATCTTGCCATTTGCAGTGACATGGATGGAACTTAGAGGGTATTATGCTAAGCGAAATAAGCCAGTCGGAGAAAGACTAATACCATATGATTTCACTCCTGTGTGGAATTTAAGAACCAAAACAGATGAGCATACGGGAAGGGAAGGAAAAATAAAATTAAATAAAAACAGAGAGGGAGGCAAACCATAAGAGACTCTTAACTATAGGAAACTGGGGATTGCTAGAGGGGAGGTGGGTGGAGGATGGGCTAACTGGGTGATGGGCTTTAAAGAGGGCACTTGATGTAATTAACACTGGGTGTTATATGCAACTGATGAATCACTAATTTCTACCCCTGAAACTAGTAATACAGTATATATTAACTAAATAGAATTTAAATAGAAAATTAAAAAAAAAAAGAAACAAATTTCCTTTCTGTAAGCACTGGCTGCCTCCCTGCTGTGTGCTCAGTGCTGAGTGGGGTCTGTGAGAGTTCTTATTCTCCAGGTTCTTAGGGGCTGGTTAGTGGTGAAGGGCTAAGGTGAATGCCCAGGTCATTTGCTATAGAATTGCCTTTGGCCTTTGGTGTGTTCAGCATTTTGCTGGATGTAAAGATGGCCTAGGGGCATTTTGCTGAGAATGCCTAAGATCTGCTTTCCTTGCCTAAAGCCTTAATACCCCTCTTTCTTCGGAAATTTAGTTGGTTAACATGGAACTGATAAGTCTCAGTAGCCTCAACCCATGGCTGGGCCCTGTGCAGTGGGAAACCCAGAAGTCACCCTCCATGTCTCAAGCTGATAGATCCATGTGACATACGGGCCATCAGAGAATCCTAAGAGGGTGAGGTGGGATGAGGTAGGGACCTAAATGAGACATCTGGTCCAACTCTTCATTTTTCAGATGAGAAAGCCAAGGCCCCAAGAGAGAAGAGAACTTGGTAGCTGGTGACAGAGCCAGGACTCCTAACCTTGTGCTCTGCCCACATTCATAGCCCTGAGTGTTTGGGAGATGTGATCTGAGACATTGTCAAGTAATGGCAAGGAAGCAAACTTCGGGATAAAAAATTCACCCAAATTCTGAGAAGCAGAGGATGGCAAGGAACTGAGTGTATCAATGAAGAAGTTGCAACAAGAATTCCTAGGACATTAAGATCCAGGGGTTCAGGGGCGCCTGGGTGGCTCAGTTGGTTAAATGTCTTCAGCTCAGGTCCTGATCCCAGGGTCCTGGAATCGAGCCCCATGTCGGGCTCCCTGCTCAGCAGAGAGTCTGATTCTCCCTCTCCCTCTGCTCCTCCTCCCTGCTCGTTCTCTCGCTCTCTCAAATAAATAAATCAAATCTAAAAAAGAAAAAGATCCAGGGAAACAGAAAAGAACCAACAAGAAATAACTGGCCATGATTTGTTCACACACCCACATTCACATACACAGACACACATAGTCAGTTTTCTGTAGGGCCACTTATTTGGTGTGAATTTTAGGAAAGTGGAACGACCTTTTTATCTCCAAGGAATTTCTCCACTTGCCCACCGTGGACCTAAACTTGCCACCTTGAAGCCCCTTTTGGTCGAGGATGTAGTTAAAAGGTGAATGTGTTGTTTTGGAAGGAGGTCAGGTGAACCCTTTGGAATCTTTTTCACTTTATGTGAGTTGTGGGAAGAATCCCAGAGCAATGTGGGCCACGGGGAGGTGAACGTTCACAGGAGACAGTCTGGGCACAGAACTCTGCACTAGAGGGGAGGGGTCCAGCAAGTCAGGTGGGAGGGATCGTGAAAGATAAACTGCTCATTTCACCATTTCCTGAGGATGGCCCTGTACCCCCACCAGAAGAGCAGAACCTCAACCATCTTGGATTTTTCTGTCTTCCTTTGCAGTCCCAGTCTTTCTCTGCACCGTGAGCTCATGCTCAAGGTCTCATCTGTTATGGTCCAGCCTCCTGGGTTTGCCAGTCTCTAAAGGCCAACATTTCTAGGATCGAGCTAGCTGACCTGTTCTGTTGTAGTTCTTTCAGTAATCAAATGTAAATCTGATTGTCATGAACCAGGTGGTGAGCAGGGGGCCCAGCCCAAGTGCACATCGTTGTCGGCTGACCACTTGCTCTCCCCTTTCCTCCACTCCCACAAAGAGGAGAGGAAAGGGCAAGTGTCGCTTTTCTGATGTATTTCCTTGACAAAGTGGCCACTCGCCAGCAAGGAAGTGAGGTAGAGAGGTGGTGACTTGGGGCCTCCACAGAATAGAGCATTCGTGTCTCGCTCTCTGCTTCTCCATCTTTGGCGAGCGGTTTCCCCTTTGCCTGTCTGAATCCAGCTTTTTCTACCAGGCCTGGTTTAAATCCCACCAGTGCCATAAGGCTTCTGCTGACCCCGGCATCAGCTGGTACTTGTTCTTCTCTGCAGTTTCTGTTTGCCCACTCACTGGACCCTAATGCACATATCTCTTACACACCCATGCATGTTTCTTTTTCTGTTAGTGTGTGTCTTATTCCCTCGGTCGACTGTAAGCCCTTCAGGTTGGGGGGTGTGTCATGCTTAGAGCACTTACGACACTGATCAATAAATGAGGAAGGGAGGAATGAATGAGAGAATGGATGGATAGGCGAATGGGCAGTTGGGTGGATGGGGGGGGTGGGATGGCGGGGAGATAGGCAGGTGAGTGGGTGGAAGGCTCCAAGCCCAGCACTATATTATGTAACCTACGTCATGTCGGCGTCCAGAACCTAGACTCTACGCTAAGGGCTATGCCAGAGGACACGGAGCTGTATTTTCAGTCCATACAGCCAAGACCAGCTTACATCAGGCCTCACTTATTTCAGGTCTTGGACTTGGGGGCTCAGGCTCATTTGACAACAGCATCAAAATGCGGTTATACTGACAAACAGATTCCAAAAAGTAATCATACCTCAGCCTGACTTGGCTCTGCTCAACAACTCCTTCCTTTCCGTGCTTTAGGAGTTTTTTAAAAGGCCAGAGGAAGGAAGTTAGTCTGCAGGGAATCAAGTGAACTAACCTGGGAGTGCAGCTGCATAGGCCAGCTTGAGCGGACACCTGTGAGTCTGTGCACAGGGGCCATTGGTAGGTCAGGGCTCAGCTCCCTGACTTGTGGTCGCTGACTCTTATCCTCTCTCTATTCCTTACTGTTGACCCTGAGCTTGGCTTGGTTGGGGTGACGTCTTGAAAGACTAGATCATAATTTTGAGAAGCATCGGTGTTTTCGGCATCTCTCTCTCTCTCTCTTTTTCCCATTTACTGTTTGGAACTGTTTGGGGATCATCAAAGGGCATGTTGCCACGTTGTACAGTGTACTTCTCAAATTGTGTTTCCTGGAGCCCTCGGGGGTTCTATGAAGCCTGTTAGGCATCAGGGTGTGGGCTCTGAGTCGGTGGGTTCCCAGTGCCCCTCCCCCCAAGAGAAGCACTGCTTTTTATGTTTTTTACATGTTGGGCTTCCGTGCAAGATGCATTGGAGAGAGGGTTCCTCACCTCAAACAAATTTGAGCACTGATGTCAGAAGACTACGAAGGCATTGGCAACATGGTCAGAGAGGAGAAACAGGTCCATCCGCCAGCAGGCTTGGCTCACTAGCTGGGAGGAAAGGCCGTTTGAATGGCTCTGGGCACTCTTGTGTTTGCAGGTCTGGTGCTGATGTTTCTGTCTGCTCCGGAGTCCCCGCTTGCCTCAGGCTGGCTTGGATGCTGCCCCTGTGTTCCTTGCCCCCCTTGCTCACCCACCTAGTTCCTGACGAGCTGCCCACCTGGCTTTCGGTAAATTTTTGCTCCTTTCCCTTATCTCTGTGGCCTGGAATTCTGACCTGCTTCCTGCTCTGATTTCTGGTAACTTTATATTTCTTCGCCCTATTTTGGCTTCCTGCCTATCTGGCTTTTTTGCTCTGTCCTTGAGTAACTGTGTCCCAAGGGTCTTCTGTCTTCCTGGATGCTGGCATCACATGGGAACCCTGCTTTTCCTCTGCCACGGTCCTCCCCAGCACTGTCTATTTTTAAGCTGGGATCTGAGGATGCAGCTCCCTGGGGCTGAATTGGGTTCAAGAATATGCTGGGATTGCAAAATGGGGGCCAGGATCCGGATATGGCAATCTAGTAGATAATTGACTTCCATGGAGAAGTTATACTTCACATAGTGCTTTCTTTCATACACGGTCTCATTTCATTCTCATTACAACCTGGTGAGACTGGGACTTTCTGATGTCTATGTTACATGCAAGGAATTTACTGATTTACTGAAGGTAGAACTGGAAGTAGAACCTGGGTCTTTGGACTCTAAATCCTGGGCTAGGGCAGAGGAGCTAAGAGCAGGTTGAGTGCTAAGACAGTGAGGAGAAGGATCTTGTTCGTGGGAATTAGGAGTGGCCTGCCTGGGGGTTAGCTGTGTTGGTAATGGGAGGGAGATGAGAGGTAGGGGCAGCCACAGAGGCCCCACAGTCAAAGGTGGCTGGGCAGAGGGGTGAGGAGGGGGCTCCACGACACCATCGCCTGACAGGCTGTTGCCATGGGATCAGGGTGTGAGTCCTCTGGAATCAGGCTGATCTGGTTCCTACACACTACAGATTTGAACTGCTTCTGGCCCATGCCTTTTTTTTTTTTTTAGAGTTTATTTATTTATTTGTTTGTTTATTGATTTATTTAGAGAGAGCATGTGCTGGGGGAGGGGCAGAGGGAGAGAGAGAATCTCAAGCAGACTCCACAAGCCGAGTCTGTGCTGAGCGCAGTGTCTGACGTGGGGCTTAATCTCACGACCCTGAGATCATGACCTGAGCCAAAATCAAGAGTCAGACGCTTAACCAACTGAGCCACCCAGAGGCCCTGTGGCCTGTGCCTTTGAGACATATTAGCTGAAGTGCCCATTCCTCCCACCTGCCGGGCTGCACTTGGGGTGGCCTTGACTGGAAGCATCTGAGCATTATCCCTGCCCCATGGCCCTGAAACCTTACAGGGTAATTCTAGAGGAATCATGGCTCATTGTTCTCCAGTGTGGGAAGAGGAACTACAGTGACTGCTTGGGGGAAACAGGAGGAGGAACCTGGTCTCCACATCCCTGTGCCTTGGAACACTTCCCATTTGCTACCACTCTGCTCACATGGCATCTCCATCCCTGGGTTTGCATTCTATGCAGCCCTGCCTCCTCTCTACCTTAATAAACTGGTGACTTTGGGTCAGGTTACTAAACTCATGGATGCTTTAAAGTTGACTGAGAAAGGAAATGAGTTAGGTCTGCTCTATTCCTAGACCTTGAAAACACCTTTAGCAGCGCACCCCTGGTGATTGCCAGAGCAAGTCTGGTTGGCGGCTGCTTACCATGGAAGGTAGGGGTGGGTGGGCTGAGGATTTGTCTCCTCGATGCAGGCCCTGATGGGTGCATTTTCTTTTGAAAATGAACAGCAACAATAAAATCAAATAAAAACAAGCCTGCCTTTTATTTTCATTGTCCACGTGCAATTCTAAATAATATCAGTGATAAAGTAGTCCTCTCTTCCGGCGGGGGCCCCCCTCCCCACTGCTTGGTACCCTACTGAAGCTCGAATCAGTGAATGTGTGTTCACATCCTAGCCCCGCTCTCAGGGCCGGCTCCATGGCCCAAACGCCAAGTCACTTCCCTAAGCCTCTGTTTTCTTTTCTGTGAAATGGAACTACGAAGGATACCTGTACATATTAAAGAGAGAACAAATATAAAATTAGCTTATAAAGAGAAAAGCTGGATATAAATGTAGGGTCCACGTTGCTCTACACAATCTAAACGGTGTGAGATCTGAGTCATGCTCAGGTTATTCTTTGGCAGCGAAGAATTTGCGGGTGATCGGGCCAGGCTCTTCCATGAAGTTCAGGAGGTGGTATTGGAGAGATAACACTGTTTCTGGCACCAAGAAACTGTTCTAGATTTATGCCCTTTCATCTGATTCCTGGGCAAACAATAGGACAGCCTCGTGGGGTGCCACCCTGGGCCCTGCTGAGTTCCTGAATGAGGCCCATCTGTCTCACTCTTTATGCAGGCTGCTCCATCTTTCTGGGGTGCTGAGTGAGTGAGGAGCTGAGGCCTCTGCCTGGGAAGAGGGGTGTGTTCCTGACTTAATTGCAGGAGAGTGTGCTGGCAGAAATACGGAGGGTAGTTGGTGTCTGGTGGATTGCCTGTCCCTCACTAAACCATGTTGCGTGTCCTTCTACAGTGCTAGGTGGCAAAGCCCTTTCTCAGGCATCATTTATGATTTCTCCTGTGACATGGCCAGGCCAGGATTTCTCACCCTCACTTGACAAGGGAGGAAATTGAAACCCAGGGAGTTGAACAGGCTGCCCTGGGTTAGGGTAGGGCTCTGACTGGAACCCACTTGGAGAATGAAGGGAAAGCCTTTACTTTCATTCAGTTTGTCATGGGCCCTTTGGAGCTTTCTGACAGAAGCTTTCTGAGGTGAGATCTCAGGTGGCAGGTGGAGAAACACAAACGAAGAAGTCAGTGCCTTGTCCCAGCCCATGAGGCTCTGATGGCAGGAGTAGGACCAGGAATTGGTCAGCCTGACTGCCTGCCCTTTGCTGCATTAGACCACGGGTTGGGTATTGACTGTTTGCAATGGTGGGGGGAGCACGGAGCAGGAGGACTGAAATATGCACGCTTTGCCTACATGTCAATGTTTCAGCATTCCCATAATTTCTGATTTAGTATTGGCAGTGACTTTCTGGATGGCACCCTGGGTGGCTCTGTCCTAACTGAGAGAGGCCCTCACTGCTTACCCCTTGTCCCCATAGCCTAGCTGGGCAACTTCTGCCCTGCATGGCCTGAACCCCTGGCTTTGGAGCATCCTAATGGACAGACGAGGGCCCATCCATGGGTCAACAGGGCATAACAGAGAGTAGCCTCAGCTCTGGTTTTTTGTTTACCTGAGCTCCGATTTTTGCATTTGCTGTGGATAGTGACCAGGGCATGCCCAAATGTGAACTTCCACTCCTGGCACCCGCAAAGCCTAAGATAATCTGTTGTATTGATTTGGAGCAGTTCAACGCCAGACCCATCCTGGGAGAGACAACACTCCTCCCTCTCCTTCCCGTATTCCCCATCCTCCTTGCCTCAAATGTCCGATCAAAGAACTAAGGGAGAGGGTAATAGATGAATACTGAAAAGGACAAGGAATAAAATGAGTAACAGCAGTACAGTTCTTCTGTAAAATGCAGAGAACCAGAAGACTGATGTAAGTCGGTTTCTCAGCCCCCGCTGCTCACCAGTCACCTGGGAGATTTTTAAATATCTCCGTTCCCAGACGGCAGCCTGCCCAGACCCAGGAGATGGGAATCTCTGCGGATGAGACCCAGGCAGCCAGTTTTGAAATCCCCTGGGTGATTCCGGCGTACAGCCAGTTGAGAACCACTGCTCGAAGGGTGAAAAGATTTGGTTAACTGCTTAGGACGAAGAGATCCCTGTATTTCACCGTGCACTAGAATCATCAGGGGCACTTTTACGATGGCACCGATTCCCTGGCCACATATTGCACACCATTTAAATCCGTGACTTCTGTAGTGTCTCTAGCTCGGCCTTCATAGGAACAATAAACTAGCAACGGTTACAGTAGCTATCATTCATCAGAGCTGACCGTGGGCCAGCTTTGCAGATATTTCCAGTCATCACAATTCCCTAGTAGGGAGTCATTATTCCCATTTTACAGATGAGAAAACCGATGCAGAGAGAAGGTAGCCACTTGCCCCAGGTGACAGCGTAAGTTTCCTGAGTCCAGGCCCGTTTGCCCTGGAAGGCTGCTTTTGCTACCCAAAGCCTCATGGCCTAGGAGCTGGCCCCCATGGAGCATTGTGTCCCCCTTTCCCAGTAATGGCCCAACAAGAAGGGCAAACTCATCAGTGGCCTAGGCGCTCCTTGGGCTCCCCTTGGACTCCCCAGAGCAGGTTGAGCGGAGGACCCGTCCCCCAGGAAGAGAGGGGAGATGAGTGGTGTTGCTTGGTATTTGGTTCCGTTATTCACCCACTCTCAAAATACCTGCCTTTGGTGGGAGGAAATGGCCTGCATATTAGGACTGATCCCCAGTCACCGCTCATTGCCACAGCTGCTCTCACAAGGAGAAAACTCAACCAGGAAATGCAAACTTTTTTGCTTTTTTGAGACTTTGAGGAATTTTTAAGTCATGTGATATAGAAAAATGCCTCTGTTTCCCTAGCTCAAGCTGACTTGAAATATTTCTCTCTGCTTTACAAACTCTGCACCTCCACGTCTGTGTTCTGTAAGCTTAAACAAAATGCTTACAATCCTTAAGCTTTGGTTTGTCGGCTAGAAAGAGTGAGACCTGTCTGCCCTTAGGGCTGCTGATGCCAGGCCCCTGAGATGTCAGAGAAAAGAAAAGCATGGCCGTCCTGACATTGAGACTCACAGTTGCCTGGGACTGGAAGCTTTGTCAGGTGTTAGCTGGCTCCCACTGAGGGACCCAATGTCCCTGAGACCCAAAGTAGCTCCAAGGGACCAGCTGTGTTAGAGATCTTGCTGAATGTGTTCACTCTGGCTTTGAGACGCCTGGCTTCACTCCACCTGCGTCAGCCCCTAGTGTGTAGACAGCTAGGAGCCAAATAGTCAGAGTGTAAATAGCTGAAACTTTAGGGTTAGTAGACAATGTAATATAAATTTGGTTCCACAAAGCCATCGCTGTCCAGCCTAGACCCAGCCCCCAGGTCCTTCTCCTTCCCCAGAGCTCCTTCTGTACCTGTTGTCTGTGCCTTTGGTCCCTGCCCCCCATTCCCCAGCACAGGGCTTGGCACAGAGCAGACACTCAGGCGGCACTGAGTGAGTGGAGGATGAGGGGATGGAGAGATACGGGAATATGTGTCTGGTGACATCTCTAAGGTGATTGCCATAGAATGCTATTTAAGTGTTGGCATATCTTTTCCTTGCTTGCTCTACTTGACTTTTTTTTTTTTTCCACTTAGGTTTATTTTGAAGGCTGTCTCACTGAGGATTATTCTAGGAATGGAGTGGTTCAGATGTGATGCTATTTTCTGAGATTGAGGCAAATATCTGGAGAATTTCGTTGTGTGTAACTCTTACCCCAGAGCCACTAAGAGAGTATATCCTGTGTGTGGAGTCTGGTGCTCCCTTATTCAGCCATTAAGCTGAACCTGAAAACTTTCTGAGTTCTGTCTTAAGCAGTGGGTATTGTGGATGAGAAAACATAGGGCACTTGTGGAAAATGATGGAAGAGGAGTGGGAGAACCCCAGAAGCAGGGAACCACTGGGCAGTCTCTGGGGACTTAGAGCTGCCCATGCACCCTGCCCACCTGAACTGATACGGTGAACAGAAGGGCTGCTGCCCTTCCCCGTGAAGTGGGCTGTCCTTGGAGCACTCAGAGAAGCTGGCTCAGGGCCACCTGCCATTGGCATGGACACCATTTCATGGTTGTTGTATTGGTCCCTAGAAATGGAAGCATTTCTAGGCTCAAACCTGAAGGGCACTAAGCACAGTCTTGACTTCTGTAACTACTTAGTGGCTTTGTGGACAGTGGCCTGGGCACCTGGCTTGGCCATTAACCTGTGATGACCTCACACTTGTCACTTGACCTCTCCTGTGTGCCAGTTTTCTAACACTTTACAACTCTGTGGTCCCATCAACCTTCTCACCATGACGAACTCCCACTTGTGGTTATTAACAGTGTTAGGCTCCCTCCCCCCACGCCACCTCCACCAGCATCCCACCAACCCAGCCAGCATGTCCTCTGGCCTTGTCTTTAAGTGCATCACCCTCCTCTTTGCTCTGTTCCCTTACTGAGGACCTGCTTTGATCAGGTCATTGAGATTTTATTTTTGCGGAGGAGGTTGGGAGCAAAGGTTTAAACATAAGAATATAGAGAATATAGAGAAATCACAATTATAAATGGATGACTTTGTACTTGTATCCAGATAAGGCAGACCCAAATGAGTAACTGTTACCATTAGTATTTTGACCATGCTGATCCGATCTTCATGTTTTTCCTTTTTAATCTTTACATTACATAGTGTAAAGCTTCTGGACGCTGTGATTTTATCTAGTGGATACTGGACTCGGGTTCTAACTGAGACTTAGGAACGATGAGGCTGTATCATCCTGATAAATCAATAACCTTTCAGGGCCTCAGTGGTCACTTCTGTACACTGGGAATGACAATACTAACATTCATTCCTAGTAAAGGCAAAGGATTCATATGAACAAAAGGGAAGCCCAGGGCCTGCCTCATCTCAGCCAGGGTTAACAGGCCGGTGAGGATGCTGGCTGGTGGCATGACTTGCCCTACCCTCGCGGAATGACCCTGATTAGTGTGGCCTGGGGGCTGACAACTGGGTCACTTCCTGGATGGACACAGTAACACCCCGATTGTGTCGGTCCGTGTCCCCACAGCGGCCAGTTTGCCATTGTGAAGAAGTGCCGAGAGAAAAGCACGGGGTTGGAGTACGCGGCCAAATTCATCAAAAAGCGGCAGAGCCGGGCCAGCCGGCGGGGCGTGTGCCGGGAGGAGATCGAGCGCGAGGTGAGCATCCTGCGGCAGGTGCTGCACCCCAACGTCATCACGCTGCACGACGTCTTCGAGAACCGCACCGACGTGGTGCTCATCCTTGAGCTGTGAGTGCGTGCGCGGGACCCAGGGCGGGCAGCCGGGGCAGGTAGGGTGGTGGAAGCTCCAGCCACAGACCCCC
>NC_048222.1:43435551-43552819 GCF_002007445.2 Ailuropoda melanoleuca
GGTCTAGGTCTGGCTTTCACTGGACCCTGGGGATAAAAGGGAAGCAATGGCTGGTGCTGGGGTCACTTCTTGGCTGGAGAACACGTGGGAGAACGGTGGGGGCGGGGTGTAAGAAGGCGGTAGCAGGGAACGAGAGGCTGTCGGGAGGGGTCTTCTCTGCGAGGAGGGGAGAAGCAAAGCCTTTCTCCAGCCCTTTCCTGGAAAAAAAAAAATCCCCACCTCTGTATCTTTGATGCCCTTATTATCATAATAATAGCTATTACTGAGAGAGCGCTTCTGTAAGCCAACCGTTTGTCACTTGCTCAGTCCTCACAAAGACTCTTGGGGGAAGTGCTCTACTAACACCGAGGGGTTACTTTGTATTCACTGTACTGAGCACTTCTATTACCTTACTTGATCTTCCTAACAATCTTATCACACAGAGGCTCTTATTATCCGCATTTTACAGACAGGTCCCTTATGGACCCTAAAGCCAGGAAGAGGTGGGGCTAGGACTTGAGTCCACACTGCTTGTGTGGACAGCTATGAGCATGAGGTGGGATGGCTTTATGCTGGCCTAGTCACAGTCTGGTGATACTAAGACTCCAGGGGTGGGCCACCTGGTGTCCCTCTTGGAGGTGTGCCCATGGAATGGGGGGCTCTGGTAGACAAGAGAGTTTGAGTTGCACTGCGGCAAGAGTCACAATGGCTGTGTCCAGTCAAGCAGCAAGATGGGTGTTGGGAATGTTCTGAGCCTTAGAGGCATGTATGCACCTGCTGGATAACAGAGGGGTGGAGGCATTTGTTTTGGTACTCCCTGACCTTGTGACCTTGGGCAAGTCCCTCCCTCCTTTGAGCTTCAGCTCTCATCTGTAAATGTGGCAGCCATCCTTAGCCTGCCTACAGGTTGGGTGGACCACCTGACATTTGAAATAATTCTAATTTGAAAGCTAAGGCCTTATATTACCAGGATATAGATTTTTGTAGCAGATGGGCATTTGCATACTCTTGCATTTGATGCTTAAATTATCCGTCTCTTGCTGTTTAAATGCATAGACTCGCCTGTGCTATTCCTTTCTCTCTCCAGCGTCCTCCATGTCTCTCCCATGGACCTCTCAGCCAGTTGCACTAGTTGGCGTAGACACTATCTGACTCAGCAAGGCTGGGGGCGTCCCGCAGGTGTGGTCAGCCATGTGGACAGCCTGAGGTGTGGCGGGGCTCAGGGTCAGCAGTCGGCACACTGGTTCCCAGTAGAGTGACAAGCCCACCTCCACTGGGAAGACGAGGCCACTGCTTTAAAAAACTTCCCAGCAACTGAAACGAAATTACATTCATAATCCTACCACCCAAACATAGCTATTTATGTTTTTCTGTGGTTCCTCTCAGTCTTTATCTATTTGTATACAATCATTATACTTGTACAATTTCTTGCTCTACTTTTCCCCCTCAGTTAGCATAATTTCACAAAAAGTTTTTTTCTTTTAACTGAGGGTATCATGTTTCATTGAATTACATACTCATATATACCTATTGTTGGACATTTGGTTTTTATTTCCCAGTTTTTAACCATTACAGATTTTATGGCCGTAAAACAACTTACTTCCCATAATCTCCCACTTTTCTTTTGAATTAATCCTTTCGAATCAATCCCCAGGAAGAGGATGACCAACCTGATATTTGCGGAGCTCTTGATGTCCTCCCTTCCATGGGACGGTGTTAGTTAACCAGCATGACCTACAATCCAGGAACATTCCCATTTGCCTGCAGCCTTGCCAGCCCTAGGTCATTTGTTTTAGAAACAGGATTCATTATTTATTGACCTTTATAGCTATAAAATGATTCTTTGTTGTCATTTTTATTTTTATATTAAAGAATTTTATTCTTTAATTGCTGGGGAAATCGCCTGCTTCTTCCTGTTTGTAGAACCCTAGAAGTTAGGGTCTGGGATGCTCTTGAGATGTCCCTGTTTCTCCCAGCAAGGCTCGTGGTCAGCCATGGTTATGTGCCCTCTTCTAGTGAGCTGTCACTGTCCACACCACCAGTTGTCACACAGGTGCTCCCAGTGTGACTTGCACGAGTTACCATGCTTGCTCAGATCTGTATGTTCATAGTTTCTCTGACTCCTCCTTTCCTCTCAAGCTGTCTCGCTGCTCTCAGGGTGCCTGTCTGTGGAGTGCTCCGGACGGCTAAGGTGGTGCTGAAACCATATGTCCTGGGGTGTGAGACGGAGGACCTCCTGAGAGAGAAGGGCTTTTCGTGCGCTTTTGTGTTTGGACTTGGTGACCCCTGTTGGGCTCATCAGCAACTTTCGGCTGCCCCGTCCTCTTGGTGCCCTCATAGGTCCCTGGGTTTGCCCAGTGCTGAAACATGGGTGTTAGTGCCTGCCTGTTCAGTTGCAATGGCAGGTTTCTACCCCACTCCCACTGCCCCTCCCAGCAACCGTGGTCTGGTGCCGGGTGTGCTCTGCTTTCTGCTAAAGTGACCAATACTCAGAGGACATGCCCAGCCCTGGTTTGAGTCCTTCTTAGCTGTTGTCACCCCATCCATGACCTCCTTAGCAGCAGCTGCCTCTGGTTCAGGGCTGTTGAAGGCAAGGATGGGAAGGATTCAGTGTTTCCATATAAGTTGACTTCTGTATAGCATAAAGAATATTTTCAAAATCTCCGTGGATTAACTCATGTCATATGTGGAGCTTGCTCTGGAAAATGTAAGTCAGCCCTGGGGGGCTTGGACAGGCCTTCCATCCAGGCCCCTGAAGGCTCTGGGGCCTCCCGGACACCCAGAGAACGGAAAGCAAGAGCTGGGCAGTTGCATCGGAGAGAAGGGCCTGGCAGAGCGCCCCAGGGTGTCGGCGTGCTTCCCAGTGCCCCAAGTTGAGTGCGGCTTCCTGGGCCTGAGCAGCTCCCGCAGCACCCTTCCCAAATCGCTGCTACGCAGGTCGTTTCAGCACACGTTCACGAAAGAGTCACAAAAGCATTTCTAGCAGGCAGAGCAACCAGCAAGGAAGAAGGTCAGTTTAGTGGGAAGGGGACTGATCCTGGGGATGCTGAGAGGAGAGCAGAAGAGGCTCAGACTATTAGGTTTTGCTTTTCATCTTGAAGCTAAAGAGGTTTGGGATGTGAGAGGAGAGACATTTGGGAGGAGACAGGGAGCTCCAGGGAAGAGGTTTTGGGCCTGAGAAACCCTTGGGAAAAGCCATGTTGGGGGGAAATGAACAAAAACTTGAGGAGAGCTGCCTGAGCATTGATGTGAGTGTCCCCAGCCTGGGTGTCCGTCCGGACTTGGACATTTACCCCTGTGGGCTCATCAGCCTCCCACCTTTCTAGAACTCTGGGGGAGATTCTGAGCACCCCTGTGGTTATTCCCTTCTTTATCCAAAGGAGACCATGTCTTACCCGGTCTCCTGCCCAGATCGCACCTTCAGTGGTGTGGCTGATTACTGTCTCCCAAAGTCCACCCAGCCTGGGCCTTCACATCAGTGGCTCTGGGCGACAGGACTCAGCCCGATTATCGTGAGATTCTCTTACACTTAGGCAGCGTTCTATTTAAGGTAGGAAGGGTAGGATGTGCCTGAGGCCACAACCTCTCAGGACACAGCAGGGGCTGGAAAGACAGAAAACAAGGGCCAGGTGACGTCCTGTGTTTCAGAGGGGGCACTGTGGATATGAACATTTGTATAGGGCTCTGGACAGGTCTCTTGCCGATGCCAAAGCGTCACTTCTGTATAATAGAGAACATTCTATATCATGTTGATAGTTTTAATGCTTTTCCCCCTTTGTTCTTTTATCCGCCCACCTTCTATTGAATGCCTTTGTTACACAAGGTGCTGTGGAAGCAAAGATAACCTAACTGGGGAGAGAGACAGACAGGTAACAATAGCGTGGTATGATGAGGGATCGAATGCGGCTGAACAGGGATGTCAGAAGACCGCCCACTGCTTGGGGTGGCTTTGAGCTTTCCTCGTTGCACCACCTCAGGCTCTATAATGTGGAGACAGTGCGTTGAGAAAGACACATGGTGGACTGGGGCTGGGACGATCTGGCTCTAAAACCTGATTCTGTGACTTACTGTGTGACCTTGGGCAAGTCACTTGGTCTCTTGGGGCCTCAGTTTCTCATTTGAAAAATCAGGACAGAAGTTCCATCTATCCCTCTGGGGGGATGTGAGTCTCATGGGAGAGAATGCTTGGGGAAGCCTATTGCACAGGTGGCAAACTTAGAGTAAACTCGGAATCAAATGCCCTTCCACCATTGCCACGCCTGATGACAATATGTTGCATGGTATTTACCTCCAGGACTTTATCAAGGGTCTCATAGCACTTGTCCAACTCTACAGCAAGACTCCCCCCTCCCAGGGGCAATAGGCTGGGTTTTTTCCTCATTCCTGTATTTTTTTTTTAACTTAAAAAAAAAAAGATTTATTTACTTACTTAGAAAGCGAACACATGAGCAGGGAGAGAGGCAGAGGGAGAGGGGAAGCAGACTCCCTGCTGAGTGCAGAGCCCGATGCAGGGCTGTATCCCACCACCCTGAGATCATGACCTGAGCCAAAATCAAGAGTTGGATGCTTAACCGACTGAGCCATCCAGGCACCCCATCCTCATTCCTGTTTTGCAAGAAGAAAAGCTAGGGACTCTCAAATGCTGCACCTCCAGGGGAAGGTTGGGTCTATGTCAGGGAAGGATTGGGACCACCGTCCTGGCCCTTTGACCTGCGCCTGCAGTGCAGACTCAGGGTTACTCCTCTGGCAGTTAAGAGGGGGCTCCAGTTTCCAGCACCTGTCCAGGTGGGGGTGGGGCAGAAGATGGCCTCACCCTTGAGACACATGGAGAAACAGTGCACCAGCTTCATCCCCAACACTGAGGCAGCCACTGTGGGCTGCACCCAGTTGAGTGAGTAGAGGGACAGTGTGGCTGTAGCAGACGGCACATTCTCGGGCTCTCTTCACCCCTTTACCACCACCCCCACTTTCTCTAAATATTTACTCAGCATTTATTCTGTGGTAGACACTAGACATAAAGCTGAGGACCTGATTCATGGCTCCTGCCCTTGAGAAACTCACACTCCAGCAGGAACAGAGGCTTCTGACATTCATCTGTCTGCCAAAGGGAGATATTTTTAACCCCATTTGACAGATGAGAGAGACTGAGGTGGAGAGTGAGGTGCTAGTCAGTGACAGAACCAGCATGCCAGCAGGCGGGCCCCTCACCTCCAAGGCCGGCCGGCACACAGGGACTTCCTGCCACATACATGCCCTGCGCATGTCGCCGTCTCTGCCTTTGCTGGTGCTGTTTCCCTTGCTCCCTCCGTCCAGGCCCTCTCCCAGCCTCACTGCCTCCCCAGCGCCTCCTCCCACCACGTAAGCCCACACTAACCACATGTGACGAACAATGACATCATGGCGGAAGCCCCTGCAGGTGGAGCGCAGGCACACATGGTCAGCGGGCTGAGCACCTTCCTTATTGTACCAACTCATTTGCTCTTCAGAACGAGGTGAGCGCACAGACATTCTCATTACCCCCATCCCCGACAGACATTGCTGAGAGAGTTAGGGCAGCTCATCTCCAGTCACATGTTAGTCCGAGAAGACAGTTGGACGGCAGCTGGGGCCTGGACATGGCCTTGACCGCACGCTACCCTGCTGGGAGAACTTGCATGGCCACTTCCCCTCCTGTGGGGCTCAGTTTCCTCATCTGTTACGGAGGAACTGCCAGGTGATGATGGTTATAATGTGGGTGGGCGGCTGAGGGAGATCGTGGAGTCCCCCCACCCCCCACCCCCCATGGAAGTTCACTGTGAACTTCGTATTAGGGTGGATTTCAAACATATACAAAAGTAGAGAGAATAATGTAAGGAACGCTCATATGCCCATCACCCAGCTTCAAATGATCAATATTTTCCCAGACTTGTTTTATATAAAACTCCTATTCCCCTACCTGCCCCCACTCCGACTGTTTGTTTGTTTGCTGGAGTATTTTAGAGCAAATCTCAGACATCATGTCACTTTACATATAAATACCCTAGTGTGCATCTCTCACTGATGTGACCATCATGTATCTATGACACCTGACAGAATTATCCAGCCGGGCCTTGGGACCACCGAGGCCGTCTGCGCTCCAGTCCATAGTGGTAGTTTTCTTTTTTTTTTAATATTTTATTTATTTATTCAACAGAGAGAGAGACAGCCAGCGAGAGAGAGAACACAAGCGGGGGAGTGGGAGAGGAAGAAGCAGGCTCCCAGCGGAGGAGCTGGATGCGGGGCTCGATCCCAGGACCCTGAGATCACGCCCTGAGCCGAAGGCAGACGCTTAAGGATTGAGCCACCCAGGCAGCCCCCATAGTGGTAGTTTTCTGATAGACCCAAAGATATCTTTTTACGGTTGTTTTATTTGAATTAGCATCCAAATGAGGTCCACATACTGCATCTGGTTCTTTTGTCTCTTCTGTTTCATTTCTCCTATAGCAGTTCTCCTTCCCCTTCTTTCTCGATGCTATTGATTTGTTGGAAAAACTAGGTGGTTTGTCCCATTGATTATCTCACACCTGGTTTTGGCTTATCCCTTCCTCATGCTGTTAGTTAACTTGTTCCTCTATGTCTCACATTTCCTGTAACCTAATAGTTAGATCTAAGGAGATACCCTCCGTATTGGTGCTGTTCAATAGAAATATAATATGAACCATATATGTGATTTGAGATTTTCTACTAGCCACATTGAGTAGGAAGTAAAAAGAAATAGGTGAACTAATTTTCATCAGAGTTTTATTTAATCCAGTATATACAAAATATAATCATTTTAACATGTAATCGATATAAAAATCATTAATGAGATATTTTACATTCCTTTTTCCATATTCTATCTTCAAAACCCAGTGTGTATTTTACACTGAGAGCACATTTAGTTCCTTCCCAATGTAACAGTTAGTGTGAAATACAATCTTATCAAAACAATAAAGTTGTGTTTGCAGGAAAATAGTTTATACCACTTCAGTTTTTGAATTGAAGTGACTTCAAATGAAGTAAGATTTAAAATTCGGTTCCTGGGTTGCATTAGCCATGTTTCGGATGCTCAGTAGCCATGTGCGACTAGTGGCTGCTGTATTGGACAATGTTCACAGAGCACATCTCCATCACTGCAGAAGGTTCTGTCGGATAGCCCTGAGCGAGAGGCTTAAGCAGCTGTTGGTGTGAGATAACTTCACAGGTGTTACTTGCCTGTGTTACCCCCTCACGTCCCATGGTTCTGTTTTTCATGATGCTAAGATTGATTAGTGGGTCTGTGGGTGCTCCTGGACATTTTTAAAGAAAGGAGGAAAAGGAAATTTCGGTGCTCTTTGTTTAGGATGAACTAGGTAGCAGGGAATGAGCGATTCCCCAAACTGGGACACAAGCCATTCTGGCCATTTAAGAATCATCTAAGAACACTCAGTATGATATAGTGGTTGAAAGTCATTCTGCCTGGGTTTGAATCCTGACTGCCATTTACTAGCTCCATGACCTTGGGCAAGTCACTTACCCTCACTGAGCCTCTGTTTCTTCAGCTGTGAAATAGGAAAATCCAAGTACTTAGGTCATAAGGTATTGTCATGGTTAAATGGAATAATGTCCCTAAAGTACACTTAATGCACAGAGTAAGTATCCAGTGAATGTGGATTACTAGTATTATGTTATTGTTGTAAGAATACAGGTTCCAAGGCTTGGGGGCTGGAGGATCTAATTTGTTAGGGTCTGTGGTAGGACCTGGGTTCTGCATTTTAAACAGGTTCTCCAGGTGATCCTGAGTTCTTGGACCCCCTGGTCTTCCCAATATCTTTCCCTGGGATGACCCTTGGCTCTGTCCCAGCCCCAGAGACGCATGTCCTGGCTGGATACCCCAGCATCCATCAGAGGACAAACGAGCCCCGTAGGGTTACCAGATTTAGCAGATGAAAATCCCCTATGTTATCTGGCAACCCCAAATCCCTAATTCAGATGAAACAGTTAACTAGTATTTATAGGGGAGGTTGCTTTTGCTCTGTGGGCCTCCATTCCTGCCAGATCTACCGTAAGGTGCAAGAGTGGGGAGTGTGAGTACAAAAGTAGCATTTTCAGGTTTTTAGATGGGTCTAGAATCCATGCCTAGATTCTCTTCAGCTTTGAAGAAGCCATGAAAGAAAGGGCTTTAGGAGCCATCGTACTCAACCTGCTCATTTTGCAGGTAAGGAAACCAAGGGCTGCCTGGAGGGGAAAAGTGAGTTGTCCAAGGTCAGTGGCTGGGCTGGACTAGAATCTAGGTCTCCAGTTTCTGGCCCAGCATATTTTCCTCTTTGTCATCCCACAGCACTTGTTTCTGTCCCCTGGCCCCTCAGTCATGGGGTGGGGAGAGGTAACACCAAGGGTAACCCGAGACCCTTCTGGTGACTCCCCAAGAGTGGTTTGTGATCCAAAGGGAAGAACGCAGCCAACAGAGGCAAAGTCAGTTTCTGGTGCTGGCAGGACAGAGCCCCAGAGATGGGTGAGGGGATCCTGCCGTATGTGCAGGTGGGGGGGGTCAAGTTCAGGAGCTGCACCCATGGCCTGGCCTCCTAACACACAGGTCTGACTGGGCCTGGCCCCCACCCCACACCGGTGTCTTGCAGAGTGTCGGGAGGAGAGCTCTTCGACTTCCTGGCGCAGAAGGAGTCGCTGAGTGAGGAGGAGGCCACCAGCTTCATCAAGCAGATCCTGGACGGTGTGAACTACCTTCATGCCAAGAAAATTGCTCACTTTGATCTCAAGGTCAGTGAGGGGATGAGGGAGAAGAATCATTTTAGGAAGAATGGGCCCAGTCCCTTCTGACATTACGCTAGGAAGGGCTCAGTGCCCCTTTGGTCCTCCTCCCTTGTTTCACCATGGAAAACTCTGAGTTCCTAGGAAAGAAATGATGCCACAGAAGGTGCCCCTCTCCTCAGTTTCATTTTGCAGAGCAGGCTTTCTTCACACAGGGGCTGACGGCAAGAAGCTTCTTCAGACCACAGGTGCCTTATCTCTGTCACACAGTAGGTGGGCTGTCATTTTTAAATAGTAGACCACTGACAGGAAACACGAAACCAAACACATTTCACCAGACTGGACTCGTCAGTAACCAAGAACTAACCCATGAGGAGGCAGCAGTGGAAGTGTTTGGGCGAGGAGTGCGAGGTTGGCTGGCTCTCTGGGCCCCGCACAGCCTCCAGCACCCCTCGCCCAGAGGTCATCAGTCTTAGAACTTAGGGACTGCTGGCTGCCCTCCCCGTTCCCATCCCCTACTGTGGCCACAAAACTGCTTCCAAGGGGCACTGATCATTTGTGGTAACTGTTATTCAGGGTTGAGAAAGTTCACTGTGACCACATAGGACCTCAGAAAGCAGGAGTGTGGTTGAAGCAGAAGGACCATTTCCCATAGTAATGGAGCTCAGGGTAGTGGACTGACGAGCCTTTACAGACACCCGAAGCGTAAAGATCCTCTAACTCATGGTCAGAGGGACCTAGTTACCGGGGTGTAGACCGACTCAGTTTTCTATCCAGAAATTCCTGTTGTGTTTCAAGCAATGTACCATGTGCCTAGGTATTGCTACAGATACAAAGATCAGCTGAGGCCCTGTCTGGGCTCAGTTCCTCTTTTCTAGGAAACCTAGTACAGGAGGCAGAAAAGAAAGATCAACAACCCTAAGTGCTGCGATAAAAGGAAGTATAGGGGAGCTGGGGAGCTCAAAGGAGAGGGCATCTAAGTCAGACTGCGGTATCCCAGAGGGCTTCCTGGAAGAGGTGATATTTGATTTGAGTTTAGAAGGACTGGCAGGGGTTATGAAAGGGGAAGGGTCTTTGAAGGAAGAAAGGCTAGCAGTGTACACGGTCTGGAAATGGCACAATGCTTTCAGGGAAGTACAGGCAAAGAGTGGATGCTCTGAATGGCTGAGAACAAGGCAGGAGGAGAGCATAAGGCAGACACAAGGGCGTGAGAGCTAAATCAAAGAGGTTGAACTTTACCCTGAGGGATACGGGGCAGGGCGGGGGGCAGGTGATCAGGGAGGTGAGGCAATCAGTTGTGTGTTTCAGAAGGATCTCCCTCTGGCTGGAAGGTTGGGTAGAATGGGGACAGCTGGAGGCTGGGGGCCCAGCTGGGAGGCTAGTGCCATAATCTGGATGAGTGTGTGGCCTGAGCAGGCCTTTGGACCTTGGAGTGGTAATGTATCAAGCAGGAAATGGTCTGCCTGGATTGCACTTGTGTCTCCCTCCTGACAGTACTAGGGACAGTTAACTTGTTGTTTTCTGTGTCTTTACTGGTTCCAGGAGGCTGGCCTCAAAGTGGGCTCCTTTGTCTTTTCTCTACCAGGTCTGGTAGAGGTAGGAGGAGTTGTAATCCCATAGGTGCCATGACGGGGTGGGGGGGGTGGGCAGCAGTTTCATGCTGTTTAATTTGCTTATGTGGCCGCTGTGGGGTGAGGAGTGCTGGCTTGAGGCAGCCAGGTTGGGGTTTGGTCTTCATTCTGCTATATACCAGGATACAACGAAACCTCAGTCTTTTCAGCTTCAACGCAGCTGATAATCCCTACCTGGTGCAGCTGTCGTAAGGGCTAAAGAGAAGCAGCGTTTCGTGCCGAGTCCCAGAGAGCGCTCTGTAATAGTACCTGCTATTGTTATTTCCCCTCCCAGGATAGAGGAAAAGAAAACACAGTTCTTGTTACAGGATTTTGGGCCCATTAGACTAGGAAAACAGTTCTGCTGGTGCAGTTCTCAAGTGCCCAGCAGAGAGCTGAGATTTTTGCTGTTGGGGCATGTCTGGCTCCTGGGCTCAGTCTGGCTGCTTTCCACGACCTGGAGACAGTCTGGGTTTGCCCCGGATGTGTGTAGGGTGAGGATGCTGCTAACCCCCATGTTGGCCTCCTGTCCGTAGAGTTGTGCAGACTCTGAGCCTTCTGACCCCTGCGCCTCCCTCCGTGGTCCCTTGGCCCAGGCCCCGCTGAGCAACCTCAGGAAGTGATGAGTAGCTGCATTACCTCATGATGGGGCAGACACTTCCTGGAGCCAGAACGTGGGTATGCGTGCCCCTGGCTGGAACTTTCCATCAGCTGGAGGGGACGATGTAGAAAGTCTAGCTGGTAGCTTAGGGTGGGGCGGCTTCTGGGTTCCATGTTGTTTCCCACCATATAAAAATCATTTTACCCGAATATATTTTTCTTCCTGATTTTCATTCTCTATGAGGTGCCTCTGCTTTCCTCAACTCTTGTATTCTGTTTCTCCTCATTGAGTGAGCCAGGCTCGCCTTGCGGTCCCATGAACAGCCATCCTGTTGTCTCCAGGCCCCTACTCGTGACCTGTTCTCCGTGCTCATCTTCCAGCTTGAAGGAGCAGGTGATGGAGGAGGGGCACTTCTCTCCTGCCTCTGGAATACGAACAATTTCTCCTGGGACCGCTAGCTGATAAGCTCCTCCTATGTTCTGTCAGTATGCTAGAGAGGTGAGGCCCTGTCCCGGCTTATGACACGCTCCCAGCCTTGTGGCAGAGAGCAATAAATGGACAAATTAATGTATGCTAAGCGGTCTTGGGAAAACAGATCACGGCAGGCTGCTGCCCAGAAATCTGTAATGGGTCCTTGTCATCTGTAGGATAAACGAACCCATGGTCGGCATGGCACTGGGGCCTTCCGTACACTGCCTCGGCCCTGGTTCTGCCCTCATCCAGCTTTCCCACTCCAAAACACTGGCCCCGGGCAACAAGACGACAGATCCGTGTTCTGGCCTCTCTCCTGTGTTCGTGCTGTTCCCATCCAGGAAGCTTCTGCTTTTCCTTTTCTCTGTCCATGGACTTCCTTCCTGCTCATCCTTCTAGGCCCAGCAGAAACACCATTTCCTCTGGAAGCCTTTCCATCCCTGCTACCTCCCAAAGCATAGCCAAGAATGAACCTGCCTTTTGGCTTCTGTTGCCCTTCATATAGCCTTCTGTGGAGAGTACCTGTTGCTCTCAGTCCCTCTCTAGCACCGTGCCTGGCACATGACGAGTTACTCGGTGTTGAATGAATGAGTAAATGAAGGAATGAATGCCTTAGTAAGACCAGACGCATGCATGGATGGCAAAGGCCCTTTCACATCACCTGGAAAATGCAAAAGAGGTTACAGCAGGTTTCAGTCCAATGATGTGCACATTTATTGAGAGACTATCATGTGCCCAGGTGTAGAGTATCAAACATCAATGGGATATGGCACCTGCCTTCCAAGGGCCCACTGTCCACTAGGAGATGGCCATGGTGGGACTCGGTGGGGAGGCCACCTGAAATGAAAGCTAACCACAACTCTTGCCAACAAAAGCTCACTCCCAGGGGGTAAGCGTTCTGCCTTAGCAGAAGGAATAGCATGCTGGCGTGCGTTGTAAATACGCCCCAGAAAGGCCCACTGATGTGGGTGAGTGTGGGTGGTGAAGGTAGGTTGCCCTGTATTTACATGGATGGAAGGAACCCTGGGCTGAGTGCCCCCCAGTACCCCGTAACGCCCTGTGTGCCTTCAGACATGGCTTCTGCGGGGTGGATTACCAGGAAGTGGGCTTCAGAGCCACCCAGGAACCTCACCCTGGTATGCCATCCCAACGCAAATGAAGGCCTTGTAGAGGGCAGTTTTGCGCGGTTTTGTGTTTATTTTAGATTTGGGAGTTTCCCTTCTGTGTATGGGTGTGTCTCCCCTACACTCCAACCCAACTGGAGAATTCAAAAATGGAAGGTTGTCCTCAGGTCTGACTGGTATTTTCAGCAAAAAGAACATGCCACCGTGAGGATTGAATGAAGTCATATGCAAGCCGGGAACCCAGAATTCTCATGGGGCTTTTTGGTATATAAAGAGTATTAAGAAGTGAATTTCTGAACAAAGTGCCCCCGAAATCCAAATTCCTCTATGCCCTGATTGTCCTTTGAGCTATTTTTATGTTCATGACATGATGGGGTCTGCTCGTCAAGGTTTCATAGGAATGATACTAATAATACTTTGAATGTTTATGGCACTTTCTGGAGTATAGCACACTTACACATTTGTTCTCTCATTTGGTCCTCATGGCCACCCATGGAGGTAAAAGGTATTGTCCTTTTTTTACACATAAGGCAATTGAGATTCAGAGAGGTGAAGTAACTTGTCTAAGATCACACAGCTATTAAATGACAGAGCTGAAGCTTAAACTTAGCCAATGAGGAAACACTAAGCCAAGCTGGGTGCCACCAGCTTTTCTTTCCCCAGATTCTGACGGTGTAGATTTCTTACTTCCTTGGGCCATGCCTCTGACACATCATTAATCCGAAGGTCTGTACTGTGCCATGCAGTTCTCCTTCACACAGTTAATTTCTCATCTGGTTACACTGTTTTTTCTTTCTCATAAGCTATTCCTCATATTTTAAAAAAATGTTATTTTATTAGTTGCTATAAAATGTGCACGCATTTGAAAGTAGAACTTACAAGAATGAGGCTGTTTCTATACTAAAACCTGGCGGCATGAAGCAAAGGTAGGCCTGGCAGAGATTTAACTGTTGGGATAGAGTAGGGTGGGACTGTGACGTTTCAGGGCAGACCAGTGAGTCTGTGTGGGCAGTCACAGCCAGGGAAGGCTTTTTCCCCTCAAAATTTTTTATTATGAAAACATTTCAGAACATTTAAAGAAATTGACAGAATACAATGGACACCATTACACCTTCGCCCTAGATTCAACACGTAGGCACATTTGCTTTACCTCTTTCTCTCTTTAAAAAAGAAAAATAGTGGAGCCTGGGTGGCGCAGTCATTAAGCGTCTGCCTTTGGCTCAGGGCGTGATCCCAGCGTTCTGGGATCGAGCCCCACATCAGGCTCTTCCGCTGGGAGCCTGCTTCTTCCTCTCCCACTTCCCCTGCTTGTGTTCCCTCTCTCGCTGGCTGTCTCTCTCTGTCAAAATAAATAAATAAAATCTTTAAAAATATATATATATATTTATATAAAAGTATTTTTATCTGTATATCTACACACAGACACACATACATATGTATATATATTAGAATTAAAAACATTTTAAATAAAAATTAAAACAAAAAAACATGTGATTTTTTAAATAGTTGGTATAACTTGAAAGAAAATTTTAGCCATCTTGACACTCCACTCTCAGCACTTCTGTAGGCTTCTCCCAAGATTAAGTCAGTCTCCTACTGACCTACCACCATTATCACACTTAATGAAATTAACAATAATTGGTGGAAGACTTTTAATGAATGAATACACGACTCTATTTCTGATTTTGAAAGAAAATTCCGGCAGGGCAGAGAGGATAGCTGGAAGAGAGTAGGCCAGTCAGAGGTAATGATAACAACATGGGTAAGAGATGACCCACAGGTACCCCGTAGCATTTTTTAAGTGAAGCATGGTCTTTTATGCTATCATAAAAAGTAGTAACTCATAGAAAACACAGAAAATTGCAAAGAAGTTACCCATAAACTTTCCACTTCAGAACAACCATTGTTAACATTTGGTGTATTTTCTCCAGCTTTTTATGAGCAGGTGTGTGTGTGTGTTTGTGTGTTAGGGTGCTTGTAACTATATTACTTTTACAATTTTCTCTTATGCTTTTTTCTACTGTACATTTTAACCCGAGCAGCCCACATGTGCTCTAAAGTATTTTACTTCGTTGTAGAAACTTTTATACAAGTCTTTTCTGATTTCCTGACCTTCTCGGTGTATTCTGAGGGGCAGACCCTGTTTCCTGTTCCTCAAATGCAAAGCTTAGCTTGTGCCCCAGCCTCAGAGTGTACCCCTTGGGCCCCTTCATTTCAACCCAGTACATCAGACTGAGCTTGGAGCCCTAGCGGTACATGCTGGCTGTGTGACGAACTACAGCAAGGCTCCCCAGGGCATGAACTGAGGATGCTGAATTCTACACAGTGGAGGGAAAGAACAAAATGTGGCAAAAATTAAGCTACGGAGAGCCATAATTAAAAGAGTTGTGGGGCACCTGGCTGGCTCAGTCCGTGGCACGTGTAGCTCTTGATCTCAGGGTTGGGAGTTGGAGCCCCACGTTGGGTGTAGAGATGACTTAAAAAGAAAATCTTTAAGAAAATAAAAATGCAAGAGTTGAAATATAGACACTTTGAAACAGGAAGCATTAAGCCAAGCAGGTAGCTCTTACAAGATCCAGCAGGAGGCTGCATAGTGAAGTAGAAAGAGGACAGGATTGGGGATTGAGCCTGCATTTGCATCTCACCTGTGCTGTGTGGCACTGGGGAGGTCACCTCTTTGACATTTCCTGGCCTTGAAAGTGAAGGTAATATTGCCTCTCCTTCCTGGCCCACAGGAGTGGAGTGGGGGACCAGGGAGAGATCAGTAATAACGAGAGGGCTCTGTGAATTCTGAAATGCCCTACACAAACTGGTTGTGAATTTTAGCTAGTCTTGTTAGGCCACATTTCTCCCCATTCCTCTCTTTCCTCCAGAGGGATTCGGAAAGGGAGATGGGCGTGGGAACATCCAAAGGGGGGGAATGAATAAGCTTCCCTTGCTGGCCACCCGGCAGGTTCCAAGAGTGGCAGGACACTGGGGAAGGCTGATAGGGGTTGGCTTAGATATCGTGATCCCCATTTCACAGATGAGGAAACTAAAAAATGCAGTGCCCTCCTCCTCTTTTGTCCCTTATTGCCTTTGCCATCACTGTTAGCAGCTCAGAGGCCTTTTGGGGCTCCTGGCTGCCTGTGTCCTCCACCGTGGTTGCCTGCCTAGGCCTGGCCTCCGGTGAGGTATCATGTGTTCACACAGTACCTTCTAGGTTCTATTCACAGCTCCACCATCAGCCCTTCCACTGCCGCTCATCTCAATAGAAGTGAAAGAATCTGATTCTGGAAGTAGTGAAGGTGGTAAAAAGAACAGATATCCTAGCACTAAGAAGACCTGCGCTTAAATGAAACCTGGCTCCACAACTTAGCTGTGTGGCCTTGAACAAGTTACTTAACTTCTCTGTTCCTTAGTTCCTCAACTGGAAAACACAGACAGTAACCTCCTTGTCTAAGGTTCTGTGCAGTACTATTCTGGTAACAGCCAGATCTCCAGTAAGGAAGTGTAGGTACACACACACACACACACACACACACGCACATTTATCATGAATTTTATGATACAAAGGTTTGTAACACAATTTATAAACAATAAAATATATGCTACTTTTTTTTTTTTTTGGTAAATTCCAGAGAGCCGATTTTCTCATACAACATTTTCTTTGGTTTTTGCCAAACCCTTGTATCAATAGCCAACCTATGGATGCAGTTGACTCCTGAGTGTAGTTCTGACCAGAATGTTGGTTGATATTTTCGTCTACATTAACAAGTAAGGTGAAAATGAAACAATGAAGATATGCGTTAGGACTTTGCTGGTTTGTCAATGACAAGAATGACTTCTTTGCTGAGTTGGATAATAGTTTCGGAATATTGAAAAAACGTGTCCTCTATTTCTGTGCTATTCACAAAGCAACGGCTGCATACACGGCACCCTTTTAAGTGTAATCTGCATTATTAAGTGATCTTCTCCAGCACTTCTTAAGTCTAGAATCAAGAAGATAATAAATCAGGTCCTATCTGTAGTGTCTGCCAGTTTCCAGTTTCCGTGGTGTCAGTACCCCCACTGTGGCCAGTTTCAAGGTACCAATGTGCCAGTGACAGGAGTTTGGAAGAGGGCTGCAGTAGCACACCCTTATTTAGGATTTCCCCAATTCAGAGAGAAGGGGCAGAAATTGCCTCAAGAACACAGAGAATACTAAAACACGATTTAAAAAATTAGGAAGCAATGAACTTTAAGTGTTATTTTTAATATAACTTAGTTTATAGAATTTCATTTTAATATTAAAATAATATAGTTATGTAGCTCTCTTTAACAACCAGCTCACAAAATTCTGGGCTCTCATGAGCCAGTAGGCACCAGCTCCAGCACCTCCCTGGTTCTCAGAGACTTTACACACAAAATGAGAGCATTTTGTAGGCAGAATAGTGTTATATGCAGGCTGACTGTTGTCAGCGGTATAGTAACAACAATGGCAGCCAGCGGTTACTGAGCGCCTTGAAATCATGCAGGCTCTTGTCTGAGTGCTGTGCGTGAGTTTACTCATTTAACCCACGCAACCACCCTGTGAGGGAGGCTCTGCAGTCATGCCCATTTTATAGAAAGAAGAGGTTACCTTAGGGCTCCTAGGGCAATGTTGTGTCTCCTCAGAACCCCTAACCGTATTAATATTCCATCTTGCAGACGAGAGGCCAAGGCTCAGAGAGGTGAGTGACTTGCCAAGGGCACACAGCTAGTGCAGGGCAGAGCGGGATTCTGACCTGTGTCTGTCAGATGTCTGGACCCTCTTCAGCACTGGTTTCTCAAACATGGCGCCGTCTGCTTCTGAGTTCCTTGGAGAGCTTGCTTTACAAAAGCAATACTGGGGGGCCCCTGGGTCGCTCAGTTGGTTAAACGTCTGCTTTCGGCTCAGGTCATGGTCTCAGGGTCCTAGGATCGAGTCCTGCATTAAGCTCCCTGCTCAGAGGGGAGTCTGCTTCTCCCTCTCTCTCTATCCCTCACCCCTGCTCATGCTCTCTCTCTCTCTCTCTCTAGCTCTCACTCTCTCTCAAATAAATAAATAAAATCTTTTAAGGAAAAAACAACCAGTACTGGAGCCTCCCTCCTGGTGAGTTGATTTCATTGGTTTGGTATCGTTAACACAGTCCCCAGGGGATTCCAGCGGGGAACTCGCTCAGAAGGGGACCCCCAAAGCACAGCTTGGGGGCTTAGAATGTCTTGACACAGGCCCGGGTTCCTCACTGGTTAGGAGGGGGCGCCAGCCATCTACAGCTTGGTGGCTGTGAGGATCTAATAAGGCGAGGTGTGGGGAAAGCCCACCACAAATGCTAGTCTGGCACAAACCACAGAGCCAGCATTGCTGATTGGCCCAAGGCTGGAAGCCAGTGGCCCTGGAATGCCCTTAAAAGTGAATTTTTATTTCTCTCCATGCCACAGGAGCCTAGAGACAGAGTAGGTAGGTAGAGTAGGTTTTCCCTTCTGCTTCCCCAGACAGGGCAATGGGAGCTCAGAGCCACGTAGCAGCCTTCCCCGGAGTACGAGGCCAGGAGTGAGTGGCCGAATCCACATGCAACCGAGTTGGGGACCTTCCCAAAGCCACAGCTGCGGGTTTTCTGGGAAAAACATGGAGCTGGGACAGGAAGCTGCTGAGGCACCAGAGCCAAGATGGACGTGCCCACTTTGCCAGCAGGCAGGGGTGACCCCAGCAGGCTCCCTTGCATCAACTAGAGGAAGGGAGGGGAGAGAGGGGAGGAGAAAGCACACAGGATCTGGAGTCAGCCAGAGCTTGAACCTTAGCTGCATTACTTATTACTGAGGCACCGGAGCAAGCGCTTAACATCTCTGAGCCTCAGTTGCTTCGTCTATGAAATGGGGGTGATGATAGTACCTGCCTTGGAGAGTGAGAAGCAAATGAGTATGAATGCTTTGTAAACGAAATGCTATTGGCTGTGCTATACTGAAACCCCAGGCTGGATGCTTTTAGGAACACGGAGCATATGCAGTAGGCCTGCTCTCGGCGAGTGTGCAATCTGGGTGGGAAAGGAGGACTAACACACAGGGCTCTCGGCAGTGGGGGGTGCTACGGGGTGAGGTTGCTGCATGCGTGTGGAGTGGGAGAAGGAAGAAGAGATGGGCTGGGTATATAGATGACACTTCCTGGGGGAGACAGAATTTTGGCTGGGCCTGGAAGGATGGGTAGGAGTTCAATAGGCAGATGTTAGAGACCCTCATTCTGGGAAGGTGAGACATGATCAAGGAAATAATCACAGAGGTGATGCTACCAGCTACGGGTCACTTCATATGCCCTGTTTGATCCCCTTGGTAGCCCTCATTAGGTAGCTGTGATCATCATTACTAATTTATAGCTGAGAATCCTGCAGCTGGCTGGCTAAGTGAGTGACTTGCCCAGTGTCGGACTGGTAAATGGCCAACCTGGGATTGCAACCCATGTTCTAAGGCTCTTAGCCATCATCTGTCTTGATTCCCTAAAAGCAGAAGGTGCAAGAGATGCGTATGTGACTCGCTGGTTGTTCATTTGTGCAGGAAACAATTCCTGAGCGCCCAGGAATTGCAATGCCAGCCACTGGTGGGTGCGGGGGTGGAAATGAGAGACAGGGCTCCTGTCCCATCTGTGATGGGGCTTCAAGATAGTGGGGAGAGGACACACAAGGAATTATAGTGCAGTTGACTCGCCGTGAGAGGTGTGTCACGGTAACATGCAGGCGTTGGGGGGAAACAGCTAACTGCATGTGTTGGAGGGGAGGGGGTCGCAAAACATGTTCCAGCATGAATGTGTTGGAGTGGGGGGTGAGCGGGGAAGAAGCAGCTTCTGAGGAAGCCCGTTCCAGCAGAGTGAACTGTAGGTCGGGGTAAGGGTGACGAGGAGGTCGGTCGGTTGGGACATGGCGGAGGGGTGAGTGCCAGAGGTAGGAGGGACTTGAATGCCAGACAGAGGGGGACCTTGTGCATGGGCCACACTGGAGGCTTGTGGGAAGGGACTGCCTGTGGTCTCATCTATAGTGTGCTGGTGGGGAGAGGGGGTTTGCCGCGGCACCGTGGAAACCTGTCCATAGAGGCCTGGCAGCAGGCAGGCTGGCTTGTTCAGGTTGCCCAGCACTTCCTGAATAATCTGGGGCCATGCTCGAGGTTTGCAATGCAGGTTCCTACGCAGTTTCCTTGTCCCCAGGGCACAGACTGGCTGGGCCCTGCTCTGCTGAGCTAAGCAGCCTCGCCCAGTGACAGGCACCTGGAGAGGACACTGGGTGGGGGTCAGCAGACTTGGGCTCTGCTCCTTGCCCGGTGAACTTGGCAGTTTCTTGACCTCTTTGAGCAGCTCTGCGACATGAAAGGACTAGATGATCTCTGAGGTCCCTTGCAGCCTCAACATTGTGAACATCGTAGGGGTGACATGGGGGTGAGGATGAGTGGGACAGGAGGCAGGTCAGGGAAAGGACATGTTCTACAGCTGTGCACAGGTGATTCAGCAGGGATTCAGTAAGGCTCCCAGGGATGACTGTTGTCATTGCTACATTCTAGAAAGGAATGAATGGACATAGCCGCCATTACTTGAAATCTTGCTGGACACTGATCCTTCCGTGGACCATCTCTCTGGATCTTTAGAACCACCCTATGCCATGGAGGTGTTGTCCCATTTTACAGATGGGAAACCAGGGCTGCAAGGGGTCCATTGTCTTTCACCAGATTTCACTGTGAGTGACAGAGCTGGAATTTGAACCTAGACCTTGCCTGACTCTAAGCTCAAGCCTTTTAAAGCCCCTTACTATATAGCCCCCCGAGGCTGCCTTCATCCTGCAGGGGCTCTTGGACATGCTGTGCTGGACTGGTGGGGATCACCCACTCACATGGGTCCTGCCTGGAGAACCAGCCTCTGGTTTAGTACCATAGCAGGCACCTGTGACCAAATCCACTGGGATACAGCGGGGCATGTAGGCCTCTCCCACAGCTGCCTGCCCCGTGGGCTCAGCCGGGTGGATTTGTTTTGACAGGTGAGGGCAGTGGTGGCACGTCTGGGAATGTGATCCCTCCTTGGAGCCAAGCTTTGGAGGTGACGGCAAGTATGTGGGTGGTATTTGGTTGAAGTGAATAAAGCTGCAGAAGGACAGATGGCTAGGATCATACTACCCCAGAAGCAGCCTGGCCTGGGCCCAGCGGTCTGTGGTCACAGTGGCCTGTTCTTCCTTCCTGACTGGAGCCAGGAGACCTGAGCCTTTTGTATGTCCTGCCTTGGGGCCCAGAGGAGTGGGGATTTGCCCCACCAGCTTGGGAGGCTGTGCCATCTTGCAGTTGTGGAGGCTCGAGCTCGAAGGGGCTCTGGATCTCATCCAGTGTCTATTTTAGAATTGGGGGTGCTGTGGCCCAGAGAGAGGAAATGGTGTGCTTGAGGTCACATGGCCTTGTACGGTGGAGGTGAAACTGGAATTTCCCAGTACGCAGGCCCGGCATCTGTTCTAGTGGCTGACCCTGTTTGGGAAAGGGGAAGCAAAGACGCTAAGAAAAAACCCTTGGGGGGAGCTGCTGCTTTGTTGGCCCTCAGGCTACCCTTGGGGATCCTCCTTCAGTCATCCTCCCTTCTGGCCCAGGCCTACAGCAACCCTCTGGGGAGGAGTGCCCTAGGGCCCCCCCCCAAGGGGTGGTGGAGGACCTCCACAGGGCAGAAAGAGAAGGACCACTCCCAGTTCTTTCAGTGCATGTCACCATATTTCAAAGGGACATGCAGGAGGCAAGACACCATAGGGGACACCAGGAAACTCAGCATTGATCTGAATATTCCCAGGGAGGCCACCATCCAGGAGAGCAGCCGTGTCACAATAGGAGACACACCCCGCAACTGAGGACCACTTGCTCATAAGCATTGTCAGCGCCAAGGGGGTTAGAGCCCAAGGTCAGGGGCTGCTTCCGTGAAAAGTAAGGCAGTAGAAGGAAACAGGGATGCGGCATAGTCTCTGACAGTGTGAAGAAGAGTAGGGAAGGCGTTCCAGGCGAGGGGAAGAGCTGGAGCAAAGGATGGAACCGAGCCATCGTTCTGGCTTTGGTGATACCCACCTTGAGGGCATAGGGGGCAGGTGCAAGGAGGTCACAGGCGATGAGGCTGGGAAGGTAGCATGGAACAGTCAGTGCAGAGCCTCAATGCTGCAAATTTCAGGCAGGACATTTGAGCTTTCTCTCATGGTCAGTGGGACCACCAAAGATAGTTAACCAAACTGGGTGATGCGATGGCCAGCAGGGGCTGGCCTGCCCAGGAAACCCACCCTGACTCTGCCAGTATGAGGTGTTGGACCTTGGGCCAGTGCTTTAGCTCTCTGAGCCTCTGTTTCCTCATCTGTGAAATGGGGGGGTAATAGTGCCTACCCCTCGGAGCGGTTGTGAGGATGATGGGGAGCAGCAGTGGGCTGCTTGCCGTGGTAAGTGTTCAGAAGATGTCAGCCCCTGCCTTGCCTCCTGGGTAGCATCAGGCTGGGTTCGTGGAGGCTGGGACAGCAAGAGGGAAGCGAGAGGAGCTGCAGATAGAGGGGCTGTTTTCCTGTTTACTCCCAGTGAGGGGAGGTCTGAGCCTGAAGGTACATTTGGTTCAAGTGGGTGAGTGTGTGAGTGATGAGGGCAAGGCAAGGATGCGGGGCCTGCCCACCCAGCAGAACATTCCTGCCACCCCAGGGTGCCAGCCTGCCCTAGATGGCCAGGCCCGCGCAGCATCCCACTTCTCCCTGGGATAGATTCCCAGGGCCCTCGAGCCCCAGGGAAGGAAGCTCATTTACTCTAGTTGTTAGGGGCAGAAGCTTTGGAGTCCAACAGCTAGAGGTTAAAAGCCCTGTGTCCACAAGCCAGTATTGGAGTTCTTGGTTTCTCTTTCTGAAATGGAGGAATGATGACCTCCGCTGCATGAGGTGGTCGGGAGGGTTCAATGAGCTATAAAGTACGGCACGTGCGTGGTTAGCACGGTGCAGCCAAATGCAGCGGTCTTCACTCAGGGGACATTTACTGAGCACCTGTAGCCTCTGTAGCCAGGAGAGGAACAAACTCTCAGCAAGCTTGTAACCCGGTGTGGGCAGGCAGATAAGGAAGCCGTCACCTTGAGACGGGAAGAGACGCCGGATCGGGGAAGCACAGGGTGTTGCGGGAGCCGAGGAGGATGTGCGTGCGCGTAGGCCTTCTGGAGGAGACACTATTTTTACTGAACTGGGAAAAGGAAATTAACCAGGTTTGAGATAGGGACTGTACAGGAAGAATGTTCCAAGCGGAGGAGAAGTCACCTGCTGTGTGTTAGGTTCTTGGGGTGGACAAGAGCTTGTGGGGCCAGGCAGTACTTGGGTAGGAAAACGAGGCCTGGCCCTGAGGTTTTCACAAGCCGGGGGAGAGGCTGTTTCTCCTGGACTGCGGGACGCAGAGGTGAGGGGACGTAAGACAAGGATGCTTTTCACCTCTCACAGCAGGGCTGCCTGGGAGAACTCAGCCTCCCGTTGTTCTTGCGTCTCCTGTCATGTTCCCCACCCAGTTCCTACTGCCCCGAGTCCTGGGGGGTCACTACACCAGGTCCGGTGTGACTGCGTGCGTCCATTGCGGCTCCCATCCCTGTGCAGCACGTGCTGTGGCCCGAGCACACTGCTCATCAGGAAGCCTCGGCCCTGACTCTGGGCCGCAGAGACAAGCCTCAGGGCCATTCCCTGGACAGGAGGGGATGTTCCAGATAATGTGACTAAAGAATGTAGTAGAATGGAAGGAGGAGAAGCTCCCCCCCGCCTGGGGTGATGGTCGACAGTGGGGAGGACACAGCTCACTGCATGGGGTGTCAGGACACTCGGAGTCCATGGGCAGCCATTGGAGGGCTGGATTGGGGGTGCTGGAGTGGGGCCATCTATCTGGGTCCTATTTCCTGACCTCCCCTGTCCCTACTCTCCTTTCTGCAGGGCCTAAGATCCTGCTTTGCCTTGGGAAAGGAATTTGACACATTTTCAAAATAAAGTTGAGAGGAATCTCCAGAGAGGAAAAAGAATAAACAAGCTTAAAAAAGAATGCAAAAGGGAATGTATTATTTATTTATTTTCAAAGTCGGGGGAGGCCTCAGCCTGCTCCCTTGAGTGAAAGTTCCCAGCCACTCTGACATGAGGTCGCAGAGACTTCCGGGAGCCCGGAAGTTTGGGATGCGGCACCTGGAGTGTCTTCAGGCCAGATTTAGAATCAGTTCAGCTCACAGTTAGGGCCACCCTCAGCCTGCCAGCCTCTATGCTCTGCGCTCTAGGGGTGAACATGCAAAGACCCGAATCCTCCCTCCCACTGAGGGCCCGGTAGTCTAGGAGCTAGGACAGTGACAGCATGGACTGTTGGGCAAGGGAGAGTGTGACAAATGTCATGACAAAAAGGTTCAGGTAAGCACCAAAGGGACTGAGGAGAAGGATTCATTTCTGGTGTGTGTGGGGGGGTACTCAGTGAGGAAAGCTTTCACGGACTAGCTGAGTTGAGTTAGACGTTGAAGCCCAGCTAGGATTTTAATGGGCAGATCAAGCAGAAGGCTTTCTAGGGAGAGCACATCATGTGAGGAAAGGTACAAGGTGGGAAATTCTTCAGGACTTTGAGAAATAGGGACATTTGATTTTCTTAAACATTATTTATTTATCTTTGTTTATTTAAAACTGCTTTATTGAGATAATAAGCCACATACTATACCATTCACTCATGTAAAGTTACAATTTACAAAGTTGTGCAACTGACAACATAGTCAATTTTAGTAGATCTTTGTCACTCCCAAAAAAAAGCCCCGTACCCATTAGCAGTCACTCCCCATTCCCCCAGTCCCAGGCAACTACTAGTGTGCCTTCTGTTTCTATGGGTTTACCTGTTCAAGATATTTTGTATAAATGGAGTCCTATAACACATGGTCTTTTGTGACTGATTCTGTCACTTGGCATAATGTTTTCTTTTTCTTTTTTAAAAGATTTTATTTATTTATTTGAGAGAGAGAGAAAGAGCACTAGCAGGGGGAGGGGGAGAGGGAGAGGGAGAAGCAGACTCCCTGCTGAGCAGGGAGCCGAAATCGGGGCTCGATCCCATGACTCTGGGATCATGACCTGAGCTAAAGGTAGACACTTAACCAACTGAGCCACCCACACACCCCAGCGTAATGTTTTCAAGGTTCGCCCATGCTGAAGTATCAATATTTCAATCCTTTTTATTTTTTCTTTGCCTTCATTCCTCCTTATGGCTGAATAGTACTCCACTACATGGATATAGCATATCCACCAGTTGATGGACACTTGTTTTCACTTTGAGACTATTATGACTCTGCAGCTGTGACATCTGATGTTTTGGTGTGGATGTATGTTTTCAGGATATTCCACTTAGAATGGAGACTAGGACCCTCATGGTGGAGAATGGGAGGGGACAGGGTGAAGCAGTGACCTGCTCACCTGCTGTGGACTCTGAGCAGTTGGGTGGGAGTGAGAAGGGTAGGTAGCCTCCTGTTCTGGCCTCACTGAGAGCCAAATACCAGGGCCATCCCCCTGCCGACACACACCCACAAGGTTGCATCAGATCTGACAGCTGTTTGCGATGCTGAAGATAGCCTGGGCAGCTGGTATTTTCCCTGGAAGTCAGGTGCATTTTTTTTTCCCGTGTCCTGCTGAGGGCCAAAATTAGTTAAACACATAGAGAAGTGTGAGCTTCACGGGTAGTCCAGAGGAGGGGAGTTTGTCAACAGGAAGCTGGCGAGCCAGGGGAAAGAGGTGGTCAGGGAGACGAAGGTTAATAAGCCAAGTGCAAACCAAGGGTAGACTGCTAGGCTCCCACCCCTCCCATCCTCACGCGGGGGCAGTGGTTTCGTTTACAGGAAATGCTGTAAGTTTCTCACTGGCCCCATTTAACAGATCGGGAAACAGAGGCACTGCATTAGAAGGGATCTGCCATTCAGAGACAGAAAGGGGATTAAGCTTAGGTCTCTGGTTCTGCTGTGAGCAGCAGGTTTGGTAAAACCTGGGCCTTGCCCTCAGCTCTGTGCCTATTTTTGAGTTCACAGGACAAGACAGGACACAAAAACAAGAAAGAGTTTTAGTCTCCTAAAAAAGAATACCAACCCCACCCTAACCCCAAAGTGAAAACACAAAACAGGGCTTTAATTAACGTCTTTTCTTTCTTTTCTTTTCTTTTCTTTTCTTTTCTTTTCTTTTCTTTTCTTTTCTTTTCTTTTCTTTTTTCTTTTCTTTTCTTTTCGTTTCTTCTTTTTCTTTTTCTTTTCTTTCTCTTTCTTTCTTTCATTCTTCTTTCTTTCTTCTTTCTCTCTCTCTCCCCCTTCCTTCCTTCTTTTCTTTCTTTCTTTCCTTCCTTCCTTCCCTCCATCCTTCTTTATTTTTTTTTGTTCTCCAGCCAGAAAACATTATGTTGTTAGACAAGAATATTCCCATTCCACACATCAAGCTGATTGACTTTGGCCTGGCTCATGAAATAGAAGATGGAGTTGAATTTAAGAACATTTTTGGGACGCCAGAATTTGTTGGTGAGTTTTAGGCCTGTTTCTCTCCCATCTGAGCATCTGGGATCAAAAGGTAGAGAAATTCTGAGAACAAACCCTGTGTCTAGGGCTGTGGTCTCTGGGCTGAGAGATGGTACCTTAGAGACCCCCACCCCCCCAGAAATATAATGGGTGGGGAAGAAAAGGTCCTGCTGATCTTCTGGGTAAGGGTCCCCTTGCTGGCTTTGAGCACCCAGTGGGGGAGGAGGAGGCCAGGTGGAGCTACAGGCCTTTGCCAGGTCAAACCCTCCCGGAGCTGGCCCCACCCCCTGCTCTTAGTTGAATTTATTATGAAGATTTTAAATTACCTCATCCTCTAGTATTCCCATAAACTCAAGTTTCTCTGGAGCAGCTTTTGATTTCCTGAAAAGGAAAAGGGAAATTATCTGCCAAATACCAGATCCACCCGCCCACCTCTCCTGTGTGCCTGGCCTTTATTCGTGTACAGGGGGCCCTCCTGGAGCAGGGCCCTGGCAGCTCTGTCTTCCCTCTGCTTCTCTCAGCCTTGGCTCAGGTCCCAGAAACACCTCATGAGACTGGGGCTGCAGGTTGGGGTCCTAGAGAGACAGCCTTACAGAGGGGGGAGGAATGAGAATTGAAGACCACAGTCTCTCTCTGCTTTGGGAGTTGGAGTGGTCTTGGAGTTGGAGGGAGGGTTGTGGTCTCCCCAAAACCTGGAGGTGGAAACTTCTGACCACAGTCTAATCAAAAAGGAAAATAGAATGTGTCAGGTCATCCATTCTGATGGGTTTTCAGGTCATACATACCAGCTCCATGGCCGTTATAGAACGGTGCTGTCAAGGCCCCACGGACCCCAGGGTAGGGGAACCTTGCTGTGTGTCAGGCACTATGCCAGTGCCCTACAGACATTATCTCAGTGAATCTTCAAACAACCTCATAAAGCAGATTTAATTATTTTCCCTATCAAATGCTTTGTTCAAGGCAAAACAACCAGTAGGTGGTAGAGCTAAGATTCAAACATAGAGACAGCCAACATCAAAGCCTGTGCTCTTGTGGTTACACTAGGTTGTCTCTCTAAAAAGACCTTGCCCCAGGGGGCTGACAATTTCATCGTGGAAACAAGACATCAAACCACCAAGTAAGAGTGCGAGAAGGATCTTTTTAGGTCATCTGGTCTAGTTTAATAGATGTGGAGTTGGAAGCTAGGGGATTTTAGTTAAGGTCAACCAATGATTATTCTTCATCTACTGTGTGGCAGATATTAGGTGAGGTACTGGGGACACAGTGATGGCAAGGAGCCACACTCAGAATGACACATCCGAGGTTACACAATGAGTTGGTGACAGAATCAACTTGAACCCGGGGCACAAGACGTCTATTCTTGAACTTTGTCCAAGATAACAGTTGCTGTCCACTATTCATATATGTGGTAAAATGCATATATTTAACTAGTTAAGTTCAAACCAAGTGTTAATCAGCAGTAAATGTTTTAACTAAGAATTCAGGGCAATAGTGGAAGAAGTGTCACAAGACAGGATGTGATTAATTATAAAGCGAATGATAAAGAGATCTCTGAAAGACTATTCTAACAAGATGTCCACTCTGGCAAAATCAATGGGATCAGTCATGCTCTTGAGTCAATGAGAGACAAAGGGCTGGTGTTGTGGGTGGGAGAAGTGTCTGAAGAGGGATGGGGACAGAGCCAGGGTAGAGGAGGAGCAAGCACATCCCAGGTTCAGTTGTTTATAGCAGGGGCAGGGCCAGAATTAGTGCATTTACTGGGGACAGTTCACTGTCCACCCTGGGTGGAGCAGGGAGTTCCCATCAGACTGGCCATGTGAATGGGATATTGATGAGTAGGCCAGACTGTGGAGGTTTTTTTCCAGTGGTATGCTGTTTAATGTCTAATAACTGGGTCTCAAAACAAAACAAAATATAGCCCTAATTTATAGCATTTGCCAATTTTAAGCTACCAACTTGTCACTGAATTCAGGGTTGGGGAGAGATGCACAGTGTTGACTCTGGCGAGTCAGTATGACCCAGCTCCAGCCCAGAACTGGTTTTGTTTGCACCTTACAGATCTATAAGGTGACTTCTTTAGGTCCCTGCCCAAATTATGATGACTTTCTTTACCCGGGACTCCTGAAAAACAGGGTTATAATCACTTGTCCTACTCCCGTCATTCCTTTGAAATTTGAACCTGAGACACAGTGTTGAAAATTTACTACTGCCAGCTTCTAGGAGTGTGATAGACCCAGTCTTCCAAAAGGCCTCCTGCTACAAAACTGGATTCTTGAGAAAAAGATTCTTTTTTAATGAAATTCTGGACTCATAGGAAATAAGTGAAATCTTTAAGGGTAGTAAGTCCTCCAGCATCACCGGCCCCACCTCCAAACCCAGTGAAATGAGCTTAGAGCTGGAGCTATGAGCAGCAAAAGAATTCAGTAGGAGGACCTCTCCCAAAGGCAAGTGTGTGTATCAGCATTTCAGTGAGAGACCAGCAAGACTTAGACATCCGAGGACATAAGATATTGAAATTATCAGATGTTGACTGTAAAACAAATGGAATGTATATAGAAATAAAAGGTAGTAACACAAGAATGAGCAAGTAACAAGAGGCTGTCAAAAATGAGCCGGCAAATTTTATAAAGAACCAGATAGAACTTTGAGAGATTCAATATATACTCCTAGAAATTTAAAATTCAATGAATGAGTTAAACAGCAGATTTTACACAGCTGAAGAGAAAATTGAAGAATTGAAAGGCAGAGCTGAAAAAAATTAACTAGAATACCACAGAAGGACAAAGACACAGAAATATGAAATAGAGGACAAATGTAAGAAGGTAAAAAAATGGAAAGCCTAACATAGGTCCGTTTGCAATCCCAGAGGAGGGAATGGAGACAATAGAGGAGCAACGTTTGGAGAAAATGGCTGAGAATTTTCAGAACTGTTGTAAAAACATGCATCCCCAGATACAGAAAGGACAATGTATATCAAACAGAAAACAGTAAAGGTAAATCCATGATAGTTATACATAGCTAACATTACAGTTAAACTATAGGGTACCAAAGACAAAGAGATCTTAAAAACAGCCAGAGAGAAAAGACAGATCACCAATCAATCAATCAATTAATAAATGAAAATTTTAAAAAATTAGACTGACAGCATACTTCTCAAAACAACAATGGAAGCCAATATCCAAGAGCTGAGGAAAAATAAAAAACAATGATTAGGAAGCATCTCTCTACTTACTAGATGGGATGCTGACTGATTCATAAATTGCTTAATAAAGTCAATGACATCCTCAAAAAAAAAAAAAAGGACCCATAACTGCATACCCAGGAATGTTATATTTCAAGACTGACTGTAAACGATTCAGACAAAACACAGCAAAAAACAAAAAATCAAAAATGAACAACAGAAAAGACAAACTATGAAACAATTACCCACAATTACTGCTTATTAATAGAAGTTCCAAAGATGTGCTGGTGAACTAAATGACCTTTGAGGGGAAGTCTCAATGCAAGAAGTAATAGGAGGAAAGAAATCAGTAAACATTAGGCAAATATAGACATTTTCTGTTTAAAATGATGGTGATGATGATGATGTTTTAATTGTGGGGTTAATAAAAGAACTAAAAATTGAAGAAATGTTAGATAGGACAGAGTGCTTTAAATGAGTGTTCTAAAATTCTTGTATTATTAGAGGAAGGCCAAAACACTGCTTTATGTTAGAATTTGTTAGATAGCCCTCCTAAAGTCTCAAGGGTGGCCATTACTAACATAGAAGTAGGAGGGAAAACAATAAGAAGAGTAATTAAAAAAAAAACCTCAGGAAAAAAAAAAAGAAAATGAAAAGCACAGAAGAAATTGGACCAACAAAAGCACACAGAGGACAGAAATGAGTGTATATGGATACCAAGCAGATAAACCTGGAAAATGAGTTGTGTTCCTCAAACTCTCTGTGGTGAAAGACTAAAAAAAAAAGTCTTAATCTGTCTTGGACTGCTTCTTCAGTAAGATATGAGAAAAATAAATCCCTAGAAAAATTTTCACAATTTGAATGTCATGGCAATGTCAAGTTGCTCTACTAGTTTCTAAATACTTACTTCCAAACAGGCTCAGCCCTTCTCTCTTCTCTAGCTACTCACCTCTCCTTCTCCTCCATTTCATGGCCAAGCATTTTTAGGGTGTCGTCTACACTCTTATCTCAACTTCCACCATCCGGGCACTCTCTGGACACTACTCACTTTCCAAGTGTTTGCCTGCTTGATCTTTGGGCAGCACTTGGCCGTCTTCCGTCCTGGGTAGAATTTCCTTTCCTAGACTCTGCACCCACTCCTGGTCACCACACCATCCACACAGCTCCTGTTTCAAGGACTCCAGATTTGATGGCTCTGACTCACTGTCCCGTTCCCAGGACATCTTTGCCCGGATGCCCCTCGGGCACCTTGGGCTCATCATCTCATTGGCCCCAGAATGTCTTCGTGCTCCTCAGCAGGGAAGTGCCCCTCTTTCAGACCAGACTCGGGAACGTGGATTCCCTCTCTGCCTTCTTTTCTTCATGATCACCTTCCAGTGTTGACTGACTGGTGTCCACCAGAGAGTTCTAAAGCAGGCCCCATTTCCCCTTCCTGCGTCTTCCTCACACCACCCTGCTCTTCCTTTTCCAGGTGTTTCTCCGTACTTTTCCTCACTATCAAGGCCTCTTTGTAAAAGATTTCCACCCGAATAACAGGAAGCTTCATTTCTCAGAATTCTTAGACCCAGAATTATCTCCATCTGTTGCTCTGATTTTTCCTTCGTGAGGATTCAGGAGGGAGACATTTGTCACCAAACCCCCTAAAATTCTCTTGAGCCATGTCTTCTCATTTTCATTCTCCTACTGATTCTTCAATATGGTTTCTTTCAGCTCCAGAAATTGTGAACTACGAGCCCCTGGGACTGGAGGCTGACATGTGGTAAGTTGTAGGGACCACCCAGGAGACCTAGGGATCCTTTCAAGGGCAGCAGGCCTCAGACCCCGGCTCCGGCTGACATCCCCCTTTACCATGATAGTGTAGTGGTGGATTCTGCCCAGACGGGTCTCATTTCACTCGAACGGTGCCTTATAGTTGGCTGAGTACCTTGATTGCCTGGTTTTCTAAAGTCCTCTCAGCAGTTTTGTGAGGTAGTTATCATTACCCTCATTTTATGAGGAGAAAGAGGCTCAGCAATGATAAGGGACTTGCCCCAACACAGCCTGCACGTGCAGGAGTCTGATCTTGAACTCAGGTCCTCGGACTGAAGGTCCAGAGCGCCATGACTCCAGATACACCCCTAGTGGCTGCCGAAGAGTGGGATGGAGAGGGCCATGGACTTGCGATGGCGTCTGTAGGCCGCCGTGGACCATTTCCCCTGAGGACAGTGCGGGGAGGCCCTTGCTGGGCTCCGACCGGAGCCAGGTGGCTCTGACCGACCTGTCCTTTGTTTTGCAGGAGCATCGGCGTCATCACCTACATCCTGTGAGTGCCCCTGATGCCCGGGCGCCGACCTACCTTGGATCGAGGGGACCCGGGAGGAATGAGACAGGGCAGGCAGACAGGCAGGCTGAACTGACTGATTTTCCTCGTTGACTCATTTCCCATGAGCCAGATGCGTTCGAGCCACAGGGCGCACCTGACGGCCTGTGCTCTTAGCTCCGTGTCGGACGCTCGGCCCCAGGGTGGAGGCTGAGCCGTGTCAGCGTCCCTTCCACCAGGCACCCCCACTCAGCCTCACCCAGGCTGCACGTCCTGTGACGACGTCAGCTGTCACTCAGAAGCCTTGGTCCAGCCCTCCAGCTGCCATGCCTCCCCCCTTTCCCCTTCCTTCCCCAGCTCACACGGGCTCTCTTGTTTCTCCCCAGAGTCCCTCTCCCAGCCCCGATGTATTAAGTGGCTTAAGCAGACATTTCCTGCATAGCTCCATATGCAGTGGATCTGTCACTTTTGATCTCTGTGGCCTTGGGCAGATACTTAACCTCTGGGCCTGTTTTCCTCATCAGGAAAGTAAGAATCGCAAGCTTCCTGCCCACGGGTGTGCCGTGCGGGTTAAGTAAGCCGGTGCGTGCAAACTTTCCGGCGAGGCTCGGCACACAGCATGTGGCTGACTGGTAGCTGTTCCTTCCAGCTGTGCTCCCTGACCGCTTTCCCCTCCTGGCACACCTGGCACGTGCTATTTTTAGGGCACACTGGGTAAGAGTCAGCCCGCAGCCAGAGGCATCGTGGGGGCTCCAGCGCCCCACAGCCCGGTATGCCAGTGCTCTGACTTTTCCAGCAGCCCACAGACTGGGAGCTCTGTATGATGGGGTGGACCCCGCCCCCCGAGCTGCAGAGAAGGGTCTCGATCCTGGCTGCACGTTAGACCTTTTATTACCTACCATGGCCCATGCCCACTGCAGATCTGCTACCTCAGAATTGCTAGGGATGTAGTCTGGGCATCAGTATTTTTTAATCAGGTTGTTTTTTAAAAAAGATTTATTTATTTGTTTTTAGAGAGAGTGAGAGCACGAGCTGGGGGAGGGACAGAGGGAGAGAGGAGAGAGAATCCTTAAGCAGACTCCCTGCTGAGCGCAGAGCCCCATGCAAGGCTTGAGCCGAAATCAAGAGTCGGACACTTAATGGAGTGAGCCACCCAGGTGTGCCTGGGCATCAGTATTTTTTTAAAGCCTCAGAGGGATTGGATGCAGAGAAGGAGAATTTGATGCATTGCTCGATGGTTCCAGATTCTGCGTTGGCTCTTGAAACCTTGATTTTTTTTGGAACTCTGATTTCCATACTGAAATATTGAGGAATTTCAGTGTGTACAAGGCACATAGCCTTCTTACAGCTCATTTGAGTCCCACACAGTTTCTTGAGTGTCTGCTCTGTGGTGGGCGCTGGGCCAGGCACTCAGGATGCTGACAGGAAGGAGGTCTGCCCTGCTCGCCTGGAGCTCCCTGTGTGTGGGGGGGAGATAACACACAGCTAAGTTGCACTCAGTGGGACCAAAGTCACGCTGGATGTATGAACACGCCTCTGTGAGACACAGCTGGGAGAGGCCCTGGTTCGGGCCATGGAAGATTTAACGAGAGAGAGATTGAGATTCATCTGAACTGGGCTGAATCAGAATGAGATTAATTCTCCAGGTGGAAAGGGAGGGAAGGGCTGTCTGCTGAGGAAGGAAACACTGTACCTGTCAAGTGTGGTGAAATGTACTGAGGAGGTGGTAGGGGCTAACTTCTGAGGTCCTGCTCAGGAGTTTAGATGTGATCCTGTAGAAAATGGGAGTCATAGAAGGTTCTTTGTGTTCAAAGACAGAAATAATAGCCACCAATTCCAGAGGGCTTAGTATGGGCAAGATTGCATGGAGCATTGTCAATGTATTTATTCTTTACAACAATCCTGTGCAGTGGAGGCTTTTATTTTCTTCATTTTGTAGAGAAGGAAACTGCAGCTCAGAGAGGTTGAGTAACGTACCTAGGTTCACACAGCTATTGAGTAGCAGAGCTGGGATTCAGATCCAGGACTGAAATATCAAAATTTTCCCAGTGCACCTTGCTGCCACTGTGCTCAGAATGTGGCAGCGGGGCTGGGGATGACCTTCAAGAGATATTTAGTAAATAAAACCAACAAGCGTTTGGGGCCGGTTAGATGCGATGAGGGAATGGCTGGAAGAGTCACAGGTGACCCCTGGGTTCTAGCTTGGGTGCATCAGTCAAGTGACATCGCTAATCAAGGCAAGAAGCTCATGGAGGGAGGTTAGGGCACAGTGACAGTGGCACATCTAGGGAGAGGTATCCCATAAGCTGACATAGGAGTCAGGAAACAGTAGATTTGGGAGCCACTATTTGAATGACACATTCTTGATAAACCCCGCAGGGGAACCTCACACCCCTTCCAGGCCCTCATGGCCCATCTCTTTCCATACCCCTCAGGCTTGGCTCAAGCTGCTCCCTTAGTCTAGAAGACCTTTCATCTCCTCTGACTGCTGACAACCTCTTCATTCTTCAAGATGCAACTGATACACGTGTCAGGTCTCCCATGAAGCCTGCACTGGGTCTCCCCTATGTCCTGTGCTCCCCTGGTCCTTCGTCTGGTCTTCCATTATATTCTGCTTTATTCTTTTTGGGATTATGAAGAGTCATCTCCCTGTGTTTCCTCCCCTCCTCTTTCAAGTTCCTTGTGGACACAGTTTCTCTCTGCCACGTACTTAGTAGGGGTTCCATAAAGTAGGCTTAACTGGACTGTTAGTTGAAAAGGCTGCAGACTGGCTGCCCAGAGGGGGCAGGCGGCGTTGCTGGGAGCCTCCCCTCCCCATGCAATAGTATGAGTCAGGGTTCCCTGATGCCATCACCCAACTCCATCTCCTTACCTACAGTCACATGTTCCCTGTCTGTGTGTTTAGCCTAAGTGGAGCATCCCCTTTCCTGGGAGACACGAAGCAGGAAACGCTAGCAAATATCACAGCAGTGAGTTATGACTTTGACGAGGAATTCTTCAGCCAGACCAGTGAGCTGGCCAAGGACTTCATTCGGAAGCTTCTGGTTAAAGAGACCCGGTAAGATGACAGAGAAAGGCATGGGCTTCTGAGGTACTGACCTTCTCCTGCCCCCTCTCCCAAAGGCATGTCAGTCTGTCCCGACTTTGCCATTGGCTGCCATCTGCACCATTGTGGTCTACTCTGGGCGGGTGCTGAGAAGTATGGATTAGCTGAGACTTGGCATTCATCTTGTTTGCTCAAGTCTTTCTGCTTTCTTTCCTGCCAAAATACAAATAACTCTGTGTGTGTGTGTGTGTGTGTGTGTGTGTGCGCATGCATGCACGCGCATGTGTTTGAAGTCAGCCTGCATTTCTCTAGAGCGCATTATTTTTTCTGGTCTGTCCCAAAGGCACCTAGAACTAGGATTTGAAAAAGGAAAGTAAACCAATTCAGGTGGGAATTGGGGGGAGGCGGGCTCAGAGGGGTCAGTAAGTGGGAGAACAGGAGACATGCTGATCCTACCCCTTCTTAGGGCCCTGGGTGAGCCCTGTGGCCATAGAGTCAGAGCAGGAGATAGACAGGGAATTGTAAGATGCTGGGTGCCCAGTGCATGGACTAGATGGGACAGGAATGAGATCTACAGATTCTAGAAGACCACGTCCTCTTGGTCCCACAGACTTCAGAGAGAGCGAGAATGGGGTCTTCTGAAGGGCAGGGCCTGGTTCCCTATCTAAGGGCAGTGCTAGGTCAGATGCCTTCTAGAGCAGTGAAGGGCAGAGACGGGATCTGGGAAGCAAATAGGAAAACACAGACCAAAGCTCGATGGTGGAGAGCTAAAGCCCACAAGAGCATTTATGATTCTCCTGGAGTGTGGTGTTAGACCCTTCAGGTTTGGGACCAAAGATGAGGTTTTATGCGATGTCACTCCGCTGAGGGGTCTGCCTGGACCACTTTCTCTGGAATGCAGGGCATTCAGTCAGTTTCCCCGTCTGTCTCTGCATCCCTCATTTTTCTGGTTTGATGGCAGTGGTCGAAGAATGCCACTATGCAGGTGTGACAAGAGTAAGGATGGAGACAGTTGCCCTCAGCTTCTGTCCTCATGGATCATCACTGTGTTCTGATCCTTGTTGCAGGAAACGGCTCACAATCCAAGAGGCTCTCAGACACCCCTGGATCACGGTAAGGGCATGGTGTGGAGTGCCAGTGAGCAGGCTTGTCCGCGATCTGTCGCCAGGGCTGGGTGGGGCGGCCAGAGGCAGAGGGCCCACGGGGCCTAGAAACACCCACCCTCGGGCACAGGGGAAAGCCAGGCAGGGGTGCGAAATGGTCTGGGTCTGTTCAAATAGGTTTAAGTTTATATTTCACGGGTTCAGGTGACTTATGACATGAAACCCTCACAAACCTCCATTGAAACCCTTTGTCTTTGGGGCCATTTTACAAAGTGTACTTTATTAGAGGACGTGTCACTGTCACTCTCAAAGCAGAAATCAGGACTCCCAAGTTGGAGAGAGAAAGCAATGACAATTAAAAACTTCAACTCTGTAACTGACTCTCCTTCCTTTTGACCTTGGGTGCTCTGAGTAAAGGATGACACTCTGACCAGTCAGCCAGCTTCCTCAGGTGCCTCGAGACCTCGGGGATTGGGGCTCGGAGATGGAAGCCTGGTGCGGAGGAGAGGCAGCCACCCCCGGGATGTTGCTCTTCCCTCTGGGGAGGTGGGGGCACGAAGGGGACGCCCCGCCTAACCTGCTTTGTCATTGGGCTTCCAGCCACTGGTGTGGGGAGGGCCTTGCTGTCTAGTCGCAGTACAGTAAAGTGCTAGTTAAAAGCACTTTGCCCAGGGGTGTCTGACTGGCTCAGATGTAGAGCATGTGACTCTTGACCTTGGGGTCAGGAGTTCAAGCCTTCAAGTCCCACATAGGGCATAGAGATTACTTATTTAAAAAAAAAACCAAACCACTTGGCGGGGTGGGAATCAGGAGATTGGGATTCTGGCCCGACTCCTGCCGACTGATGAGATGTGCAATGCCTGGGCATCACCAGATTTCCCGTTCACCTGGATTGCAAGCAGAGGGCTGGCTAGGACGATCTGAGCGTGCAGACACGAAAGGGTAGGGCCTGTGGAGGATGGAGAGCAGGGGGGGCTGGAATGCTTCGGAGAATGTCAGGTTCAGCTGCTCGTTAAAGGATGGGGAAGGCCAGGGACCCTCTAGGTGTGGAGTGGGCCCAGAGCCCAGAGCGAGGGAGTCTCTCGGGCTTGGTGTGTCGAGTTGCCGAGGCCCGGGTTGCCAACCGGCCCTGAAGGAGAGAGGTCCTGTAGCCTCCGTCTGGCAGCCATGGCCTTGTCTGCTCCTGCCTTTGAGTGGATGCCTGCAGAGTCCTGGCTATAGCCTGCTTGTCTGTGTGAGCCCCCTAAATGCTATGCATGTGGAGACCTTCTCTAATGGCCATGGACCCCCCTGCCCTGAAGCGAGCATGCAGGCAGCACCCCCGTACTGTGTAATCTTTTTCATTGTCTGTGGGGGTGCTCAACCCACCATGGTTCTCCCCATGGCCTGATGCATGCAGTGAATGCCTGCGAGGCTGCTCGTGCGCCTTCTGCCTGCACCTTGAACTGCTGTTTGGATCAGGCATCGACGTAATTCTGGCTGTTCTATCTAAACACCCACCAGTCCGAAGGAGAAGTCAGAGCCCCAGAACAGCAGAAGACAGAGCCCGCCCAGCTGAAGACCAAGCGCCTGAGAGAGTACACCCTCAAATGCCACTCGAGCATGCCCCCCAATAACACCTACGTCAACTTCGAGCGTTTTGCCCGGGTAGTAGAGGACGTGGCTCAGGTCGACCAGGGATGCCGTGCCCTGGCAGGGACCCACGACACCATCCAGGATGATGTGGAGGCCCTGGTCTCCATATACAATGAGAAGGAAGCTTGGTACCGAGAGGAGAGCGAGAGCGCCCGGCACGACCTATCCCAGCTCAAGTACGAGTTCCGCAAAGTGAAGTCCTTGAAGAAGCTCCTGCGAGAAGACATCCGGGCCACAGGGGCCGGCCTGGGACACGTGGCCAGGAAATTGGACCATCTGCAGACACAGTTTGAGGCTTTAAGGCAGGAGCTCGCAGCAGACCTACAGTGGCTCCAGGAACTGGTGGGCAGCTTCCAGCTGGAGGATAGGAACACAGATGGCCTGGGCTCCGTGTTCCACAGGGATGCCAGGGAGTCCCTCGTGGAGCTGCTCGAGAGATCAGCCAGCAAGGATGTCTTGGCCGGCCTGAAGCTCTGAGTACCAGGTTCTAGTTAGTAACGCATCCCGGATGATCTGCGGAACCATGCTTCTGAGTGCCCTGCCAGGGCCTCGGCTGGAATTATCCTGCGGGGGGTGTGTCTGTAGCAGAGCCTTCCACCCCCTTCACAGAATCCAGAATCAGGAAGGTGCTAGCTCGTTATTCATTCTGCACCTCCTCTCACCAGCCTGGTTTTCTGGGAGGCTGGCTGGCAGAGCCGCTGGGCTGTTAGAACAATTGCGAGTGAACACCCCTCCACACACCGTCTCTGGAGGGGGCATGGCTGGCCCTGGGGAGATGCTCGATAATTGATTTGTGATAATGGATTTGTTCACATCTCATTTCCCATCTCTGTGCCTTAAGGACTGCAGATCTTGGGTAAATCTTTGCGTTAACTAGGCATAACAATAAGCCAGTGGGGTGCTTTCCTGCTACAGAAGGAGGGATTTAAAATGCACGGAGAAAATATTACCTTTTATTTGCACTGACTTTTCACTTACGGAGCACTTAGGTCTTTGATCTTTAAAAGAACTCTCTGAGCAGGAAGGTGGGTGGTATTATTCTTGTTGTTACTATTATTTCCATGTAACTGTTGAGGAAATTGATAGAGAGAGGAAAAATGACTTACTCAAAGTCTTTCATAGCTGGTCGGTATGGATGGAATAGAAACCAAGGAGGCCCGACCCCAGATGAGGTCTCTGGGAAGAAATAGACTTTGCTATAAATACCCACATTCACGTTAGAGCTTAGCTCCAGAGGTAAAGTTAGCAACTCCATCTATTTCATGTATTCCACCAGGTGCAGGTAGAATGCCCCATACCCTTAGACGATTGTCCCAAGAAGTGGGTCCTGGAGGGTGCAGTTCGTGGGTCCTATCCAGCCATGTCTCTGTCTGAAGATCAGCATGCAGACCTGGAGGCAAGGGGCAGCATCTCCCCCTTCTCTCCCTTTCCCCTTTCAGGCTAAAGGCCCCAACCTTGTGTTAGGAATGAAGACGGAAAGGAACTCAACAAGAAGGTCCTTTATCTCATGTACCTAGGGCATTGGGGCCCTGAAAGGGCTGAGAAACTCTGTGAGAGTTTAAGATTGAGAAGCATAGGCTCAGTGGTCCCCTCTTGACCCCAAGCTCTGAGCACCCCTCCTTGAGGACTCTGTGAGGTCGTCTCTTTGGAGGGGCCAGTCAGCCAGCTCATATGGACGGACTGTGGTGGAGTGTGGGCCCGGCACTGGGCTAGAAGCTTGGGTGAGGGACCAGATGGTATCATTTCAAAGTGACTTCACTGACTCACTAAACACCCTTGTCAGATAGGCAGGGTGTTATTCCCAATTTGGAGATGCAGAAACAGAGAGGTTGTGATTTGCCCGAGGCCACAGTCGTGGTAAAAGTGGAGACCTTCTGATGATACGTGTGTTGCTCTTTCTGCTTCCCCTAACTGCCCCAGGCTCCAGGAGTTCACTCTCTGCTTATAGGGCAGAGATACCCCAACTTACCCATCCATCTATGGACAAGTAAGGTTTGAGCCCCTGCCAACTGCCAGGCACTCGCGTTGGCCCTGGGGATATAATGTCGAGTGAAAAGGCTCTCTCCTGCCTTCATGGAGTTCACAGTGAGGTCCAACATTAATCAAGAACACTCTACAAGTGCCGAAGTGCAGGTGGGACACATGCTGTGAAAGAGAAGTGTGTAGCGGGCAGTGGGGTTTGATCTAGTCGGGGAAGGCCTCCCTGAGGTGGTGACCCTGGAGGCGAGGTCTGCTAAGCAAACCAGGGAGAAAGAAGTGTTCCCAACAGAGCCGTCATGCCAGGGCTTGGTGGTGGAGGGGGCATGGAAGCTGGAAGGGAGAGGATAAGGAGGGTATATTGTGTAGATGTGGCTGGAGAGGAGGCATGACCAGTGGTACTTTGCCTTATTAAAGGGCTCTACCTTCATCCCAAGAGTCAGGGGGAGCCATGATGGATGGCAGGCTAGTCAACAGCCTGCAGTGCTGGGTGGGGGAGGGGATGGCCAGTGAACAGCACAGATGGTGAGTAGATTGGGATGAGGCATGAGATTTGGACCCCACGCAACCACGTCTTCAGAGTCCTACCTCCTTTTCCATTATCATGCTAGATCATTTCAAATATCTTATATAATATTTGTAACAGAAATTCTTTCCATCAAATGCGTGCAACCATGTTTTCATCAAATATACGGTGCATTGTTATTTTACATGCCAAAATAAGGAAGAAAAAAGCCAAGTGCAATAGGAGACCGCCTCCCCTCCCCCACAAAGCTGGGGCACGCTCCCTGATAGGGCAAACAAGAAATAAAGCTATCATGCAAAAAGGGAAAGCAAAGAAACATGTGTGTTTCATCATAAATGCTAGATGGAGGGTGAAAAATCCTCCCCTGAGAAGAGGAGCCCCAGGTGGGTGGTACTCACGCAGGTGTGCTTTCTGTATTTGCACAATCAGTGTGATCTGAACGAACCTCAAGCAGAGAATCTACTGTCACACGGTCTGAGGTTGGGTGGCCCCAAATGTCTGGCAGAAGCATGTGGTCATCTGGAACACCCGCTTTCGCTTCAGACCCACAGTAATGGTGTGATGCCATTGGTTAGAAGAGAAGTCCTGATTTCAGGGATCTAAAAACGTGCATTTGGAATCAGTGGAAGATAGCAACGCCCTGTTTCCTGGGCCTTGCCTGGGAGCCTGGGTACAAGTGACCTGTCTACAGCCCAAGAACTTACTTGCCCCGTCGTGAGATGTGAGGTACTCATTTGCTGTAAGACACCGCAACTATTGAAGGTCCCTGTGGCCATGTCGATAGACCTTGACCTCACACAACCAGGTTTCCGAAGGGAAGGAAGCCCCCATTTGAGCAACTCAGGTTAGACTTTCTTGTGAAGGTCAAAATAGTTGAGGATGATTTGAATTAAGGAGACCGGGAACACGGAGGAAAAAGCAGTTAGTTCAGAACTGTGGCATCGGCCACTCACTGTTCGTGCTGGGAGGTACTGAGAGGTGAACCACCAGACACCCTTGTTTTATAGCATTTGATATATTTGACTCCTGGCCGGAGTCACCCAGCTGGTCATCCCCAGAGCTGGGGTCAGAACCGTAAGTGGTTTTTCTCACAGTTGTGGAATCATCCTCTCTGTGTTCATGTCTGGTCATTGGTAACTATTTATTATTTAGATGTTTTATCAGCAGACCCTTTTTTGTACCTAAGAGCTTCTGAACACAAATCAAAATGAACTGGGAAATGCCCCCCAGGTCTTCCAGGGAAATTAGAGGAGACTGTGACCTTCCTCTGTCACTTGGCCAGTCCAGTTCCTATCACCTTTTGGCCTCAGAGCTTAATGCCAAGGGGAGAGCCCAAGAAGGCCTGGGGAACGCCCAGCCGGATTCCCCGCCACATGCCCATAGCTGGCATTCTAACAGTGGAGTCAAGGGCAGGGCGGGGCTGACAGTGGCCGGATGGGGTGTCAGAAGGGGAATTTTTTTTGGTACCTAGAGGGAGGAAGGCCTGGGGGTTGCTGCTAGGCCATATCAACCATAAAGGAGGGGTTGTCATTCTTCAGGTATTGAGAGGTTGGCTTCTGTGCTCTGTGCAAATGCCACCCTGGGCTTTTAGGGAAGGGAGGCCGAGTGTGTGACATCTCCCTGATTGCAGACTCCCAAGGAAGCTGGAGAGTCGGCACCGGGGGGAGACAGTAGCCTGTCCCCGCTCTGACGCACATGCATGTGGCTCATGATAGCTCAGCTTCGCGTTAGGAAAGGTGGAGATAGCACGGTAACCAGTGATCCTGCAGCGGTGGGAGGCTGGCAGCGAAGGGACGGGGCAGAGTGACAATGACAGGAGAAGCCCGGCTCCCCAGCGAGCCCCCTCCCCTCACTGCCCACCCCTACAGGTGATTATGAAGACAGTGGCCCCCCACCTCGCTCTGACACACACCACAGTGGGCTGGTGTGGGAGGTGGCTGTGTGCCCAGCCACCAACCCCACCATCAGCCTCTGGAAATGTCTGTGGCGCTGAATGGCCTTTTCTCCTTTGTGAAACTCTTGGCCTGTGGAGAAGATTCTTTGCTCTGTAGAGGAGACCCAGCAGTGGGCATATTTGGGGAGCAGAAGGGACCAGTTCATTTGGACAAACACTGATTGTGCTCTGGCTCGGGAGGGAGGTGACCGATAAGGACAAGACAACCCCTGAATAATAGACTCCGTGTCTGGGACAGATGGGAACCACCCCCCCCCAAACTGGGAGATGGGAAAGGCCATGCTGGGTGATAAAATAGAGGTACCCAATATTCTAGAAAACGGGAGAGATGAATTTGGACTGAGAAAGGTTCAGAGGGGCGGAGGGGGCAGAAACGTTCTCAGGGAGGGTTCCTCCCTCCAACATCCCCTTCCCAAGCTGTAGCCTGTGGAGAAGGTGCCACGTAGAATTTGGAGAGGTGGGCACAAGCCCAGATTGGGGTGAGGAGCCTGGACCTGTTAAACGGAAATAGAAGAGGAGATTTACAGAGATTTAACAGAGGGGGTGTTTTTGTTTTGAACTTTTTGCTATGGGAAATTTTCACAAGTATCCGGAATGGTATATGATTTCCATCTACCTCTTACCCAGCTGCAACAGTGAGCAAGTCAAGGTCCGTGATCTCCCATGCACCTGCACCACTGCTGTTTCTGGAATATTTTAAAGCAAACTTTAGACTTATTTCACTCACAAATTCTTCAGTGTGAATTTCTAAGCACTTTCTTTTTAATCCTGCTACTGTACCATTATCACATCTGACAAAACCAAGAATCATTCCTTAATATCATCTGGATACATATTCCGGACTCCCATGTCCCCACTTTTCTCCAGGATGTCCTGTTGTGGGTGGTTTGTTCAAATCAGGATCTAAACACAGTCCACTCGTGGCATTTAGTTGTGACGTCTCTCAGTTCTCCTGTCTTCCGTAACAGTACAGGAGGGAGAGCTTTGGAAGCTTTTCCTGGGGACAGAAAATTGCTCAGAAAACTGAAGGCCCTGGAAAGAGGATCAAAAGTGCTGAGACCTAACTCAGAAAAGTGAGCCCAGGTCAGTCAAGGAAAGGGGGCGTTTCTATTCCTTTCCACTGGCTTCTTCTGTGTAAGGACAACCTGCAGAGACACAGTCTCTCCATAGCTCTCCCCACCTGTGTATAAGGAAGCACTCAGGCCCTCATAAGCCTCATGTGCTCCTTTCCTGGGAAGACTGGGAGGCGAGGCCAGCAGGGCCCAGGCTCCAGCCAGCAGAAGGGAGAGTTGAGATGCCACCCATAGGGTGACTGGATTAAGGGAGATTGGTGGGGCTGGAGACAGACAGACCTAGGCTGGAGAGGGAAGTGGGTGCTCAGGTGTCCCTGACTTTCTAAGGAGGATGGGGCTGGAGAAATGGCACAGATGGTGGTTTGAAAAGTTGCAATCTGTTTGCAGTTTCTAGAGGAGGCCTGGTATTGAGAGAAAATCTGGAGTGTCTCTTCTGCAGAGAGTTCCTTTTTTGTGTCCAGGGGGAGAGCTGCTGTTCCATCTCTCTGCTCTGTGGCCATCGGTGCTGACCCAACACACCCTGCTGGACTCTTCCAAGGCCATTTGCATCTCCATAACAAAACCTGACTTCGGCCGCAGCGTTCTGTCTTCTTGCCTCCTTTCCCGACATTTTTCCAAGATACTAAACATGCTCCTAGGAGCCTGGTCAGAATTGCCCATACTCTGGCCAAAGGACCTCAGGCTGGAAGGTGGGTACTGTCTGTTCACAGAGAGGGGATGAGGAGAAGGCAGAACACAGCCCATCCCCCTGACACCCCAAATTTAATCAAAAGGTTTGGTGCCACATTCCTTCTGGAAACAGATTTCACTGCAGAATTTACGTCTTTGACTTTCAAGAATTAGATGGTAGTGTCAGCATGTGGTGAGCCTCTTAGCAACCAAGGAGACCCATTGATTAGGAAAGGCCAGCCTGGCAGATTTATGCCTGGGTGGCCCCCTTCTCAGAGTTATGCTGTTTTGTGTAGCACATAGACAGGGCCCTAGAAGCAATTGCATCACCTCCCATTACTGACCCCAGGGAATTGCCCCCCCCCCATATTTTAGTTGGGTCCCTCTGCTCCACGGCCGGCACTGCTGAACCATTTGGAAGGTAGGATTCTTATTATCAGGATTCCCCTAACTGACTGTTGAATTTCCAGCCATGGGGTTTGGGCGTCTCTCTTCTGGCAAGAGTGCCAATCAGTAAGTGGATAAAAAGAGGTCCCTTCTCTCCCAGAGTCTGCTGATCCCACCTCATCAAAATCTCCAAGCAAAAAGTACAAGTGTCCCCTGCAGGGCTTAGGCTCAAAAATGAATGCAGACATTAATGAAGTTGGAGGTAGACATGTTCTGTGGGTTGGGGAGGCAGGAAATCTGAAAAGGAGATACTCGTGGCTGGGAGGTGCAGGAGAGGAAGTGTAACAAAAAACAAATACAGAATAACATGTTATGAAGAAGTACGGTGCGGACACAGTGCGTTGTATGGGGCAGTTGGGGTGCTATTTTATATAGAGTAGTCAAGGAAAGCTTCCTGAGGAAGTGACATTTGAGCAAAGACTGAACAAAGTGACAAAGTGAATATATGAAGGAGCACGGGCAAAGACCCTGAGATTTTGGGTTCCTGGGCCAGCAAGCAGACCGTAGGAGCCACAGCGACAGAAAGGAGAGAGGGAGGAGAAAATCAGGTTGGAGAAGGACCCAGATGGTACAGGCCTTGGGGGTCTTGGTGAGCTTGTTGGGTTCCATCAAGAGTGCTGGGAAGCTGCTGGAAAGCTTTCATACCAGGAAAAGTCAGTCTCTGCCCCCTTTTGTGTCTCCCCTCGGGTGAGACCTAGACCCAGGGCTGGGCTTGCAGGTGCGACAGAGGAGGTGAGAGGCGGTTAAGGACAGAGCTGGGAGAGGTTAGCCGGATGGTCCCCTCAGTGACCTCATCCTCTTCTCATCTCTTCCCCGTCTTCCTCCTTCCCCTCCCTTCATTTCCCCCCAACTCTTTGGCCCAAAGAGAGTTTTAGTTTGGGAGAGTGAACAGCCCCTGGCTTTCTCATCCCTCCTCCAATGTCAAGGGTGTGTGCACTTTCCTCCCTGCTCCCTGACCCCCACAGAGCTCTGGGGACTCCCAGGCAGAGCCCTGGGGAGCCATGGTGTCATGGCTGCTGATCCAGGTGCCCAGCCCTGTCACTGGCAGGAGTGAACAGGTACCGGGTCCAAGGATTTCGTTCCAATGTGTCCCTTCAGTAACTCAGGGAAACTAACAGTACAACTGTTAAACACCCACCGGCGTATGCTCTGGGTGGGGAGGAGGTGGGACAGAGGACATTGACAAACCGTGAAGAAAATTCCTTGTGGGCCCCACTGCAGAGCTGGCTGAGGTTGGTGATATTGGAGGCTGGAAATACTGAGTAGCTCCCCTGTGCTTCGCTCATGGCGGGGAGGGAGACATTGTTTTTCGGAAACTGTCTTGGAGGAGGTCACGTTTCAACTGGGCTTTGAAACACACTGGGGAGGCGGGGTGGGGGGACCTTCCCAGAGTGCAGGGGTTGGGTGGACATGGAAAGTGCGCCTCCTGTCGGAAGATTTTAGGTCCCCAGCATTGTGGCCGCCCTATGCAGAGGCTTCCCTGGTGCCGAGCGCCATGATGAAAAATCAACAAGAATGGGGGAGTGCTGCAAGAATGGACGGGAGTCAAGACCGGCGCGCGGGAATCCACGAGCTGCGTCACTCAGCATTCACTGAGGAGCCAAATGACACATTGCTGTGAGGAGGCTGTCAGAGCGAGAGAAAAATCCCGCCGGAAGCGACCATATGGATCATCCCCGACAGCTCATTTTCTTGAGGTCACAGAGTTCTCTGAGAATGGAGGAAATCTATCAGCTCTCCTCGGAAGAAATGTGTATCTGTACACACCCATTCAATTAAATTTTTTATTGAGATTTAATTCACATACCATAGAATTCCGCATTTAAAAGAATACAAGTCAGTCTTTAGTATCTTCACAAGGTTGTGCAACAGTCACCACCATCTAACTCCAGGACATTTCGTCAACCCGAAAGAAACCTCATACCCTCTCAGAGTCATCTCCAGCGGCCCCTCTCTCCAGCCCTCGCCACTACCAATCTAATTTCTGTCTCTATCAATTTGCCCATTCTGGGCATTTTACGTAAATAGAATCACACAACATGTGGCCTTTTGTGTCTGGCTTCTTTCACTCAGCATAATGTTTCCCAGGTTCATCCACATTGTAGCAACTGTCAGTACAGTGGACCCTTGACAACCCAGGTTTGAACTGCGGGGGTCCACTTATATGTGGATTAGTTTTTATAAATACAGTATAGCACCGTAACTTTATTTTCTCATCCTTACAATTTTCTCAACACTTTATTTTCTCTAGCTTGCTTTATTGTAAGAATACAGTACATAAAACACATACAAAATATGTGTTGGTCGACTGTTTATGTTTAAGGCTTCTGGTCAACAGTAGGTTATTGGTGGTTAAGTTTTTGGGGAGTCAAAAGTGATATTTGGATTTTTGACTGTGTAGGGGTTCAGTGCCAACTGTATTATGAATATTTCTGAATTATAGTCCATTGTATGGAATTTTGTTTATTCACTCGTCAGGTGATGCACATTTCAGTTGTATCTACTTTTTGGCTGTTTATGAATAATGCTGCTGTGAACATTCACGTACAGGTTTACACACTAAAATTTGCAAACCACTTCAGGACCTTCATAGAACCTCTAAAACCTGTCTCTTGATCGAGGAAAAGTTTGTTTTACAGAAAGGGAGGAATTCAAGAGGGAATGGGCTCGTCAAATTGTTTACATTAAATGTGTCCAGTTTTTTATATGTCAACTATACCTTAATAAATCTACTGTCCCCATAATACAGATGAGAAAACTGAGGCTTGGTGAAGCCAGGCCAGGCTTGTTGGAGAAGTCAGGATTTAAGCTGAGCTTTGACGACCAGGCTGTGAAAGGCAACTACACATCCCATTTCCACTCCACCTTCACCGAAGCCCCTATTTCCTTAAATTTACTTTTGAACAGCTCCTAATGTTCTATTTGCCACCTGTTCTTCTAAGCCCAGTACTAGCTCAGCACACACTGGGCATCCTACACTGCTGTCCAACGACCCTTCCCCAAAGTGAGCGGTGATTGAAGGCCCTGCCTCCCATTCTTCCCCTCTGGGGGAACGAGTCTCCAGCCCAGCCAGAGTGTGTGTCTGGCTGTAGTAATAATAGCCAGGGGCACCAGGGGTATCTCCCGAACAGCAGAGACCTCTGTACCTGTTGGTCTCAGTGCGATGTCCCTCTACATGCCCTGCCCTTTGAGGAGGTGTCAGAGTCAGGCTAAGTGAGGACAGCATGTGGTTGGGGGTCTAAAAGGGGCGTGGCTGCCGACCCAAGCCCAGTGTCAACCACCAAGCTCTGCTTTGTCTCCCAGCCGGTGGACAACCAGCAAGCCCTGGTCCGCAGGGAGTCTGTGGTCAACCTGGAGAATTTCAAGAAGCAGTATGTCCGCAGGCGATGGAAGGTGTGTCAGGGTTTCGGGGTGGGGAGCAGGGGCCCCGGCGGCTCTCAGTGCGCAGTCTCATCTGGCAGTCCCTTTTCTCTCTCCCTCAGCTCTCCTTCAGCATTGTCTCCTTGTGTAACCACCTCACCCGCTCCCTGATGAAGAAGGTGCACCTGAGGCCAGAGGAGGGCCTGGTAGGTGAATGCAGTGTTCTCCTCTTGGGCAGGACTCTGGGGTGGCCTGGAGCTCGGGGATGGAAGGGAGCGGGCGGGCTCTAACTATTTCCCACCGGCTCTGCACGTCCTGTCCTCTGCCCTGCGTGGTGGGCAGAGGCTTCATGTTCAGGGGGACGGCTGGGGTGGTGCCGGGAGGGGAGCCCTCCAACGGGGCAGTGTGGGCTTCTGGACTTGAATCCTTTCCTGGTGGGCCTTCAGAGGGACTGCTGCTGCCGCTTCACTGCCCCAGTCTTTCCCCGAGGACTCGTAGCCTGCTGGGGACCTTGAGGGCCCTGAATAACAGGACCACCACAGTCAATCCAAAATGTATTCCTGACAATCCAGAGATCTGTTGTAGAATGGGAGCTTAATATTTGTTTTTCAATTTTTCCATTTCTGTTTTGCTTTAGATTGCCATCTTTAATAATAACAACAATAATACTACTTAGATTATATTTGACCAGCTTGTTACTGTGCATGTACATTTAAAATGAGGAACTTACACTGGTCAGGAGTGTGGTCTCTGGAACCAGACTTTCAGAATGCATATCGGCCACTTATTAGCTGTGTGACCTTGAGGAAATTACTTAACCTCTCTGTGCCAAAAATGCTATCCTGTGTAAAGTGGGGTTAACAACAGTTCCTGCGTTGTAGAGTAGTCATGAGGATTAAAAGATGACATAGTCTTAGATCCCGGCATTAGAAGTGCTCCGTGTGTATTAGCAGTTGCTACTGTGTAAAATGTCCCCGTAGACTTTAAAGTGCCCTGCCAGGTGCTTCCGAATGCAGTTAGTATTTCGGCTGGTGGAGGTGCCTGGGACAGATGCTCCCCGCTACTCAGCGAATGTGGGGAGGCCCCAGAAGTGTCTGGGATAGCACAGGAAGGGCAGCTGCCTGAGACGCTTGCGGCTGTTGGCCCCCAACAGCCTCAGACACGCGGCACTCGGGCTGCATCCCAGGACCTGGCACAGCTCCCCTCTCCACGCCACATCCTGGGCTCCGCTTTCTTCAGCCAAAGCTTTTGTTGATTCTTGCTCTTGATTTGAGGATTTATGGCAACAAAGGCCCTAAGCAACTGTGTGGCTTTGGCGAAGCCCTGTCCCTCCTCCCACTGCTCTCCTCATCTGCTATTCAAGGGGCCCGGACTTTCCCTCTGAATATCCCTGTTAATGACAGGCAGACGTCCCCCCAGCTTACTTTTTCATTGTTTGGCTCTGACTCATGCTGAAAAGTTGCTATTCAGCAGAGCTTGAGTTATATTTATTGTTATAGCCAGGCTTGGTCCAGGGTGTCTTTGGCTTAAGTTAATCTTGACCTTGGATTTCCAACTGGCTTAGGCCAGGGTAAGGAGAGAGAGAAGGCTCTGGGAAGGCACATGGCGTGTGAGTTGCTCTGATATGATAGGGGCCATGGGGAGACAGGACCAGAGAATAATTGGAAAGAACATAAATGTCTTTCTTAAATTTTGTCCTCGTGCAAGCATTTTAAAATAGTCCCCTTTATACTTGAACACTCAGCGCCATCAGCTCTATGGCTTATTTTACAAGTGGAAAAGGAAGGCTTGGGTCCCAGACATTTATTATACAACTTTCCCAAAGGGAATTTCCTTTAAATAATAATAATAATAAGTCCTTTTGTTCAGGAAGCCAACAACAGATTTTTTATGACGCACTGAAATCTTTCTGAATTAGTACCTCTTTAAATAAATTTTAATAATTTAATTAGACTGGGGTCGCCTGGGTGGCTCAGGTCCCACGTTGGGCTCCTTGCTTAGCAGGGAGCCCGCTTCTCCTACCTGCCACTCTCCCTGGTTGTGCTCTCTCTCTCTCTCTCTGACGCATAAATAAATAAATCTTAAAAAAAAAAAATAAGACTGACATGGCCTGAATAAAAAGGCACTGTGACCTCCAGGATGGTGGCCTTGACTCTGGGTTAGCCATGGAATGCACTTTACTCTTTTCCTCTTTCATAATGTTGGAGCACAAAAGCAAAAGGTGCAGCCTAAGCCAGTCAGAGCAGAGGGGGTGTGGAGCAGTGGCCATCAGAGCCGGGGGAGGTCCCCGTGGCTCACCTGCCTCCCATTCTCTCCAGGCTGAGTTCAGGAGACCCGTCAACCCACAGAACACTTATCCAAGTGGTCTTGGCTACGTGGCAGCTCCAAAGAACACCAGATGTCATCATCATTACTGTTATGATTTGGCTTCTCCTGGTGCCTGCTTTCTCCTAGATGCACTGCCTGCTCTCCTTCCTCCTGGGAAGGAGGCCTCAAGGCAGTTGGTCTGGCCCCATTTCGAGTCCCTTCCCACCCTCACCCAATCCACCCCCAGACTCTGGACAGAGCAACAGCCTTCACCTCAATACCCACCTCCCTGGCTTGCAGGCCGATGGCCTAGGCATATCAGCCAGGCTGCCCAGCACAACCCCATCCCTGGCCTCTCATGACCGTCTTGCCCTGGGCCTCTTTTTCTCCCCCAGAGGAATTGCGAGAGTGATGCAGAGGAGGACGTTGCCAAGAGGAAGGCTCTCCACCCCCGCAGGAGGAGCAGTACCTCCTAGCTGGCCCGGCTCTCTCTGCGCAGACTCCGGGTCCCCGCTCGTCACCAGCACCCAGACATCCTGCATCTCCGAGCACTTCGTGAGACAGACGGGCCTTCAGGATCAGAAGAATTTACAGAGGAGCGCGGAGCCCCTGGGAGCTGTGGCCGTCTCCTATGGAGGAGGCCCCGACATCCCCAAAGCTCTTACTCTCCATAAAACGGGCTTTCACCTGTCTGCCAGCCTCAGAATGTGGGGTGAGGTGTGGACTTGAGAAAATCATGTAAATGAACATTGTCATCACGGGGGAAGGTCAGACTCGGGCAGGTTTCCTCACAGGATGAGGGAGTTCAGAGCTAGCTTGGTCAAAAATCACACCAGAAGGACAGAGGCCTCCCCCATGGGAACAAGATAAGTGAGAAAAATGAATCTTAGGGTGTGAGGGACCAATCCTGTGACCTCCCAGAACCCACATGGGGTCAGCATGTTGGGCTCACCAACATATTAGACCTTCTAAAGCAGCTCACTGTATTGTAATTTTTTTTCACTTTTATTAAACTTCTGATTTACCTGTTGCTTGGCTTCTTCTAGGGCTATCCCCATCTGGTTTTCTTTAGCTCAGATGCCTGACTCTGGGGGAGCACCCAGGTTGGGGTGCTGAGTGGACGGTGCCTCAGAAGGTCACAGTGAACCATCCCCTCTGGACTATAGGACGCCTGCCTTCTACATCCTTCCCTAAAGGTTTTCTGCCCCCCCCCCACATCAGCGCAGACACCGAGTATAATCCCTGTGGCCCCCCCACCACTACTACCATCGCTCCTGCTGGTAGGGGCTCAGTTGTGAATCCTAGCTCCTGGTACCACAGAGTATGACTGTATTTGGAGACAGGGTCTTTAAAGAGGTAATTAAGTTAAAATGAGGTCACTGGAGAGGGCCCGATCCAACGTGCTGGTGTCCTTATGAGAAGAGGAGATAGCACATCGAAGAAAGACCATGTGAAGACACAGAGAGAAGACAGCCATCTACAAGGTAAGGAGAGAGCCATCAGAAGAGACCAACCCTGCCAGTACCTCGGTCTTAGACTAATGGCCTCAAGAGCTGTGAGAAAATAAATTCGTGTTGTTTAAGCCACCTGTCTGTGCTACTTTGCTAGGGTCACCCTGGAAAACGAATACACTTGCCAACCATGGCCAAGATGACGCAGGGGACTTTTTTTTTTTTTAAGATTTAATTAATTTATTTGAGAGAAGTGGGGGGTGGGAAACAGGGGAGAGGGAGAAGCAGACTCCCCATTGAGCAGGAAGCCCAACATGGGGCTCAATCCCAGGACCCCAAGAGCATGACCTGAGCCGAAGGCAGATGCTTAACTGACTGAGCCACCCAGGCACCTAGGGCAGGGGACTTTTGAAAGATGTGGATGGAGAAGGGCAAAGAAGGACCTACAGGGAGAAAGGAGAGGAAAAAGAGGTGGGTTACGTGGACCCTGGAGGAAATATGGTAAGGGAACCTTAATGACATAGAAAAATCTGGGCCCTCCTTTCCAGGCCAAAAGAATGGTGACACCAGAAGCCCAAGAGAAGTTCCTTAGAAGCCAGAGGTCAGAGTGAGGCACTGAGACTGAGAAAGTGCGTGGGAAGAGGTGGGAAGACAGGGGAGTTTTGGAAGGTGAGGGGAAAAGTGAGCCAGGAGGAAGAGAGGGGGGAAAGGGGAAAGGGTCGAAAAGAAAGGGCCCCGGGGAGAAAGGGAGGCGCAGTTTCTCTCTGTCAGCAGCAGGTTTGAAGCACATCCTGCCAGGGAGCGGGCCACACTGCCTTCAGTGAGTGCATGGATCCAGAGCAAAATGGCAGCCAGGGAACAGAAAAGCAGCCCCGTTTCAGAGAAGCTCCTAGGCAGAAAGGGAGCGGAGCTGTTGGGGAAGCTCTGCAGCTGACCTGTGGTTCCTGGGTGTCCCCTGTTCTCAGGCGGAACCAGCTCTGTGCCTCACTACAGCTGCTGGGGGACAGCTGAGGCTGGGAACCAGGTGCAGGGCCCCGGGGCCTGTGAGGGGTTCTCGGCTGTGGCGGGGCACATCTGTCAGCAGGGAATGTTCTGGAACAGGGGCTCAGTGGGAGCTCCTAGGCAGTAAAGTGTGGTAGAAGATAGGGGACTGCCTCCTTGCTGGGAAGCAGAGCAGTAGCCAGCAGCGACAAACCCAGCCATGAGTTTCCAGCCGTGAGCATAGAGTTAGCCTTTTGGAGTTTGGTCCAGCAGCTACCTTTGACTGAAGAGGAAACTGAAGCCTGGAGAGAGGAAGTGACTAGTTCTGTGTCACACAGCAGACTTGTGAAAATGTCTGATGAAAGCCCAGACTTCCTGACTCCTAGCGCAGTGCTCCTTTCTTCAGTTCAGTGAACTGTGTAGACCTTTAATGAAATAGATGGACCTTTCACTTTGCCTCATTTTAAACATGTTCTCATCAGTCCTTTGCTGTGCCCTGCCTTGTACTTCATTCCTGGAAATGGAATAACGTTGTCACATGTGCTTCTGTCCATCTTTTCACAGTAAAGGACACTGCTGCCGAGTGGGGACATCAGTCAACCTCCATGGGCCACAAGTCAGTCAGGGAACTAGCACGTGCCTGGCAGTGTTCTAGATGCTGGGGTTCGGAGAGTGATCAGGACAGACATGGTGCCTGCTTGAAGGGGCCTGCAATCCAGGACTCCTACCTGCCCACAGACTGTTCCTCCTAGGCTTCTTCTCAGCCAGGCTTGTATCAATCAAGCCCTGCTGACCGGGTCCCCTCAGCCCAGCTCTCTGGTGTTTGATGGCACCTACTAGATTTCCCAGATCCCTTGGAAAGCACAGGGCCAGGCAGTAAACAGAGGGAAGCCTTTGAGGGCCAGCATCCCAGAAGAAGCCAGGTGCCCATGCCTTTCCCACACAGAGGCTCAGTCCCTACAGCGTCTCTGCTGGCAGATGGTTGGTGCCCTCCAGTTGTGAAGATGAGAGGAGCAGCTGGCAAGGGGAACCAGGTATGTAGGGTTGGCTCTGAAGAAGGCTGTGTTGGCCAGCTGACACTTCAAGGCTGAAAGAGACCACAGTGTACTCTGAGGGGAATGGAATATTCCAGTGATGAAAGCTGTGCTCGGTTAAAAGGCAAGTCTTCAAAGAGATCTGAGGGAGCCCTGCCCCAGAGTGATTGCCTGTGTGTTTGCAGGATGCTGCATTACTATTTCGCACGCGCACACATAAATATTTTAGTGCAGTGTTTTAATGTCAATCTCACCAGCCTTCCTGACTCCAGATCTTAGATTGAATTTGCCTTTTCTACTCGCGTATTTATTCAGTGAGAACCTTATTTTGGGAGCAGATGAAGACCATATCCTAAGAGGTGAACCCCAAAATCTCTGTGAAAGAAAAGTCAAGCCCAATGCTCTACAGACAGTCAACGTAGGTAGATGTGAAAAGAGCTAAACTGAGGACTGAGAAACCACAAGGAATTTTATCTGGTGAAAATGTAGAACTTTTCTTTCTATCTGGTTCCCAGCTCGATGTCATCCCGACATCATTCTGTTCGCTGTAGCTGGACCCCGAAGAATCATGTCTTTTTCAGTGGTCGGCTGAGAGGATCCCATTTTAAGCAAACATCGATGGGCTTAGGGATCCGAGCAATTGAAGAGCAGTCAATAATGGGTAATTTACATTTCAAAAAGCAGAAACATAGTTGGTGACCTCGCGCTTACAGTTTCTCTCTTCCTTTTTTCCCTTTCTCCCGCTGGTTCTCTTTTTCTCTCCCCCTCCATCCATTTGCAAGTCATAATATATAGCTGAAGTACATATTTAAGTAATGTCTTCACTTACTGAATAAAATTCATGTTCCCAGTTCTTACAGTTGATTGTATTATCTAGGGGGAAGTAATTTTGTTAGGATTTTCCCCCTGTGGATCGGTGATCTCCACCCGAGCTAGAAGAAAAGAGAAGCAGAAAACAACAGAAGCTCACAGTAATTTTTAAAAACCTGTTCAGCAAGAGGAATGCTTCATATACAGGCTTTTACTATACCCTCTTCATAACCTTATAAGGAGAACAAGAGCCCCATTTATAGGGATGAGGAAGCTGAGACTCAACAGTTAAGACATTGGCATGCAATCACACAGCTTGAGCGCTTGAGATCTAGATTCAGCCCAGTCTTGCCTACCTCCCCGCCCCCCCCCCAAGTCCACGTTCTTCTCTCCCGTTCCTGGAGACACAGTGTGGAGTGAAAAAAAGCATCCCAGAGAAGCACATGCAGTATGNCCCCCGCCAAGTCCACGTTCTTCTCTCCCGTTCCTGGAGACACAGTGTGGAGTGAAAAAAAGCATCCCAGAGAAGCACATGCAGTATGATATTATCTTTATAAAGCTCAAAAACTATACCATACATCATTTAGGAATAAATGCAAATATGATAAAACTGTATGTTAAAAGCAAGGCAATGACATCACTCAAAATTCAAGGCGAAGCTTACCTCCGGGCTGAGATGGGGAGGAGCACAGAGGTGGGTGCTAGGCTGTTCACTGTGGGCTCACGGGGGTTCATTATTGGGCTTTCTTACTTACATATTAGTTATTGACTCTTTTGCATCTATTAAATATTACATTAAAATAATAAAAAAGAGGAAGTGAGGTGAAAAAAATGGATCCTAATGGTCATGAAGTCATCAGATGCTGGAGTGGACAGGACATGGAGCTGCGTGGTGACTACCTCTGAGTGGGCCTTGCCCCTCGCAGCTCAATGACAGGCTTTTCTCTGTTTTCTATTGGCACCTTGATCAGAGCTCAGCCTGCTACCCTGGGAGAGTCCCTGGGCTGGATTAATATTCCCATCTTAGTTTAGTTTTTGAGAGAGAGCCAGAGCAAGAGAGTACAAGGGAGGCAGGGAGGGGCAGAGGGAGAAGGGGAGAGAGAGAGAACCTTAAGCAGACTTTACGCCCAGCGCAGTATCTGAAACAGGGGCTCGATCTCACAACCTTCAGTCCATAACTTGAGCCGAAATAAAAAGTCAGACGCTTAACTGACTGAGCCACCCAGGCACCCCATTAATATTACCATTTTAAAGAAAAGGGGAAGAAAATACCCTCTGCCTCTCCCAGCTCCACCTTACCAGTCATCACCTCCCCTTGGAGTTTGCCTAAGGGCCCTGGTCTGAGGACATCTTCCAAGCCCAAGTAGACTGAGCTTGCCAACTCTTGCTCTGGGGGTCTTCATGTCTCTTTGAGTTTAAACCCAGAAGCTGGACAGGATTTGATAGGCCGTCTGGGCTACTCCCCTGTTCCTGGGAAGGACTGCACTTGGGTTTCTTCACCTCATTTTGCACTGAGAGAACGTGATCCTATGCGTTTCATCAATTCCCTTTTCTGGTTCTTATCAGTCTAATTGTATCTCACCACTCAGAGCCCAAAAGCCTGGGCTAAGTCCTGCCAGTTTTCAGCTGTTGCATCTTGCTCTTGTCATTCAACTTTTGCGGACCTTGATTTTTTTTTTAAGTTCATTTATTTAAGTAATCTCTACACACAACATGGGCCTCAAACTCATGACCCCAAGAGCAAGAACCACATGCTCTACTGACCGAGCCAGCCAGGTACCCCTGGACCTCAAAGTTTTTCGTCTGTGAAATGGTGATAATAGTATCATTGGTACTCGTCATGAGTGCCTCGTTGAGACCAATTCTGCAAATGAGATTGTCAACTTCAAAGAACTTGGCAAACCTAAGGGATTTTTTATTTACATAACTTAGCTGCACTCTGGGACCATAGGCACCTTTGAGAAGTGCTAAAAGAGAATGACCATGGCCAATAGTGGCTTCAATGCTGGTGGTCTGGACTCCCCGGAAAGGGCTCCTGGGCCCTGGATGCAATTCTTGCTCAGCAGTTCTGCTTCCACACGCCTGTGTGAGGCCTGATTCTGCACACTCAGCAAAGATCTATTAAACACAGGAGAGAGCGTAAGGGGCTTTCCCCCCACACTGGTGCCAGAGGCTCTCCGCTGGCCACCTAATTCTCCCCTCTCTAGAGGGGGCCTGCTGGGAGGCCAGAATCAGAAACAGTCGGGCACTGAGCGTTTACTGCTGCTTTGTGTTTTCATTCAGGACCTGTGGTATGATTACTAAAGATCTAAGGAGGGAAGGCAAGGTGGAAGGATTGACAGGAGGAATGAAGGGAGGAAAGAAAGAGAGAAGCATGGGAGGTGCTGAAGTGGCCGGTAGGCTCTCCTTCCAGGACAGCCTGCAGGCAAGAGCATGGTTAGGGGCCAGCCCCCAGCTGCCAGCACCTTCAGGATCCACCAGACCATTCACACTGAAGCTTTTCTCCCCTGCCTGATGACGGAGCCAATGACGGAACATGGCAGGGCGGGGGCTGGAAGAGGGGGGAATGGTAAGTTCTAGAACCAGGCCACTGCTGTCCTGTGTGGGACCCACTCATCCTTGTTGTGGGGCTCTTCAGCCCCCTGGCAAAGACTCTCTCGGAGCTGCACTGCAATCTGAGCCCCTCCCTAGCCAACCCTCCTTCCTTCCCTCTCTCTTATCTTTGGGATAGACCTCCTAGTGGAGGTCCATGCCCGCTCCTGCTCCCTTGCCCTTTATCTTTCCTAGGTGACCCCTCACCCAGGTCTCCTGCACTTGATTCCATCCTGGCATCTGCTTCCCAAAGGACCTGTGCTGACACGGGGAGAGAGAGAGCGTGGAGGAAAGTTTGAACTTCTTCCGTCTCCGCTGATCTCCTTTGGCAGGCATAGACTGGCAGAGCCATCTAGCTCATCTGATGGCTGGGTGCAAAGCAGCCAGTGCTCAGCTCATGTCTTTTAAAAAAGAAAGTGATGGGGGTTTGTGTCTTTGGCTAAAAAGCAGTCCTTTTTTTTTTTTTAAAGAATCTCTCCACCTAATGTGGGACTTGAATTCACAACCCCAAGATCAAGAGTTGCACGCTCCACCGACTGAGTCAGCCAGGTACCCCAAAGCCTTTCTTTAAGTAAAAACCAATCCTCTGTTTCTCCCCTTTCTCTTGTCTCTCATCTTGAATCCCAGAATCCTGAACACAGCCCAGGATGTGCCTTGTGATCAGGCCCGTGCCTGTTGCTCTAGCCTTTGAGCCCTTTGCTCGCTGTGCTCCAGCCAGCAGGCCGAGAGCACCCTGTGTTCCTCACAGGGGCTCCTTCTTGATTGTTTCGGGACCAGGGCATGCGTCCTCCGTCCAGTGCCCCCTCCCCACCCTAAGCCCTGCCTACTTTCTACCTTTTGGGAGTTAACTTCTAATTCTTTGGGTCTCAGCTTAAATGACACTTCCTGTGACCCTCCCCCACTTCCAGAAGAGCTTAGGTCCCCCTTTTATAACCTCTCATTACACCTTCATGACACTCATTAATTTTGCTTAAATATTGTATTACTTCTCTAGGGCTGCCATAGACTAGTGGCCTTAAACAACTCAGCTTTATTTTCTCGTGGTTCTAGAGGCTAGAAGTCTAAGATCAAGGTGTCGGCAGGGTGGGTTTCTTCTGAGGCCTCTCTCATTGGCCTTCCCCCTGCATGTCTGTGTCCTAATTTCTTAACGCCAGTCATATTGGATTAGGATCCCCATATAACCTCGTTTTACCTTAATTACCTCTTTAAAGGGGTAATGTACCTCCAAATATAGGCACACCCGAACGTATTGGACATTAGGACTTCAACCTATGAATTTCAGGGGGAAGGGAGGGAGACACAATTCAGCACATAACAAATACTTACTGCAAGAATTACTTGAGGGGTACGTGGGTGGCTCAGTCGGTTAAGCATCTGCCTTCAGCTCAGCTCATGATCTCAGAGTCCTGGGATCAAGTCCCGCATCAGGCTCCTTGTTCTGCAGGGAGCCTGCTTCTCCCTCTGCCTCCCACTCCCCCTGCCTGTGCTTTCTTTCTCTCTCTCTGACAAATAAATAAAATCTTTAAAAAAAAGAATTACTTGGGGTTTTGATGTCTGTCTTGTCTGGGAGGCCATATGCTACATGGGAGCAGGGCTCGGTCTCTCCATTTGCTGTTCTCCGTACAGTGCCTGTGGGTGCTAAGTGTTTAGCGAAAGAATTAATGAAGGGGTTGTCTTTCCTTGGTTGATCCAAAATGGGAAGTGTAGCAGCAGAACCTTGGCAAGGTGCCCAAACAGAGGCCTGAGAACCGGACAATGGGCAGCCACCCTGTCCTGGCATGGCCAGCCCTCGTGGATGTACCCAGTTCAGTGCACAATGGTGCTGAAGGCCTCCTGTGCATCAGACTTTCATCTGGGCTTGAAGGATGGATAAGCTTCTGAGAAGAGAAGGGGAAAGAAAGTATGGGTTGGTGTTCTGACTTCTTGTCCTTATGCCTTTTCGTGATTGGACTTTGGAAACTTACCAAATAAACGAAAGAGCAAAACTTCTTTTCCAGGTGCTGAATTAGTCGTGTGATGAGTTACCCCTCCTCCAGTCATCATGACCCTGTTTCTAGGTCAGAGACCCAGAGGGCCCTGCCAAAGAGCCATGTAGCCACCTGTTAGGGTTGGAAGGAGTGTTCAAGGTTAAGCATGGAGGACAGATCTGACTCTGACCCAGGCCTTTGGAAGAGTGTGTGTGTTTCTGGATGTTCCCAGGTATCTGTGTGCGTGTGTGTCTTCATGTGGGTATGTTTGGATGTGTGTGTGTACACGCATCACTGGATGTATCAGAGTTTTCCGTGTGTGTCTGTCTTTGTTTCTGTGTGTGTGCACCTGCCGGTGTGTCTAGGGGTGTCTGGGTGTATGCACCCCTCTCCGTGTGGGTGTATCTGGATGTCCGGGTATTGTCCGAAAGGACTCCTGGGGAAAGTGCCTCTGGGCCCAGGTTTATGCAGCATCTGTTCTAACACCGTCAGACGTCTGAGGCTGGTCTATTTGACATTCTAGGGGACAGGGTTGGGGACAGCCACGTCTGCTGAGTCATAAGGATGTGGGCTGTATGTGTTCACAGTTGGACATATCTCCTTTCACACACACGGGGAGGGGAGATTTCAGATGGGCTGGCTGACCCTGCATTCTTTCAGAAGGTCGTGACCTCAGCCAGCGCCAGGAAGGAGTGGCAACGAGAATGTTTATGAGACCTAGAGGTTGGCAGAAGGCGAGCTGAGACCCGGGTGTTCTCCAACTGGGTCCCCTGGGTCATGGCTTTCTCATGCTATTCCAACAACCAAGCTGCCGGCTTTGAAACTGACTGATGGGCATTTCCTGGTGGGGGAGGAAGCCGGGGCAGATTGTCTCTAATGGTGCAAACAGCAGACCTCACCCAGGTCTTACAACCAGTGCTGCTCCTGGATGGGCCCCGCCAAGCCATGAGTCTAGACTCCAGAAAATCCTTCTCTTCCCTCTTCAACCTACCAACCAACCAACAAATAAGCAAAAAGCACTGCAACAGTTTACTGAGGCAAAATGCGATCAAGTGAGTCTTTCAAGGTTGTCTGATTCAAACAGTAAAATTTCCCCCAGGGATGGCAGGGGCAGGAAGCCGCAGTCCCAGGCTCCTTGACTGGAATGGGTTGCATAGGACCTTTCCCAAGAGCAGATAGGAAAGGGCAAGAGGACATTTGCCCACGGGTGTGTACTTGGTAAGGTGTCATGGATGGGGAAGGGGTTTGAGCAGGCATCGAATGTAAGTACACACCTACTGAGTGTTCACATGTGCCTGGTGTGGTGCTAGGCACTGTTCCCAAGGAGCCCCAGTGGGAGCAAATCTACAGATATTCAGTGCCCATAGATAAGCTACTTCCCCTAGCCCGAGACGCTGGAGGCACAGGTGTGGATGAGGTGAGGGAAGTGGGTACAGGTGCATCAAGGAAGGCTTAATCCTTCTGAGGAGGCCATAATCTGAGGAGGGACCTAGGCTGGCCTGGGGCAGGAGGCCCTCACCACTGGTCATGTCTTACAATCAGACAGTGAAGGCCATGGACAAAGACTCATGCTTGCCTACATCACTCTCCTCTGGTAAGGTCCAGCCAGCCTGTGGAGCCCCTGGGGGGGGGCGGTTCTCAAATGCCGGGCAGTGGGTTTGGCAGGCTTTCCTGGGGGAGAAGGGGCCTGAGAAGGTGGTTGGAGTGATCAGAACCTGCCTAGCCAGGGACTTCAGCAACTTTGTAGATGCTTATCCAGCCTCACTGAGGGGGCCCAGAGGCAGCAGGGCGCTCACGCTCCCCTGGCAGGACCTCAAGAGCTGCTTTATTGCAAGTTCTTTCTCAGGTTGGGACCAACTCGGTCTCCCTGAAGAGCCATTCGTCGTTCCTGGTTCTGCCTTCTGGGGTCACATGCATTTAACAACTATATGTAGACAAAGCTGAGAAACGCCCGTGTCCTCAAGAAGTCCTCCTCAAGAAGTCCGCAGACCAGTGACAAGGACAGCTGTTGCGCAGGGCAGGATGAAATTGGAGCTAAACTGTGAGCTGAAGGAGGTCTTTTGTCCTGACTGATGGGAGCCCTGGGGGCATCTGGAGGAGGGGGCGTTACAGACAGGCTTTTTTTTTTTTTTTAAAGACTGACTGATTGATTTATGAGAGAGAGAGAGAGAGAGAGAGAGAGCACGGACGCAGGCGCACAAGTGGGGCAAGGGCAGAGGGAGAGGGAAAGGACTCCGGTCGAGCCCAGATTCCCTCGCGGGGCTCCATCTCCTGACCTGAGCCGAAAGCAAGAGCTGAACGCCCCACAGACAGGCTTCCTTAAGGGGATTTGTGTTGGCGGAGGGGCCGTGGGGCCGGGCCAGACGCGGAGCCAGGAGGGCAGAGCAGCTGCCGAGCCCCTGAGTAGCCTGGCAGGGTGGGGGCCTGGTATGGAGGGGAGCCGTGCAGCCACAGAGACTGCATCCCGGAGGCCTTGAACCCGGGCCTGGGCTTTTATTCAGTCAGCCGTGGGGCGGTCCGAGGTTTTGAGAGACGTCATCGGAGCTGTGATCCACCTCAGGTGTTCTCAAAGCGTGGTCCCCGACCAGCAGCGTCAGCCTCACCCGGGGCCCCGGGCCCGTCAGAAACGCAGGTCCTCAGGCCTCGCTGCAGACCTGCTGAATCACGACCTCTGGGGGCGGAACAGCACGGCCTGCTTTAACGAGCCCTCCAGGGGATTCTGAGGCAGTCTCGAGAAAAATATATAATGCAGGGCTGAGGCAGGGCTGGGGCGGGAGAGGTCTGGAGGAGGCAGCCGGCAGGGCTCCTGGGCTCCGCTTTACTGGAGAGCGGCAGGCCTGGCCTGGGGAGGGGGCAGGAGGCGTTGGACAGCTTCCGGTTCCAGGGCCGGCTCCTCACCTTCTAGCTGCATGAACCTGGGCAAGGGACTTGCCTTTCCTGGGCCTCAGTTTCTGCATCTTCAGAAAGGAGTCCCAGCTTGCCCAGGACCGAGGGGTTTCGTGGGACACAGGACTTTCAGTGCTAACCCCACGAGCATCCAGAGCAAGCCAGAACAGAGTTTCCTACCCGCTGTGCGGCGCCCAGAGACACTTCTCATGATGTTTATGGAGGGGATGGGTGGGCAGTGGGGCTGCCGAGGTGCCCCAGCCCGTTCTCGAGTGGCCAGTCCCTCTTGCTACCCATTTCCGGTGCCCAGGGGGACTGGCCGGAGCCCTTCCCGCGTGCCTCTGCCCTGGTCTGGCTCTGGAAACCAGCAGAACGGGAGATGGGTCCCAGGCCCGAGGCAAGGACGAAAGGTTGGCTCCCCATGGCCCCGTCGCTGGCCTAGTGCCTGGGTCCCATGAAATACAATATGGCTGATGCCTCCCAGACCCTGCTGATGCTGCCGAAGGCTGAAAATACCCAGTGCCTGGCCTGGGCGCCTGGCTGGCTCTTCTGGGCCAGGAGTGGGGGAGCAGCTGTGGTGTCTGTTTACCCTACTGCTCGGTCTCTGCTGGGTTCTTGCCACTTCAGCCAGGCCTGGGGGGCGGGGTGGTGGTATTACAGGGCCCTGTGGCCTCCCGCTTTTCCTACATGGGGAGTTTTTTAAACAGAAACCTGAGGTGTAAACACCAGATAGAAAATTTACCCGCAGAAGCTTTCTCAGTGAAGTGGAGCAGCTTTTTCTGAAGACCCCACGGACCCTCTCCATGTGTTTTGCTGGGGAAGGGGGACGGAGGACGGATTAGGGTGATTTGTTGAGGCCTGAGACACGGAGCCATAGAGCCTGCTTCCTCCAAAACTAATGGGGGGAACTGAGGTCACTGCCAAGAGAAAGGCTGCAGATGTCAGGAGGGACCTAACGTCTCCTTCATTCTCTTCCCCTTTCCTGCTGGGCGGTACCGTTTCCCTCGTTCTGCTGCTGGGATGCCCTCACCCTTCAGGGTTGCCTCCAGTGCAAACTCTGGGGTTCAAACCAGGCTCCCCACTCCCAGCATGTACCCACTCCTGCCAAGGAGTCGGGCAGGCCTCGCACACCTGCAAGTCCTGTGCATACCTACCCCTCTTCCCTGGAAAGACCCTTCCTAGCCAGGCGGGAGATGCCAGCCCCAGGTGTGCAAACACTGGATTTGAGGTCAGGCCAGGCCTCTGGATTTGAATCTCAGTTCTGACGCCTTGCTGGCCAGGTGATTTTTGGCAAGGAATCGAACCCCTATTGTAAATGAGGACGACAACATGTTCCTTGAGGGGCTGCTGCGAGGATGAGAGGAAATGAACTAATGCACGTAAGCACTGTCATAAGCGCTGCTCTCAGAACCGCGTTCCCACTGCTACAACAATGCTTCTTACTGACATTTACAGTAAAAGGACAAGAATAAACACATAAATGAGGAAACTGGAGCAGAAGGGAGGGGAGGATAGAGACTCCTTGTGGTATCTCTGCCCCTGGCAACTGCTCTGATGACTGCAAAGCATGGGGTCGGCAGGTGCCTTCATGTGAATAAGGGGCCACACCTCTTATTCTTATTCTTACAGGGCCAGCCTTCCCCACCCCGTGGCTGAGCGTGTGGCTCCCAGTGCCGGTGTGCAAGGCACGGTTAGTTAGCAAGTCTCACAGCCCAGCCAGGAGACACGTTTTGCTTTCCTCACATCCATGCCCCTCACCCCCAACCGGACCCCCACGACACCACCATGACCACTGCCACATGCAAAGTGGGCCCTCCTCCTACCTATCTGTGCCGGGGTTGTTGTGTGCCTGCCGGGTGATTTGCGCATTTTATCTTTAGTCTTTACAACAAGGAAAAGCTATTGTCTCTGTTTTACAGGTGAGGAATACCAAGGCTCAGAGAGGAGAATGAGCTTTTTAAGACCGCATAGCCAGCAAACGCACAACAGTAGAGTCCAGGTTCAAATCCAGCTCTGTCTGGCTGCAAAGCCCCGGTGCTTTCCACCACACAATGGGGGAAGAAGGGGGGGGTCAGGGTCATCCACCTGGGACTGGGGCAAACCCCTCCCCTGCGAATGAGGTTAGGATTCTTTTCTCGTAGTGTCTGACTTCTGGAAGGTCCTCTGCTGCCATGGGTACAGAGAACAGCCAGGGCAGAAATTGTGACATGGGTGACCTTGGAATTTCCCACTTTCGTCTGATGAGGCTCTTCCTCTGGCCAGGTTGGGGTCTTCCCACTGCCAGACCGCTTGGAACCCAGTAGTCACCCCTCCCAGGCTTCTTTGCCCTGTTCTCAGAATATTCCTGCCCACAGCCTCCAACAACATGTTTTCAGTCGAGTGTCTCAACTTCCTTGGCTTCTGCCATCTTTGAGAAGACCTGGGAGGGAAGCTTAAATGCTAATCTGAATTAAGGGGTAAGGGGCTAGTGGGCTTTTTAGTTGGATGGTATCAGGAGTTTCTAGAAACAGTGTCTTAACCCAAAAGATCAAGCGACCAACTTAGTACTTTCATCAGTGTCTCTCTGGGTGCCCTCACCCTCCTGCACATTCACTGTGATTTTTGCTGTATTTGGCTCTCTCCTCACACTGGGTACTCCCTGAGGGCGGGGACCGGCCCTTGCTCCCTGGCCAGCGGAAGTGCTTGATGGAGCTCGCAGGCCTCCTGGAGGAATGACTGGAATTGGATCAGACCCGCCTGTGGGATCTGCAGTTCCTGAATTCCTTCCCCTCATCAGCCGGGCCAGAATTTCTTTCTTGGTAGTTAAAGAAGCAAGAAGGTGAAAGGAGGGAGGGAGAGAGAGTGTTTAGCAAGACCAGAAGCATACAGATTTCTTTTTCCTCAGTCTTTCCAATGCTGAATCCTCCCGGCAATGCGACCACAGTAGGCTCCCAGGAGCCAGGCTACCCTCTTTTGGGCAGGGGAGTAAATGTATGAAAAAGTACCGAAGGGAAGAGAATTCACATTTATCAAATCCCTGCTACACACAGGCATTTTTCTAGGTTTGTGTGCAGATTTTATCTGAGGTATACCTGTACCCATTTGGCAGATGAGAAAACAGAGGACCTAGAAGGTTAAGCCAAATGAGATAACAAAGCTAGTGGATGGTGGCCTCAGGGTTTGAACTCAGGCCTAACTTTAAAATCCATGTGCTTTGTGCTCTAGCAGGCTGCCTCTGGTGGCTCTTTGGGACACAGGAGTTCTAGAACTCTGGGAAGCTGTGCCTTATTCCAATCAAGACCCAGACACATGGCCCCAGGGGTTGTGCACCCACTGGAGCCACCCACCCAGCCTTGGCCACAAGGCCATGTTACCCTCCCTCTTCTGCACCCGCCGAGCATCCTCACGGATTTTTCAGAGGGAGGCTTGGAATCTTATCTCACTATGGCCACCAGGAGGCGCAGCATAAATCATGGGGCCTTAACTCCTGGATCCAAACTGTCTGTGGGGTCTTACGGATCTTCTATGACAGGCCAGGACTCCTCTAAGAGGAAGCTGGTTAACCAAAAATTACAGGTCCAATCCCTGAGAATCTGGTTTGATATTCTGAATTGGGTGCCAAAAACCTGCCACTATTTTTACATTGCATCTTTAAATTTTTCGAATTGGTGAAGTATCATTCCCATGGTTCAAAAATGTTAAAGTACGAAAAGCTATATGGAGAAAAATCTCCATTCGCTCCCCAGCAGGTATTCACTATTATTAGTTACTTGTGAATCCTTCCAGAGATTGTACATATGTATACAGTATTATATATGATCGTCTGTTTGGAAGAGCACATATATAATAATACATAAGGATATTGTTTCCCCCTTTTTTATACAAATGGTTGCATATTATTTTCTTTTATTCATTTTCAGAATATACCTCTAATCCCAAGTTTTGTAAGAAGGAAAGGATATATTAGAGTCCTCCATTAAATAAAACTAAGTTGCCATTTAAAGCAATAAAGTGACTGATCTGAGACATATTTTATGTGATCACATACAAATATAAAATGTATACATCCGGCAATGGAAGCAAGAAGAATAGATTTTAATTAAAGTAACAAAATAATGGATTCTTTTGCTGCCTGGCAAAACATAGGTTATCACAAGTAAAAATGTTAACGAGCAGTAGCTCTTCTTTTGGTAGGAATAGCAGTGTCTCAGGCGCCTGGGTAGCGCAGTCGTTAAGCGTCTGCCTTCTGCTCAAGGCGTAATCCCGGCATTCTGGGATCGAGTCCCACATCGAGTCCCACATCGGGCTCCACCGCTGGGGGCCTGCTTCTTCCTCTCCCACTCCCCCTGCTTGTGTTCCCTCTCTCGCTGGCTGTCTCTCTGTCACATAAATAAATAAAATCTTTAAAAAAAAAAAGGAATAGGAGCGTCTCAGTCGTGATTTCTATTATAAAAACTCGATATTTTATTGACTAAGTCAAATTGTGGTTTTAGGACTGGTCTGGGTCACTAAGTTTGTGAGCCTTACTTTTTTGTCTCTCTTTAGCAATACTTGATTCCCACTTACACAGACTGTCCAAAAACTTTAGTCACTATGCTTCTTCCACTCAACTTTCAAGTGATCCCCACTCATTTGACTTAATGGAAATATATTATATGGACATATAATAACATGACATTTCTGATGGTTGTGTCTGGTTCTTTCCAGATGTCGCTCGGCTTTGGGAAGGCTTGGTTCTCATAATGGCCACTTTGGGAGCTGGGTCCTTAACCTCTTGCTATGGGGTAATGCCAAACACCCGGCTGTACATTTTCCAAGTGCCCTCAGGATGGGATGGCACTCACCCTGTCCCCAACCACCGTGACCTGTGGGATCTGCGGCCATGACGTGGAGGTCTCTTTCTCTCTTGAGGTGAGAGTATGCGTATTAACGTAATACACTGTTGCGCACCTTGCTTTTTTCACTTAACAATATAGATTTTTTTTCATATCAGTTCATTAAAAAAAATCTTCTATTCTTTGTTAGAGTTACACGGGAGCCCACAGAATGAATGAAACCTATTTTTACCGGTTCCCTAATGATGGCTATTTAGGTTGTTTCCTTTGCTGTTACAAATAAGGCTGTCGTGAACGACCTTGTTCGCATGTCATTTCATACGTGTGTAATATCTGAGGGTAAATTCCCAGAAGTAGAATTGCTAGATCAAATGGTATGTGCATTTTTAATTTTACTAATATAGCAAAATTGCCCTTGATAAAGGTTATACCAGATTATACTTCTCCCAGGAAAGTGTGAGAGTGCTTGTCCCCCATCAATGTCACCAATTGTGATATGTTATCAATATCAGATTTTTGCTTATCTGATAATGTGAAAAATGCAATCTCAGCATTTATTTTATTATGAGAGAATTTGTGGGCTGTTTTCATATTTTAAAGATCTATTTATGTTCTCTTTTCTGCGCTTTGTCTGTGAACCTGTATTTATAAAATGCTTCTCACTTATAACATGAGGCAGGATACAAAAAACACAAAGATGAATATGTTTAATTACGTTCAAATCATAAACATCTATATAATGAGCAATAACACTACAAAAATTTTAAAAACCTAACAGGAAAAAAATATTTGCAACATGAATTCCCAGTATAACTGGCAGAAGAACTTTGAAAACAAGGCATAAGGCCAGAATCAGACTGTCTACCATCCCTCACCATCTTTATAGCTTGCAAGGAAAGTGCTCATACCACATGACTCCTCAAAAAAGCCCACTGATGTGGGTGCTATCATTTCATAGATGAAGACTGTAAGCTCAGAGAGGTTAAGTGACCTGCCCAAGGTCACACAACTGGGGGGAGGAAATGAGGTGTTGTACCTCTATCACACACAACTCCCTTAACCATGTGCAGACCTGGGCTCCTGCTCTGGCTTGGCCACGACTCCTAGGCAACCCTGGGGAGGTCTCTCCTCCCTCTGCCTGTCTTCTTATCTATAAAATGGCTAGATTTTGAAGATCCTTCCTAGCTAGACTGTGGGGGTGGTGGGGGAGGGTAGGAGTAAAGTGTGGGGTGGGATGTATGAGGCTGCACTGTGGAGGTGTGTCCATGATGGGAAGGTGGTGAGTATAAGTGTGTTGATGGTGTGTGGACTGTAAGGGCATTTCTGCAGGCAGAGACCCCCTTCCCCGGAGTTCATGGGCTCTTAGAAGAAGGCACTTACATCCAGAGCTGCCTCTGACTCCATTCCTGTCAGCAAGCCAGGCCCCTGAGCAGGGGGGGGCATTGAGTCACCACCCACTTTTATCTCGAGGGCCCGCTTGCTATGCCTCCTTCCATTTTCTAGCAAGTTCTTCCTCAGGCTCTTCCTTCCTGAGTTTGAAGGAAAGGGAATTCAATAAGCTCACCCCTCTGAGAGGTGCAGTCTAAGAGGCCCTCGAAGGAGAGGACAATGCTCAACCCTAAAGAAAGACAGCCATTGGCAACAGCTGCAGCTGGGGCTGATATTCTCATAGACACTCAAGTAGGGGCTCCCATCCCACAGATACTGATCCAGCAGGCCTGCCATGTTGGGAGCCACCTTTCTACCCCGTCAGCCCTGGGCAGTCTGGACAATTGACCTTAGTACAGACTGGAGGACAGTGACCTATGATGGGAGCCGTGAGATCCAGCCATACAGCCTGCTGGGCAGATGACCCCAGGGCCAGGCTGGGGCAGGGGTGGGACTGGGGAAAATGTCAACTTTCCCCCCACTCTCCCCACATGGCAGGCACTGTAGCAGGGGCCTGGTTTGTCCCGCATGGGTACATAACTTGACTAAATGGCCAACAAACATTCTCTTTGAGAAAGAGAAAGGAAGGAAGAGAGGAAGGAAGGACGAAAAACACTGGATAAACAAACTTTGGAAGTTAAAATCTAAAACAAAACATGATAAAATAGAGATGATATCTACAAATACAACATTCCAGAGTTTTAAGCAGGCTTAGAAGGTCTCTGTTGTTGGCATTAGTTGTGGGTTCTGTACGTGTATGTGTGTGCCTGGGGGTCCCTGGAGGGTCTGCATGTCCTGGGGCATCATGTGGATAGGGGGTGGGTCAGAGGCAGGCCTATGGAACATTTCCCAGGCCCTGTGGCTTTCTGGGTGACAAGAGCTGATCCCGGAACAGGACCTGGCCCTGTGTCTGCCTGGAGATCTTATCCTCCCCACTCCCATGCTCACACCAACCTCAAAGCAGAATGCCCCAGGCTTGGCTCCAGTCTCACAGAAGAGCAGTTGGGGGCAGCTTTCCCAGGCTTCCCACCCAGGGCCTGGCCCTCAGAGGAGGTGCTGACAGAAGGTCAATGAGGCCTGGCCCAAGGGGGAGGAAATCCTCCAAACGAAGGAAGTGGAACAGGGGTCAAAAAGAGAGAGGGAAACAGGAACACATCCTTTGGGAAACCAAGCAGCCAGGGTGGGGTGAGCTTGCCTTCCCACTGAATAAAGACTTGTTTTTCTCAGCATGGGGTTGGGGCCCAGAAAATTCACCAGCAATCTTGGACCCCTGCCTTCTCAGTTCACTTGAATCCTGTGAGGGTACGAAGGAAAATAAGGCTCTGCTTTTGCCTTCTGGAGGCCCTAGGGACAGACCGTGTCAAATGGAGGTTTAGAAAAGTGCTAGAGAGGCAGGGAGATGGGACAGGCTCCTTAAAAATGAGGGTAACATAGCGTAAGATTGAGTTTACGTCAAGTACAGAACAGGCAGCCCTTATCTGTGGGGTCAGGTCAGGACTCACCCTTGGAGAGGTGCTGTTGGTGCCTGGCAGGGACATGAGGGGACTTTGGGGGCTTGGCTGGGACTGGCTACACGGGTGCGTTCTGAAAACTAACTGAACCATACTAAAGGATTTCAGAACGAGCCTCCCCAAACTGTGTCGCTTTGGCAGGTGGGTTATTTCGAGCTGAAGACAATCAGGGCCCAAAAGGCTCAGGAACAGCTTTTTGCCTTCCCCTTGTCTGCCTGTGAGACTGTCGATGGGGGGCTGGTCCAGGAAGAGCGCACACACCACAGATCAAAGCAGAGCCTGGGTGAGGTGTGCTAGGCCAGAGCTCAGCAGGACCTGTTCGTTCAAATTCCTGTGTCCCATCGACTCCGCGTAGCATGACAAACGTTTGTTTACCTTTTGATACGTGTGGGTCTAGCTCGTTGATTTTAATTGCTGCATAGTATCGCATGATCTGAACTGACCCACAATTCAGCCTTTTTCCTGTGGATGGACCTGTTTTATTTTTACAAATGTTGCCACACTGAATGTTTGGATTCATGTCTCCCGGGGCCCGTCTGTGAAAGTTTCTCTAGCGTGTACACTCAGAAGTGGAATCCAGAGGCCCGAGGGTAGGAACATTTTCAACTTATGAGATTGCTACACTGCTCTCCCAGCCCGTTCTCTCAATTTAAGCTCACATCATGCAGTGGTGAATATGTTATGAACACCCTATTGAAAATCAGTGCCATCAGGAACTGTAAATCACTTTCCTCTGGTCTGCCAGTTGGGAACTGGGCAATTTTATTTGACCCTGAAATACTTTACTCCTGTAGCATTTCATGGGACCAAGCTGTGAGCAAAACACAGGGGACCTTGCCACTGCTGCCCGTCCCTATCACACCATGAGCAAGATAGCAGCTTGGTGGCCCTTCGTGCACATTTTCTTAACAAATATTTATTGAGCACCTGCTGTGAGCAAGCACTAGGAAAGCTCAATGCCAAACAAGACTCTTGTTTGGCCCTCGAGGGGATTCCAGGCCAGTGGGTGAGAGAGACCCAAGTATGCAAACCATTATCCAAACCACATGAACTCGTCCATGAGGTACAAACAAGTCTCTATGGGGCCTCCCAGCAGAAGCCAGTCTTTAAGTGATTTTTGTGTTGATTCTATCACAAAAGCCTTTTTGAAAACAGAGAAAATTGGCCAACCTAACCCCCAGAGGCTTAGCTTTATTTTCTGTTAATGCTTGGGTGACTTGCTCAGAATGGGGAATGTGGTCAGGAGGTGGCAGAGGAAATGTGAGGAAGGGGAGGGCACAGCAAGAGAGATGTGGGGTCTGCCACTCTTCAGATAACAGCCCCTACCTTCCTGGAGTGGAAATTACAATAAATGGGGGAGTGGAGACACCGATGTTGAAGTCCCGGTTCATCAAGTCAAGCTAGTCCTCTCACCTCTGTGGGCCTCAGTGTCTCCATCTTTAGAATGATGACCTCAAGGTGTTTTCTGGGTTTCTCACTTGGACGGTCTGGTCTGCGCCTGGCATACTGGATTTATTTGTTCAACGTCAGATTATTCTGTGTTGTTTTCTTTAATAACACGTGAAGGGCAGCAAAGCTAAACCCCTGTCCCTCTCAGACATCTCCTATTCTCCCCCACCTTCCTGTCCCCGCCAGCTCTGGGGCAGCCCTGAGCAGTGGGAAGTTCCACCCTGGAGCCGTCTCCCACAATCGTGGTCCTGAAACCGGAGGTCTGTCATATCTGAGGACCCACAGAAAATGGCAAGTGCTGAGTGAGCCTGGCAAGCAAGCTGTGCTCAACAGTGGTTATTATAATTGCTTTGCCGACCCTCCTGGCCCCAGTAGGAAATTCCCCGCATGCCAGGCTGCCTTGTGGAGGCCTAGGGGCTGTGACTGCTCCTGCCCTTTCCTCACTTCCAGGGACCATCCCCCCAACACACACACAAAAGGGTCTATAGTAACCTCAGAGGGGAGTCATGTGTCCAACGGGGATACTTGGGGCCAAAAGTTCCAGATCCCTGGCTGCCCCTGGGTGGTATGCAAGGCCTGTCCCCTCAGCCCCACTCTGCCCTGCCCTCTGCTCACCCCGCTTGGTGAAGATGATTCTGCTGATGTCAACGTTCACGTCAGACCCAGGTGTTCAGAGCGTGTCCCTCAACAGGCCACTCTGCAGCAAGTACGGTCAAAGCCAGTTCCAGATAACCCACTTGGAGCCCTGCTCTAGGCTCCAGCTTCAGGATCAGCTGGGTCACTCAGAACTCGGCCTGAGGCTCAGGGCACTGGGGCTACTCTCTGGCTTTGTCCTGGAACAGCTGTGAGGTGGGCAGTCTTCCCGCACCTGAGGCCCTGCGAAGGAGGCTAGCAGGTAGGCAAGCACCATGACTAAACACGCCTTCATTCAGGTGTCACTGTGCATGGTCTCGACAACCTGGGACCTCTTACAACCCCCAACTTGTGGATGAAGACACTGAGACTCCGAGAGAGAGGTTATTAGCCCCCGTTCACTCAGCTAGCAGTTAGAAGAACCTGGGCTTGAACGTGCCTTCTGTCTGAGTCTCCCAGATTGGGACCTACTCACCATAAGACTTTAGAGCTTAAGCTCGGTCTTTAACTTCTGGGAAAATGCATCGAACTCATTCACACTAGAATGAAAATGACTGAAATACGTTAATAGTATCCTCTTTCCCAGGGGGCTCCAAGATATGGGCCCAAGTGTGACCTCTCTCTGTCTCACATAACACCGGCTGGTCATGGCCCGGCATGGCCCTGGGCCGCAGAAAGTTGATTTAATGGAACAATTTCTTTTGGGAATTTCCCCTAAAACTAAGGCATTTCCCTCTAGGTGTCACTGGAAAGTTCCCAAGAAGCTTCCTCCCTTCCCTCTCCGCCTGGTTGGCCCCAGGCCAGATGAGAGGTCAAGACAAGGCATTGGCAGCTCGGGGACTTTTCTGCCCTTCTCATTCCCAGCTGGTCTGTAGCCTCTGCACGGGTTCCTGCTCCTTCAGGGTAGGGGAGGGCAGAGGATGGGGTGCGGGTGGGGGCTAGGGAGACTCCTCGCCTGTTCCATTGTGAGGGGCCACACTTCAAGGTATCTGACGCCCAGGGCCAGGCCTGGAGTCAGTTGAGTGGTGTGAAAATGGAAGCCAGGCATCCTACAAAAGCGCTGTGGAGCTCCCAGGGGCCGCTGCAGTGTCCCTCTTAAGGGCTCTGGGCTTGGGGAGAGAGGGGGAGCTCAGGCTATGGATTCCCACAGACTGGATTTGAATCCTGCCTCCGGCACTTCCCACTGAGTGCTTTGAGGGAAGGGACTTAATCATTCTGGACCTCAACTTCCTCATCGGGGACCCCGCCTTAATAATGGGCTGCCCTGAGAGCTGAAGAGGCAATCTCTGCCCCGGGGCACCGTGGGGACCACGGGAAGTCTGCATGCGGGTCTCCACCAGCAGGGTCTGCCCGCGTCACCTGCCAGCGTAGCCAGCCGGTCACATGCTGGGTGTTCAGTAACCTAGGAACTTCCTTCCCCTCCTGGGAAGTCACCTTCCCCCTGGGCCCTCCCTCCCCTGCATGGGCCTGGATGTCCCCGTCCTTTTCTTTCCCCAGCCCCAAACCCACGGAGCCTCTCAGGGTCTGAGGTTAGCATCCCAAAGGAGCCTGGATTCCTAATGCAGAAATCTCCCTTCCTTCTGTTTTTTGCCTTGGGGGGCAATCATGAAGGGCCTCCGATGGCTGGCTGATGGAGAATTCAGGTCAGACTGGGGAATGTATTCTAGATGTTCAATTTCAAACAAAGTTTATATTTAGCATGTGATTCTGGGTCTAGGGGCTGCAATATTAACAGTGGTGTTACATACACACGGTTACCACGTGCACACAGAACTTCATTTCCTTCTCATACATGAGCGTGTTCTTCAGGGACATGCATTATATTTATAATGAGAATAAAGTCATGGTGAACGGTACATCTTCCCTTGTATAATTGTATCGATGATGCTTTTTCAGTACTTTAAAAAGTGCTGAAGTCTCTATGGGCAGGTGAATCAAGATGGAGATTGAATCACTCGAATGTCTTGGCAACCAACCTCTCCTTACTCATTTTGTCCTTTGAATTCTGAAGCACCTTTGAAACCCCCCCCCCCGAGATTCCAGTTCAGTTTCTCACTGCTCGACTCAACACCCATTTGCTGAGCACCATGTATCTGGCTCTGTGCCAGGGGCTGGGGGATTATGCTAAAGATGGGGTGATCTTTATCCCTGTGTGGCTGGGCAAACAAAGGAAAGACATGTCTTTCAGGGGCTGGCATTTAGGGATGAAAGAATTATATGCAGGAGGGAAAGAGGTAGAAGGTGGCTTCCCAGCTGGGCCGTGGGTCAACACACCTGCCACGTGAGCCCCCCACTGTCCTCTCCAGCTTTGCTGAGTCTTGGGAGCCCCAGGTGTGCTGTGGAGCTCTCTGAGGAGGACCCGTCTTCCCCGCTCACTCAGACCGGAGCTGTGGAGATCTGGGTTCCCGGGGCAGGTGTTCTGGGGAGCAGCCACTAGGCTCAGCTCCTGTTGGCATTTTCTGGGGCCTGGAGGGGATGCTGGCTCCAGAGGGCCCACCGCTGCCTGCACAGAGCTGCCTCCTAGCCCAGGTGAAGAGTGAATCCGCTGTCTTCAGGCCTCAGAGAGAGGTGGCCTTGGCAACCTGACTCCTTAGGGAGGACGTTGTGCCTGGCAGGTCCCCAGAAGGCTCAACCTGCAGCTATCCTCACTGGCAGGGGTGAGAGCACCCGCTGCTCCCTGCTACCAACAAGATGAGAGAAGCAGGGCTGGGGGGTGGGGTTCCGAGACCCAGGCTCTCGTGCTGGCTCTGCCACTAATTCTCTGGGCACATTTGGGGATACTTGTTACCTATGAGGTGCCAGACACGATGTGAGATACTTTACATTTTTAGAAACATGTTTTCTCTCTTTTACAGGTGAGGACACCATGTCTTGGAGAGGCTCTGTAAATTGCACAAAGTCACACAACTGGAATTTCGATCCAGCGCTCTCCGGCTCCAAAGCCGGGACTGTCCTTCCGCTGCAGGGCAGGTCTCTGCATTTTCCATCTCTTCCACATCCTATAAAGAGGTTTGGACTTACTTGATGAAAGGAGGAGGCAGGAAGGAAGCCCTTCAGCTAAACAAGCCACCCAAGGGCTTACTGTCATTGCCATCAGAGCCACTGGGCCTGGGAGGGAAGGGAGAGGGTCCCCCACCATTGCTTGGGTTTGCACCAAAGTTTCTGGTTTCTCAGGGGTGGGGGCCAGAGTGGTCCCATCTGGTGTCTGAGACACTCCCTCCCACCCACCTACGTTGGCCCCAGTCTACCCAGTGGGCTGTTTTTATTCTTCCTTTTCTTTCCTTCTTTCTCTTTTACCAGCTAGGGTCAAAAAATCAACTTTAGGGGCGCCTGGGTGGCGCAGTCGTTAAGCGTCTCCCTATGGCTCAGGGCATGATCCCAGCGTTCTGGGTTCGAGCCCCGCATCGGGCTCCTTGGCTGGGAGCCCGCTTCTTCCTCTCCCACTCCCCCTGCTTGTGTTCCCTCTCTCGCTGGCTGTCTCTCTCTCTGTCAAATAAATAAGTAAAATCTAAAAAAAAAAAATCAACTTTAGATGGAAAATACAAATAAAGGGTTTTCTCCAGTGAAGACCCTGATCACAGGAGAAGCTGTGACAGGAGCCTACTTCCCATAAACTTTCGAGGATTCTGTAGTCTCTACCTCTCTCTACCTGCAGCTCCCCAAATCCAGGCTCCTTCTTTCCCTGCCACCCTCAGGAGAGTGAAGGCCAGCGCGCCACATCTCCTCTGCCCCTCGGGGTTCTGGAAGTGAACTTCCAACAGTGGTTCCACAGCCCTGTCCCACTCCTCACGGTACCACCCTCCCAGCCACCCTGCTTTGTCGTGGTAGAAGAAAGCAGCCGGTGGGCACAGGGTTCTATGGCCATTTGACAGATGAGAAAACTGAGGCCATACAACTAGGAGGCAGGTCTGGCATCTCTGAGTCCTGGCCCTCGGCTTAGGTGAGTGACTGTGGCTCCGATCTGGTCATTCTGTGTTCCTTTTTCCATCCTTTTTAAGATTTTATTTACTTATTTGACAGAGAGAGAGAGAGCACAAGCAGGGAGAGTGGCAGACAGGGGCAGAGGGAGAAGCAGGTTCCCTGCTGAGCAGAGAACCCTCCGTGGGTCTCGATCCCAGAACCCTGGGACCTTGACTTGAGCAGATGGTGAACTGACTGAGCCACCCAGGTGCCCCTCCATGAAGCTTTCTCGCTGAAGCTGTCAGTAGTCTGGAATGCAGCCTGTCTCCCTGGGTTTCCCAGGTTTGTGCCAACCCCTCCTAGGCTGGCTCTCCTGCGGGAACTGGAGCTACCCCCTGCTCCGTTCCTGCTGACTAGAACACCCTAGAGCTTTGTTTCTCCCCCACACGAAATCGGAAACCTATTGGCCGGCCACAGGCTCCATCAACAAAATACTCCCCGACCACTTGCCCTTGTCTCCTTCCACCCCAGGGAGGAAACAGCAATCCCCCAGGACACATGCGATGGGAGGCTGGCAGCAGGGTTCTGCCGCGGCCCTTGGGATCGTGTGCCTCGGGGGAACCAACCACCATGTTCTCCTTCCAGATAAGACAAGGTTTCATTTTGTTCTTGTTGCAGAAGGAGCTGACCTTGCCAGGTGCCAAAAATGTTAATGAGGCCCCAAGAGGAAACCTGCCTGGTGGACAGGGCACTGATCTGAAAGTCACATGGGGCTCTGAGGATTCCTAGAGGTGTGACTTTGGGCAAATCAGGTTGCCTTTCTGAGCCTACCTTGCAGGGGTTGGCAAGACAATGAGGCAACACTGCAGTGTTTATGGCTTTGGAAAGATGCTCGTCATATGCTGGTATGAAAAAAAACAGGTTACAAAAAATTGTGTACGGTAGGTCCCCATGAACGTGGAATATACAAATAGCTGACAGCCGTTTGCCATAATGTTAATAGTGTTTATCCTGGATGATGGAATCATCGATGTCTTATATTTCTCCTTTTTTACTTACCTATAGTTTCTCATTTTTTTCTACAGTGAGTATGTATTATGTATTTGTCAGCTATTTCCACCACAGTGCTGCAGAACAAACCAGCCCCGACCAGTGGCTTACATCACAAGGATTTATTCTCGTGCTCGTGGTCTACAATTTGACTGATGGGGGTTGGCCTTGGCAGGGCTACTCTGTGCAGGTCAGCTGGGCCCAGCTCCTTACTGCAGGCTTGGGTTCAGGTCTATTCCATGTGTCTTCATTCTGGAACTCTGGTTGAAGGGCAGCAGCTATCTAGGACTTGCTTCTCTTTCCAGGTCACCAGAGCCCAAGACACAAGCCAAAGTGTACAAGTATATAGAAAGCCCCTGTTTACATCATTTCAATAATGTATCATTGGCCAAAGCAAGATGCGTGTTGGCTAAGCCCAGCGTCAATGGAGCAGGGAAGTATACGCCACTGCAGTAGGAATGGGAGGGAAGTGAATATATTCTGAATAATACTCCAGATGTATCAGTTATCACTTGCATAACAAAACGAGCATGATGGACTTCATGGGAGGCATTCATGCTGTCCACTAGAGAGAACCCTATAAGGCTCCCTAAGAATAAGATAGAGAGCCATTGTATAGTCTTGTTAGAAGACAGAACAAATGTTCAAGGGATAGGCTGAACCCCTCTTCCTTTAACCAGACACTACCATTCATGGCACCTGCAGTCCCACAAAAGGAAGTGGAAAACACAGGCTTATGGGCAATTATAGTCAAAGGCCAGACATTTGCTAATTCCCATCCAGATCTGTCTGAATCCACTTCCTGGTGATTTCCTCTCTTTTGGTTTCTCTCACTTCATTCAGCCATTCACTCAAGATGTATTTATGGACGACCTACCGTGTGATGGCATCTTCTAGCCGTGGATGGGGTTATGTTGATGAACCAGGTAAGTGTCAAAGAACAAGAAAATCTCTCTAGGGTATACATTCTAGTGGGGAGATGAAGTGGGTGCTGGGTGTGGTGGGAAATGGTAATGATGTTGATAATGCCAAGTAGTGTGGATGGATGCTAAGAATTAAAAATAGGGTAGTGCACCTGAGATCAATAGGGCGGGGGATGGCTACTTTGAGTGATGAAATCAGGGAACACCCCTGAGCAAGTGTTGTTGAAAGTTATTGGAGGTGCCTCTTGAGACCTGATATTTGTATCTGGGTTCTCCAGACTTGACTCTGAGTCCGACTCGAGAACTTGGCTTGGATTTTTCCCGCCAGCTCATTCCCTACTTAGGTCTGTTTTGGGAGCTCTCCTGTCCTCGCTGTTTTTCAGAACCCAACCCAACATCCCATTGACTGGCTGGTGCCCCAATCAGCTTAGCTAGTTTTTACCATACAGTGGGTTGAAGCCCCAAACTGGGCATAGAGCTTACTTAACCCAAAAAAAAAAAAAAGGAGCGATGCCTAGGTGGCTCAGTCAGTTAAGCGTCTGCTCCCAGAGTCCTGCGATCGAGCCCCGCATCAGGCTCCCTGCTTGGTAGGGAGTCTGCTTCTCCTTCTCCCTCTGCCACTCCCCCCCCCATTCTGCTCTCTAACTCTCTCTCTCAAATAAATAAATATTTTAAAAAAAAGGAGAAACCCAAAAAAATCTATTAGGTCAAGCCAACCATTTATCGAACTCCTATTATGTACCAAACTAGCAGGCATTTATTGAGCACCTTCTGTAAACGAAACCAATAGGTGTTTTTTAAGCATCTATTGGATACCAAATCTAGTTACTTATTGAGTGCTTACTGTGTATGCAGGCCAGTAAGTATTTACAGATGGTCCCCAACTTATGAGGGTTCAACTTACGATTTTTCAACTTTATGATGGTACAAAAGTGTAATACATATTCAATAGAAACTATACTTCAAGTTTTAAATTTTGATCTTTTCCTGGGCTAGCTGTGTGCGTACACTTCTCTATCGCAATGCTGTATCGTGGCCATGAGCTGCAGCCATGTGATCATGAGGGTAAACCACTGATACATTTACAACCATTCTGTTTTTTTACTTTCAGCACAGTATTCAATAAGTTATATGACATATTCAACACTTTATTTTAAAATAGGCTGTGTGCTAGATGATTCTGCCCTACTGTGGGCTACTGTGAGTGTTCTGAGCACATCAAGGGTAGGCTAGGTTGGGTAAGCTATCATGTTCAGTGAGTTAGGTGTGTTAAATGCATTTTTGACTTGTAATATTTTCAACTTACAAAAATGGGTTTATTGGGATGTAACACTATCATAGGTCAAGGAAGAGCTATACTTACTGTGTGCCTGGAATTGAGGAGAACATAAAAGTTCTGGCTGTTTCTAAGAACTTGCAGCTGAGTTGTGGGACCAAATGTTACATGGCCACGTCTTAAGAGGCAGAGCTTAGTACAAGAAGTGCTATGCTGTACAGAACAGCCTCTAAGCCCTTCGAGAATCTAGAGATGAGCCTAGAAATCGGTGTGGAAAGGGGTGGTCACAGGAGGCTTCATGGAGGAGGTGAAACCTGACCTGGGCTGTAAAGGATAGATAGGACTTAGAGAGAGGAGGGGAGTAGGCTCGGAGGGAGCACAACTGCCCTGGGATGTGTGTGTTTTGGAACCCGAGGCTATAATTCTGGGCATTAATTATTTGGGCCTGGTGTCCTCTCCTTTCTGGTTTTCCAGCATTCTTGTGACAGCCAACTCCTCCATGACCCCTGTTTGTCCGAGGCCACAGCTGATTCTTTGGCGGTCTATAAGAATTTCCCTGGGTGATCAAGGGCTGATGTCATTCGTCTAATGGGAGAATGGGCAGCCCTGGGAAAAGGTGTTTATGATACTTTTGGTAGGTAAAGGCATAGAACCCATAAAGGTTGCTTGAACATATCCAAGTACAGTGTATTTCTAGTGCAGGTATCCTCCTACCACAGATGTCTTTAAAAACAATCATGTGGATGGGGCGCCTGGGTGGCTCAGTCGTTAGGCGTCTGCCTTCGGCTCAGGGCGTGATCCTGGCATTCTGGGATCGAGCCCCACATCAGGCTCCTCCGCTAGGGGCCTGCTTCTTCCTCTCCCACTCCCCCTGCTTGTGTTCCCTCTCTCGCTGGCTGTCTCTATCTCTGTCAAATAAATAAATAAAATCTTTAAAAAAACAAAACAAAACAAAAAACAATCATGTGGGGACATCTGGGTGGCTCAGTTGGTTAAGCACCTGCCTTCAGCTCAGTTTGTGATCTTGGAGTTCCTGGGTAAAGCCCTGTAGCAGGCTCCCTGCTTGGCAGGGAGTCTGCTTCTCCTTCTCCCTCTGTTCCTCCCCCTGCTCATGCGCTCTCTCTCTCTCTAACTCACTCTCTCTCTCTCTCAAATAATAAATAAAATCTTAAAAAAAAAAAACAATCGTGTTCATCTCCTCTGTCTGGAGCCTTGAGATGGCAACCAGGCTGTTTAGAATTTATTAGATTTGAGCAATGGGCTCAGTGGTCCCGTCCTATATTTCTGGAAGCAGGAAGAATGGCATATTATTATTTTATTACACTAATGGCTAATAATATAGTCTACTTTCCAGAAATCAGTTATGAGAATTGTCTCGCCTCTCCGAGTCTGTTTCGTCGACTGTAAGATGCAGGCTAGAGGATTAAATAAAACAGCGTATTTACAGCGTTGGGAGTGGAGTCAAGTGCCCAGTGTGTGTTCAGGAAACAGAGATTTCCCTTTATTCCCTTGTTATACCCCACCTAATGGCAAGTTCAACACAGTAACATGTGCTCTCTGCGCAGCCCCTCATCGACCATCCTTCCTCCCTCACCACCCCCTCTCCCCGCTCTCCACAGGAGAAGGCCAGGTCCTTGAGCCTCTATCGCTATGGGGCTGCAGCCCGTGACTAGGTTCTGAGGCGGGGAAGAGGGAGACCCCAGCAGGATCGATGTCATTCTTACTGAGAGGACTTACAGCATAGCGAGTCATGCACACTTTGGAACACCCTCAGGGAAAATTCTCAGGCAAGCCGGGCTACCAAGTACTTTGGGCTGGGGTACAGACCATCTGCCCCCAGACTACTGGATATCTTCCCTCAGAGGGAGCCTTTGGGGACAGCTGTGTAAGGCAGTCCCCAGCCTCCACTTGCCCACAAGTTGACCTTACCCTCATGATCCCACCTGTTCTGCTGTCTCTGTCTTTGTCTGTGTCCCTCTCCACTTCTCTCTTCCCACCTGATAAATCCAGGCCTTTGTGCCTGCTGGTCCCTCTACCTACAGGGTCCTTCCCCTTCCCTCACCCTTCTAATCAACACCTCCTTCACCAGTCCAGCTCAGACGTCTCCTCTTCTGGGCAGCCTTCCCTGACCCACCCCTCTTGCTGTATCCAGTCACCTACCCATGTCTCTGTGCCTTGGTTTCTATATCTGGAAAGTGGGGCTGATGAGGTTAGTATTACTGTAGCTAATCACAGTGTAGTGGGACCAATTAAATGAGACAACAGTAAAAAGCACCTTGTAAAGGGCTGTATAAGTGAACACCATTGTGAATGACATGTGTCCAAAAGGCACTGGTCTATGAGTGTGCAATACTGTATCGTGGGGGATGAGAGCCCGCAGTGTAGCAACATGGAAGGAGTACTGGACTCAGAGGTAGAAAACCTGCTTCTATCTGCTGCCCCGCTAAGTGTCCCTGAGCCAACCCTTGTCCTCTCTGGGCCCCAATTTCCTCCACTGCATTGGATGTGACCTCCATGGGCCCTCCTTGGCTCAGAGGCTCTGGGACCTGGGCTGTGTGGGTGTTGCCTGAGCTCCAAGCCCCTTCCCAGCTCCCAGGCTGGACAGCTCCTGTGGTATTTCAGGAGGCAGCAGAGACTCTCAACTCTCAGCATCTGGACAGCACCTCAGCCGGGGAGGATGGACAGCCCAGCTGACGTCAGGCCTGGGCTTCCAGATGGGGTTTGGAAGAGTGGGGATCCCTCCTAGAGCAAAACGGTAGGCACCAGCAGCAACAAGGCCTCAGAAAGCAGGCGGGAGGGGTTTAGGCCAACTCCAGCCCCTTAGTGGAGGAACAAAGAGACTGTATATAGCCTTTGGGATTTGGCTACAATCTTCAGGGACAAGATCACCAAAATTATTTAGACCCTGGTGTCCTGATTGGACCTAATCCAGATATAAGGCATTGGGTTCTCACTTGATGCTATGGAGAAGGAAAATTTCTCACTGTGATTGTTCAGAATCTTATTAGGCATCAAGGGCATTATCCCACACACAGCAACTCTGTCATATCTGAGACTATGGGAATTTTTTTAAAGTCCTCTGGTGTGTCTTTGATGCTGGATCTAGTAATTGGCTGTTAGGTTTAAAGGCTTGGCATCTCTACTGTGAGTCATAACCATTCATTGACATACCTCGTTTATTGCTTAATGCCATTTATAGCCCCAAAAGATAAAATGCATTGCATGAAAATTTTTAAAACTGCACTTCTTTAAATTGACTCTATAGTGTATCCTTTTTTCTAGGTCTTTCATCCATTTGTTTACCCACAAAGTGTTGATCTAGTGTCTTCTGTGTACTGGCACTTCTCTCACGTTCACACCCCCACACCCATCATGTTATTTAATTATCACGACCACCCCAGGAGCCAGGGGCTGTTACTCTCTTTTCACAAATGAGGGAAATGTAACTCAGAGAGGTTAAGTGACTTGCCCAAGGCCACATAGTAAATAACTGAACCAGGATTTCAACTTAGGACTTGAACTTCTAATTGTATCCTATTTGCCTCCTTTCACCTTCTCAGCTCCTCACCGCTGTAGTCCTTATTCCCTGCTCCCTACTGTTTTGAAGCAGAGAACTCTTGAGGAAAGTTATATTTGGGTAGATGGAACACAAAAGGGTATTGTCTAGTGTCAATTTTATTTCCATGTATTTACTAATTCTTTCAACACATATCAGTGAGAACTGGCTAAACAGGAATACTTGGTCTTACTAGAGACCTAAAAGTCATGGTCAACTATTACATGCCAGGACTCATGGGGGTACCATAGCACCTTACTATTACCCTGGATAAGGAGGGGAAATTAAAAAAGGGCACAAATAACTGGGACTCAGGTGGCTGGTCCTGTAGAAGAGGGTCTAAGGAAATGAGAAGGAGAAAATTCTACCAGTTAAAAATCAAGTCTGAACTTGAGGCAGGAAAAGAGGGAAAAAGTTATCCATTCAAAAAACCCTCTATTCCCACTAATCTCATGATGTTAGATTAAGATGTTTTACATAGTGGCGAGATAGGGTATGAAGCTACATCCTTGGGAAGGATGTGTTGTGAGGTGGGGAAATAGTGACACGGCATTGGTACCATCAGATCCTGGGCATTCTCTCAGGCAGATAGCTTCATATCTTCTGGCCTTGTTTCTTTATCTGGAAAAGGGAGATCTTTCCCATATCTTGGGATATTACCAGTAGACTCAATGACACGTGCAAAGCCCTTGGTGCTGTTCCTGGGATGTGGCAGTTGCTTGAAAGGTGTTATTTCAATTACATGAGTTCTATTGAAGTAGTTGGTCCAGAATAGAGGGGATCCAAAATTGGGGCCAAAAGAGGGCTTCTGGGACATAAGGGTTAACACGGCATAAGCACGAATCTTTGCAAAAATACACTCTTTTTTCCAATGTGCTGATGAGACCACCTACATCCCATCACAGAGTAGGTCTAAATGGAAGTGAAGTCAGCTTTAATCTGAGAACTGTAGTGGACAGTTCACATGCCAATGGCAAATGATAATGATGATTGCAAATAAAGGGTAGTAGCCTATATACATGAAAGGTCTTCTTCAGTCTCTGGAGGAAAAGAAATATTTATTGAGACCGCTGGTTGGGTGCTTTAGGCTGAAGAAGGCCAGTACAATATGGGAGACAACATGGTGGAGAGAAGCTTGGATTTATACTAAGAGGACCAAATCCCAGAGCCACCCTCCAACAAGCTTTGACATGGTGGGCAAGTCACCAAGTGTCCTGCCTTGTTGATGGGAAGAGTTGTCTTAGTACCTGCCTTATCTCTGTCATAGTATTATTGTCAGAACAAAGAGGTGACTTCCTCAAAAAATTAAACATAGAATTACCAAAGTATCCAGCAATTCCACTTTTAGGTATATACCCAAAAGAATTGAAAGCAGGGACTCAAACAGATATTTGTACACCCATGTTTACAGCATTATTATTCACAATAGCCCAAAGGTAGAGACAACCAAATGCCCATCAGCAGATGAATGAATAAAAAAAAAAAGATATCTACAGACAACGGAATATTATTTAGCCTAAACAAGAAGTGAAGTTCTAATACATGCTATAACATCGATGAACCTTGAAAACATGCTAAATGAAATAAGCTAGACACAAAGGGGCAAGTATTGTATGATTCCACTTACATGAGGTGCCTACAATAGTCAAATTCATAGAGAAAAAAATTAGAATAATGGTCACCAGGAATGGGGTGGGGGAGGGGAATGGGGGTTATTATTTAATGGGTACAGAGTTTCAATATGGGATGATAAAAACGTTTTGAAGATGGGTGATGGTGATGGTTGCACAACAGTATGGATGAACTTAATGCCACTGAACTATACACTCAAAAATGCTTAGGATGGGGGCGCCTGGGTGGCACAGCGGTTAAGCATCTGCCTTCAGCTCAGGGCGTGATCCTGGCATTATGGGATCGAGCCCCACATCAGGCTCTTCCGCTATGAGCCTGCTTCTTCCTCTCCCACTCCCCCTGCTTGTGTTCCCTCTCTCGCTGGCTGTCTCTATCGCTGTCGAATAAATAAATAAAATCTTTAAAAAAAAATGCTTAGGATGATACATTTTCCATTATGTATATTTTGCCGCGATTTAAAAGATGATAATTTTTTTAAAGAAATGGTGTAATGCAGAAGAAAGTGTTTTGCAATCTGTAGAGCAGTATGAACCAATGTGCTGTGGTAAAGGGGTAGAATGTAGTATTTACGTTTCTGTTAGAGCAACCATCAACACTGGGCCCCCGCCTAGAACTTCCTACAGCTGTTTTCTCATCTGTACAATATCAGGGAGATGGAGATATGAAAAAGAAATCGCACCCACTAAGAGAATTGAAAATGGGGTTTCCTCTGGGAAGTAAAAACAGGAGTGGGGGGACTGATGTTTTTCCTAACACACTTTGAAGAACAATTGGACTCTTTATTTTTTATTATTTTTTAAAAATTTTATTTATTTGTTTGAGAGAGAGAGAGAGAGAACAAGAGAGAAAGTGTGTGGGGAGAGGGAGCGGGAGAGGCAGACTCCCTGCTGAGTAGGGAGCCTGATGCAGGGTCTCTATCCTAGGACCCTGGGATCCTGACCTGAGCCGAAGGCAGACGCTTAACCGGCTGAGCCACCCAGACTCCCCCAGTTGGACTTTTTAAGCTGTGCAGATATAGGGGCACCTGACTGGCTCCGTTGGTGGAGTGTGCAACTCTGGATCTCGGGGTTATGAGTTCGAGGCTCATGTTGGGTGTCGAGATTACTTAAAAAATAAAATAAAATCTTTAAAAAACTAATGTAATAAACTGTGCAGATACAGTTCCACAAAAACAAACATAACTTTGGCCTTATTGGAGACCAAATTAGAGAAAAGAAAAAAGATCAAATGTTTCTAATGCATTACTTTTTCTATGCTTCTCTTTTACTATCTGTTCTATGCCACTGACTTTCATTCCATGATAAAATGAACCAGGCCAACGAATCCTGGCTGTGATTGTCGGAAGGAGGTAGCAGACGAACACGGAACACCCTATGTTCTTCCTCTCTGCTTGCTAAGGCACCCCACGAGGGGAGCGCCCTGCCCCAGGACCCTCCGTGCATGCCCACTGGTAAGTGAGTCAACTGGCTTTCCTGTTTTTTACTCAGTCTCTCAGGAATCTGGAGCCAACGCCTGGATTCTCCAGAGCTTGGTCTCCTCATGTGAGCTTTGTAGAAGTTCGACAACCTCTAAAACCAGGACCCAACTCAGGATCCGAGAGACCTGTCAAGGTGTTCTTTGAAGCTCTTCTTTCTTGGAGGTCTCAGCCCCTTTTATTACTAAACTTACAGTAAAAATCCAATGATAAACTCTGTGCATAAGGGCTAGTATATACCAATAAATAAAAATTAACTTTGGTGGTAGATTGGCACAATTTCTAAATAGCACTTCACAGGCACGAACTCAATCTGCCCACTTTTTTTTAAAAAAGACTTTTTTAAACACTTTTATGGAGATGTAATTCACATACCATACAATATGCCCATTTAAAGTGCACACTTTAATGTTTTTTGGTATATTACATTATTAATCTTTTTAAATTGTAGTAAAATAGATATACAATTTATCATTTTAACCATTTTTAAGCATTCATTACATTCAGAGGCATTCATTACATTCATAGTGTCGTGTCATTGAATATCTGCAAAGACACCTATAGATGGGAAACTGAGTCTGTGTCAGGCTAACAAATTTATCCATAGTTACTCAGCGAGGAAGTGGCCAGGTAGAGTTGCAAACCTAGCTCTAATGCTGACAACCTTGAAAGCTGAGCTCTTCCCAACGTGTTGTGTTGCCTTCCAGTGAGGCAGAGAGGTTCCTGGGAGGTGAGTGGGGCAGACTGGCTGGAAGGTGAGCTTGCTGGTGCCCGCAGGAGCCGGGCAGGGGAAACTACAGAGTACGTTCTGGCCCCTTGTGGCTCCTCGCCCACCCTTCCCACTCGACTTTGGGCCGGTTACTTGTGCTCTCCTTTGTGCCTGTCACTGCTTCTCCTTTGAGGACAGGCATATGCCACCCTCCTGGCCAAACTTTGTGAAAGAAGGGCCCACCACTGTCTCTGATTCCTCATTCCTTGTTATTTGTCAGTGTATCAAGACGCAGTCCCATGGCTCCTCTGACATGACCCCCACCGCCATCGGCATCCCTGAGAGGCCTCCGTGACCAAATGCAATGGCTGCCTCTCTTGGCGGCTGTGCTGGTTTTCCTGTGGCTCCCACGGCACCCTATTCTCACGATCCTCCCAGTTCTAACCATTCCTCTACCTCCTTCATGCTGCCCCGCCCCTAGAGGCCGGGGTTCCTCAGAATTTGGTCCCAAGCGCTCTGTCCACTGTTCCTATTGCCTTGGATGGCCTTGTGTGTGACCACTGCCAAAGCTACACTTCCGGCCAGGTCACACCTCCCACCTGAGCCCCGGCTTCAACTCCTACGTGGCCACCTCGCTGGTCATCCCACAGGGGCCTCACATGAACCGTGCATGACATGGTCCATGTTTAACACGGAGCTCAGCATCCTCTCCAGCTCCTCTCGCCTTGTCCCCAACTCAGTAACAAACCCTGTCATCTGCCCAGGCACCAGGGGCAGAAACCTGGAGTCATTCCCTCAAATGTGGACTCTACCAGGACAGAGACCTTGTTCCCTTACTTTTTTTTTTTTTAACCCTATATTTAAGCACCTGGAACTGTTTCTGGCTATAAGAGGAGCCTAATAAGTATTTGCCGAATAAAGGCACGCCCTTCCCTTATATACGCAAACCATGTCCACGACCTGTCTATCCTGCCTCCTAACATATCCTCCTATGTTCCTCTGCTCCTCCAGCAGCTCTCCTGCTACCCTAGTCTAATCTCTCCTCATCACTGGCCTGGACAAGTACAACCTCTTCACTGTTACTTGTGCTCTCTACTTCTGATCTCCCCATTTCAAGACCATTCCCCAGGTCACTAACCAGTGGATTCTTACAAAGACCCAAATGTAAACAAAACAAAACAAAAAAACCAATTGTGATCTTGCCCTTACCTGCCTAAAATCCTTCAGAGTTCCTGGCATAATCAGGATAAATTTCCTGGCATTAAGGGGGTCAGGAAAGGTTTTGAATAAGCATTTCTCTGCTCTCTGTAGCAGACCGAGGGCCGGAGCCCTTGGCCCACCCAGCTCAAAACTTTCTTCCTGGGAGGTGGTATTGCAGAGCTCTCTAACATCAGAGGCCTCTGGCAGCTTCCTGCAAATATGCTGGCCTGTGTTAGGGTCATCTGGGGCTCCTGTTCCACATCCTCTCCCCTGTTTCTCCCACCCACTCTGGAGTCCATTCAGGAAGCATGACTTGGAAGTTATGCCCAGCAATTCTGCAGAGCTGGGGGAAAGAAGAGAGAGGGACAGAGGCAGAGTTGCCAGGATGACTCATCCTCTTTCCTGCCATCCTGAGTCTGTATCCTGATCTGCCCATGGCCACCCCTGAGGATCTCCTAGTGGGGACCCTAGACTGCCAGCAAGGGGCAGAGGCCTTTGTCAAGGTAACCAGGAGGGAGAAAGACCCAGCTTCCTCCCTTTACTGAAGAAAAAGACTCCTGGCTTCAGCTACCCTAACAGACTTGGGCTTTGGTAACTTAGAGCCTGAAGGCTGAGCCTGGAGTAATGAAGATTGGGGGAAATCAGGCCACGGAGTGGGGGGCTCCTAGGCATAGAGTGCAGAGAGATTCTGGCTGTAAGGAACTTTTCCTGGAATGCTCAGGCTGCAGGAACCCTTGAGAAATTTTTAGAACCCAGGCTCTGAGGACATCCTAGCGAAGGGACTGAAATGAGGCTGTGGGACTTTTGGGGAAATGCACTCCATTCAGACTGCAAAGGCTCTCCGGGGACTCATGGCTTCACACAGGGGGCTTCTTGGGAGATGTGCTGACTCCGACTGTCAGGATGTCCAGGGGAAGCTGCCGGGCTCAGGGCCTACAGGGCGTTCTTGGGGACTACGTTGAAAAATAATGGGAGCTTCTTGGAGGGATCAATGAACTGAGTTTATGAACGCTTCTTGGGAAGCTCACTGAACTCCTACTGCCAGCCTAGAACTTGGCTTATAGATTCCAAGTCCATGTGGCTTTCCTTTGCCACACAAACCCAGAGTCAACCAACGTAAAGATAGGTAGGACACAGACCTCAGTCACCCATGGGGTCGTTCAGTCTCTCTCTCTCTCCCTCCCTCCCCTCTCTCTCTCTCTCTCTCTCTCTCTCACACACACACACACACACACACACACCACCTTCTCAGGCCTCTCTCCTGCTTCTTCTACATTTTCCTGACCTCTAAACAGGGGTGCTCAGCCCTCAGTCCTCAGACCTCTCCTCGTCTTGTTGGCACTCACTCCCCAGGTAATCCCGCCCAGTCTGATGACATTAAGCACCATCTGCTGACAACTCTCCATTTTACGTCTCCAACCTAGACCTCTCCCGGCAATTCCAGACTCACTCATACCCAACTGCGTGCTTGACACACCCACCTGGTTGGCTGACAGGCATTTCAAACTCAGCATGTCCAAAACCAGACTTACTTTTTTTTTTTTTAAGATTTATTTATTTATGTGTGTGTGAGAAAGAGGGAATGATCAGGGGGGAGGAACAGAGGGAGAGGGAGAAGCAGGGAGCCCGATGTGGGGCTCAATTCCAGGACCCCAAGATCATGATCTGAGCCAAGGCAGACACTTAACCAACCGAGCCACCCAGGCGCCCCTGGACAGACAGACTTACTTCTGACCTTCCCTCCCATACTCTTTCCTCCCACAGTCTTCCCCATCTTAATAAATGACAAATGCATCCTCTCAGTGTCCTGCGTGTAAAAGCCGAGTTGTCTTTGATCCCTTCTTTTGTATTCTATGTCAGCAAATCCCGTTGACACTACCTGTAAAACATATTTGGAATCCAACCTCATGTGGCCATCTCCACCACGTCCACCCTGGTTCAAGCCATCATCAGCTCTCCCTGGGTCACCGCTCTAGCCTCCTGGGTTTCTATATAGGTCTCCTGACGTCCATCCTTGCCCTCCTCTCATCGATTTGCAATGCTGCAGTCTTCCAAACACTAAGCCGGAGCGCGTCCCTCAGCTGTTCACAACCCGCCAGCAGTCCCCATCTCAGAGTAGAAGCCAGCGTTCTTACTTTGACCTCCATTGCTTCACGGGATTCTTCTTCCCCACTCCTCTCTCTTCCTTCATCCCTATGACCCCTTCTCTTGTTCACTCCACTCGAGTCCTCCTAGGCACTGCCCACTCCTTTGGTCAGCTTTGTATTTTCTCTGTAGCTCTTATCACCATCTGATATACTATAGATTTATTTGTTTATTTGTTCATTGTCTCCCTTCACTAGAATATAGATTCCACAAAGGCAAAGATTTTGTCCTGCTCAGTGCTGTATCCCCAGGTCCTTCAACAGTGCCTGGAAAATAACGGGTGCTCAATAAATATTTGTTAAATGAATGAATGAATGAATGAAGAATGAATGCCGGGAACCAAGTAAATATTCGTTGGAATGAATGAAACTAAATCCCACCCTTGCCCTTTTGGGTCTCACAGACTTACAGTTTCCTTTTCAGAGATTTTAGGGAACAAAAAGGAATTTTCTAAAGCAGTTACCAAGGCTGTGATGTGAAAATCAATACTTAGACTAAAGGGAGGGGTTTAGGACTTGTAGAATGGTACAGGATGCGTGAGACATACACCTAACAGGGTAACAAAACAGTTATTGGTAGTGTCTCGTCTGGAAACAAAAACCACTTTCAGTGTTTATTTTAAAGCAGAGATGTTCATAAAGAGAACCAGCTACAAAAGTGATGGATGAACCAGAAAGCTCAGGGGAACATAGTGCAACTCAGAGGTTAGCAGCACGAGAAGCCACTTCGACCCCTAGGGCGGAAGGTCCCTGGGAGGAGGTTGCTAGGGCACAGGAACCAGGGACACCAACAGAACTGGAACCACAGAACAAAAGCAGAGCTGCGGTCGGAGGTGGGAGGTGTGTGCTGGGGAGAAAGAGCCCGCCCGGCCTTTCCCCAGTACCTCCCTCCAGGGCCTCCCATGGGCCAAAGCTGATCCAGGAGCCTGGGAAACGCAGCCTGGGAAACGCAGCCTCCCATGGGCCAAAGCTGATCCAGGAGCCTGGGAAACACAGACCAGAGCAGGGAGAGAGGAGGAAGGGCATGGAGGGCAAATGGCAGAGGCCCCAGGAGAGGCCCAGAGGCGCTTCAAGAGGTAGAAAAGGAGAGAGGTGGGGGAGAGGCAGGGGCAGCGGCAGAGCCCGTGAGTGTGAGCAGGAAGGAAACATCAGGCCTGACGTAGACTTTCAGTTTGGATTCAAGCGGTAGGAGGTGCGGACCGGCACCACCGTATATCATCTTTATTACTTGCTTCTAGTCTCTCGTTTCTGGCAGCTGCCTTAAAGAGAGGAATCTGGGGCTCCTGGCTGGGCTTCCGAACCTGCTTCTGCCCTTCCCTTTAAGGTTGAACCAGCTCTGCTGTTTGACACCAGTCCAGAGCACTGCCTTTGAGAGCCCTTTACTATGTGGCAGGCACCAGACTGGTACTGTCCATGGGCACACGGGACGCTGATGGCCCCCAGAGTATCCACTGTTACTATGGCAGGGGAGGATGGCAGAACATAGCCCAGATGTAACTCGTGCCTTCGATAGAGCAGAAGCACCCTTCACATTCTTCACTGCTCTTGAAGCCCTCACCTCCAGAAGGAGGAGACAGTTTGTTCAGCCTCAGTGGAGCCAGGACCAGCAGGCCATTTCTGAGGAGGAAGGCTTCAGTTAAGGAAGGAGTTTTAACAAGTGGAGCGGCCAGCAATGGAACTGGCTGTCTTGTGAAGGAGTGAGGTTCCTGTTCTAGGAGGCATTCTAGTAAGCATCTGTCTAAAACACGGAAGGAAAGCCTGCTTTGGTCAACTGGATGGAATGCATTCTCTGTTGCCTCTAACTCTGCCCAGCTCTGAATTTCCTGCGTGCCCAGCCCTCTCCTTTCATTCTGACCCTGTTTCTGACACATCCTTCTTCAGACCAAGGCCAAGTTCAAATTCCATGAACCCTGGCGAGGGAGCATATCTGAGGGGAGGGGCAGGTGTGTGCCACTCACTCAGTAGGCCTTTCTTTTCATGCTTGGCTTTGGGTTGTGGAAACTGGCCCTCAGTGGGTGTGGTAGAGAGAATAATGCTGCCTTAAAGATGTTCACATCCTAATCCCTGAGCCTGTGAAGAGGTCACCTCATGTGCCAAAAGGGACCTTGCAGATGTGATTAAATTAAGGATCTTGAAATGGGAAAACATGCCTGGATCACTTAGGTGGGCCCAAAGTAATCAAGGGTCAGAGAAAAAGATGTGATGACAAAGGCAGAGCTTGGAGTGATGTGCTTTGAAGATGGCAGAAGGGGCCGTGAGCCAAAGAACACAGATACCTCCGGAAGCCAGAAAGGCAAGGACATGGATTCCCCCCAGAGCCTCCAGGAAGAATCCTTGCAGCACGGCTGACACGCTTGATTTCAGCTCCGTAAGACCCACTGTAGGCTTCTGTCCTCCAACACGGTAAGATAATAAATTCTTGTTTTAGGTCACTGAATTTGTGTAATTTATCCAAATAGAAAACGAACGCACAGGGCTTGTGACCAAGGCCCGAGACAGCTAGCACGCGGCCTGGTAGTCAGTGGGAAATTCATCTCTCCTCCAAAGGCAGTAACAGGGCAGTTAAGAGCATGGGCCTTAGAGGCAGATAGACTGGATTCGAATCCCAGCTCTGCTGCATTACACGGTATCTCAGAGCCCCAGCTCCTCGTCCATAAAATGGGAGTATGAACACCCACCTTGCCCAGGGCGGTCGTGAAGACAAAACGCAATCATGCAGGTAAAGTGCTCACACAACGCCTGGGACATAGGAAGGCCTGGACACGTAATAGCAGAAGTTACTCTCATTCCTACCGCCGTCGCCGCTGCCGCCTCCACCACTACCACTCATGACTGCCACTGCCCCTGCCACTCCTACCACTGCCAGCGCAAGTGCCACAAGAAGGATGAAGGGAGACAGCGGCGGGGAGGAGGGAGGCTGGGGTTCAGAAGGGTCAGAGGGTGGAAATCGCCACTTCTGTTTGAGATTGACTTTGGCCTGAGGGCTCTTGAGGCTGAGGAGGTCAGTGTCTGCATCGTCCTGCCCCAGATGGGTGCTAGGTGTCTGTTTCTGGGGGTGCAGCCTCCTGGCTCTGAGACCTTGACTCAGAATCACCGGCCAAGGCCTTCCATCTGTGTTTCTGTCTGGCCCAGTACCCTCCGTCCAGGCGTGGAGCTGGGGGAACACTAGAGACATGCAGAAACATGAAAGAGCCCAGAATCCACGACCTGGTCGTCTCATCTGGAAGACAAACCAGGATCCTGAACCCAAGTACACATTCATTTCTTCATGGTATTTTCTGGTTGCGAAAACAGGTCAGAGAGCAAAAGAACGTGCAGGCAAGGTACAAACGTCCCCTCGTTATCTCTGTAATTCTTCCCTGATGCCCAGTTCCGGGGCCCTCCCTGCTTCTTTTCTTGGAATGTACAGAAAGGCACCGGGTGGCTTTTCCCTAAGACACTGGGTTTGATGAGCGGCCCACGAAGACAGTGTGTTGTAGCTATTTTTAGCACGCCCCACCACCTCATGTGGTGGTTGAGAATCTCCCTCTGCAGTGGGATAAAACCTAGCCTCACACCCTGGCATTGCCACTTCTTAGCTGCATGGCCTTGGACAGGTTCCATAACTTGTCCAATCATCAATTTCCTTACCTTAGAAACCACTGTAATTGCAGATACCTTCCAGAGCTCTTGTAAGGAGAAAAGAGCTGATCCACATGCGGTACTCAGCACACTGCCCAACTGGACTTCGGCAGTTACTGAGGAGATACTGGTGACTGGTGCTCTTAGAACCATTGTCATGTTATTGTCATTTTCAGAAAAAGCCTTCAGTCCGGACCAGAGGCAGCCACAAGTCTAGGTACCAACTTGGCTTAACTTCTCCTTGTTGTCACAGCAGCCTGAGACCACATGCTTGGCAAGGATGGGGAGGTCAGGCAGCCTGAGGCTGTCCCTGGTGGGTTCAGCTAGGCACAGCTGTAAAGACAAGGAAGAGATGTTGACAGTTCCAGATATGCTCCACAGCTGTTGTAGTGGGGCTTGGTGCCATCTCTCCCATGAAACCACAAAACACACACACACACACACAATCACTGTCTCTTCTATGAAACCATAAAAAAAAAGTTGCTGGGAATCTGGTTTCTAACTTCATGTGTCTTTGGACAAAAGAACTGAATTAGTGAACAGGCTAGTTCAGTCATGACTGATGAAAACACACCTGAGAAATCATGATGGCTCAGGTTTATCTCAAACATGATGACTGGGAGCAAATTTTCCCAGAGTACAAACAGGACATAGAGAATGAGTCAAATGACATTTGGCAAACGGATTTAACTCAAGGCTCTGGAGGGACAACAGTGAGACAAGTAAACTCCATCACCAGTGCCAGGGGAGTCACTATAACCTTTGAGAAGGTCATTTGGCTCTTGGTGTCAAAGGGTTTTTTTTTTTTTTCCTTGCACTCGGTCAATCTATCTCTGAGAATCTATTCTAAACAAAGAATCCACGAACTTAGAAAGGGCTGAATGCGTGTGCTTGCTCATTGCCTTTCTGCGTATAAGAGTCAAAAGAGGGAAACATCCTAAATACCAACCTAAGGGTCTAATGGTAGAGGTTTGGTTAAATAATCCACAGCGTATTTATTCGATGGAATATCATACGGTCATTGCTAACGAGTATCGCAAAGACCATGTAGCCTCACAGCAAAAGGCTTATGGTCTATATCGAATGAAAGAGTCAGACACAAAATGGTATGAGCATAACTGTGTGAAAGACTAAATAGGAAAATAGATTGGGAAGAGGTACAGAAATATTGTAGGTGATGATGTTAGGTTGATGGAGGAATTGTGGGTGATTTTTTTGTTACTCGCTCCAAGGTTTAAATTTTACAGTTATAGGGGCGCCTGGGTGGCAGAGAGGTTAAGCGTCTGCCTTCGGCTCAGGGCGTGATCCCGGCTTATGAGATCGAGCCCCACATCAGGCTCCTCTGCTGGGAGCCTGCTTCTTCCTCTCCCACTCCCCCTGCTTGTGTTCCCTCTCTCGCTGGCTGTCTCTATCTCTGTCGAATAAATAAATAAAATCTTTAAAAAAAAAAAAAAATTTTACAGTTATATAATTTGTCATGGTAGGCAGAATGACCACCCCTCAAAGGCTCCCCCAGAGACTCCAGAAGGAACACAGCCCTGCCAACACCTGGCTTTTAGCCCAGTGAAAGCTTTCTTGGACTTCTGACCCCTAGAATTCTGAGATAAGAAGTGTGTGGTTTTAGGCCACTACATCTGTGGTGATAGGAAATGAATATAACATATATACATAATAAAATTTAACCATAATAAAATTGAAATGAAACAAAAATTAATTTCCTAAACTGCCAGTTAATTGCAACAGTGTGTCATCAAATACAGTGGAATCATTATACATTTTCTTCACACTGATGACATTCTTTTGAATGAGGCACAGGGTTCATTTGGAGCGTTGGCTTTGGGGCATGAAGACTGGAGTTTGCATCTCAGCCCCTCAGCTGCGTGACCTTGAGTCGTAAGTTCCTAGAAGACTTCTCTGATCTTTTAACCTTATGTACGTGTAGACCCTGAGATATAATCATTTTCAACTGCGATGGGCCCTGAGAGGATAGACTACTTTTTTTTTCTTAAATCATTTTTTTGAAATTATAAAAATAATATAATATTACAAACAATTGAAAATATAGAGGAAAACTCCCATAATTCCTTTACCTCAACACAATAATTCTTCTGTGCATTTTCTTCTGATCTTTTTTCATATGCACATTGCGTTAGTCAAGACTCAGTTTCAAGTAACCAAAACCCAACTCAGAGTAGCTTGAGTTAAAAAAGGAAATTTGTTGGTTCAGTAGCTGGGAAGTGCACTGGCTTTTGGAACAGCGAGATTCATGGGCTCAGATGATGTGAAGGTCCTGTGTCTCTCCAGGTGCTGGCTCTGCTTTCTTCTGCGTGGCTTCAATATCCAGGGGGCTCTCTTTTTCTGGGGGGTGAAGAATGGTTAACAGCATGAGGAGGCTTCTGTGGTCCTTAGAGCTCTTCATTCCAGAGGAAAATAAAGTAACCCCATACCAAATATCATGCCGAGACTCTGATTAGCCTGCCATCAGTCGTATGCACTTGGACGCTTGGACAAACTGGTGTGGGTAGGGGAAACGGGTGTCGTGATTGTCTGGGCCTGCCTCACATGCCCACTCCTGCAGGCAGGGATTAGAAGGAACAGGGTAATTTCCATATAACCGGGGGAAGTGCAGTTACTTTAATAGACAGGAAGTGTTGGGGCATGCAAAACCAGGCGCTGTCCTCTATTCATATTTTATAATGAGCAATTTGCATTTCATTCCAAAGTCTTTTTTTTTAAAGATTTTATTTTTAAGTAGCCTCTACACCCAATGTGGGGCTCAAACTCCCAACCTTGAGATCAAGCGTCACATGCTCTACCAACCGAGCCAGCCAGGTGCCCCTATTCCAAAGTCTTTATCATTTTAATAGATTTTGGTTTGCTACATACCATATTTTGCCTAACCCTTGTTAAATAGTGTTGGCTACTTGGATGGTTATAAAAGTTCTTTCATTATAAATAATGCTGTGATGAACATTTTTGTGCAAAGGTTTAACTCTGAAGTTTAGATTATTTCTGAAAGACAGAGTCCCAGAAGAGGGTTTGCTGGATTAAAGGTGGCAAATTGGTTTCCAGGAGGATTACACAAGTGTACAGGAAATGGTGTGGCTGCTTTAACTGAGAGGTAGAGCGGGGCTCCTTCCCAGGCCTTGCAAACCGAGGTGGGCTGAGAGGTTACCACAGACTGCTGTGCCCTGAGGCCATGACCAAAGCAACAAACAGGAAGTACACTTACCCTGCTTAAAACCAAGAAAAAAATGCAAACTCACTTGTAGTTAAGGAAATGAACTTTATTTATTTATTTATTTTTTAAGATTTTATTTACTTGACAGAGACAGACAGCGAGAGAGGGAACACAAGCAGGGGGACTGTGAGAGGGAGAAGCAGGCTTCCTGCCGAGCAGGGAGCCCGACGTGGGGCTCCATTCCAGGACTCTGGGATCATGACCTGAGCAGAAGGCGGACGCTTAAGGGCTGAGCCACCCAGGTGCCCCAGGGAAATGCACTTTAGAGCCATCTTTCATCCGTCAGATGGGTAAAACCTGAAAATACTGGTAACATACAGTGCTTGTAAGACTGGGGGAGGAGGCACCCTCATCATCAGCTGATAGAGATGGCCGTTAGGACAGCCTTTTGGGAAGTGACCTGGCCACATGGATTAATACTGATCCGAGAACCGCTCCATTGCATCACATAATTACCGTTTCTTTTGTGGTGAGAACATTTAAGATCTACTCTCTTAGCAGCTTTCAAGAATATAGTACAGTATTATTAGGGGCGCCTGGGTGGCTCAGTCAATTAAGCCTCAGACTCTTGATTTTGGCTCAGGTCACGATGTCATGGGTCCTGAGATGGAGCCCCAAGTCCGGCTCTGGCTGAGCAGGGAGTCTGCCTGAGATTCTCCCCGACTCTCCCTCTGCCCCTCCCCCTAATTGTTCTCTCCCTTCCTCTCTCTCTCTCTCTCTCAAAATAAATAAATAAATCGTAAAAAAAAAAAAAAGAATATAGTACAGTATAATTAACTGCAGTCACCATGCTGTCCATTAGATTTCTGGAATTTACTCATCTTCTAACTGGAAGTTTGTACTCTTTGACCAATATCTCTCCATATCCCCCACCCCCACCCCCTTGGCAACCACTTTCACTTTCTGTTTCTAAGAGGCTTTTTTAGATTTCACATATAAGTGATATCATACCTTATTTATCTTCCTTCCTTCCTTTTTCTTTTTTTAAGTAAGCTCTACCCCCAACGTGGGCCTTGAACTCACCATCCCAAGATCAGGAGTCATATGCTCTACTGACTGAGCCAGCCAGGTGTCCCCCAGTATTTGTCTTTCTATGACCAATTTATTTCACTTAACACAATGCCCTCAAGGTCCATCTACATCATTGCAAGTGGCAGCATTTCCTTCTTTCTCATGAGTGAATAATATAATACTTAAGAATATCAAATCAACACATTGTACACCTTGAGCTTACACAACATTATATGTCAATTTTATTTCAAGAAAGCTACAAAAAATTGATCTGAGAGTCTCATGTTTGTGAATCTATTCAACAAAAGCAAGGCTCTGGGTCTGTTTCCTGGTGGTGTTGGTTTCTCTTTCTCCCCAGGTCATAGCCCCCCGCATGAGCTAGATCTATCATGTGTCTCCGGCCCTCGGGGGTGCCATACCCGTCTTTGTCTTAAACAGCTAAGCATTTGATGTGGACTGTGGCAGAGACAGCTAACTATCTCCAGTGGCTATTTCCCCTTCTTGCTTTTAGTGATAGACCCCACAGAGCCTATGACCACCCAGTGAGAGACCACATAACCCCACCTCCCTTACAGCGAGGTGTGGCCATATGAATAAGTTTTGGCCAAGACGAGATGCATGGAATGGAAGTCTGCAAACACCAAAGGTGGAACAATTGGATTTGTTTGTCTGGACACTTGCCTCTGAGAGATACCAGTGAATATCGGCTGGTCTCTTGAACTGAGAAGAAAGAGAATTGGGGGCCACAAGATGGCTGCTTTCTGCCATGAGAACAGGGAAACAAGGGGAGGTGGTTGGCAAAGAATGAATGGAGCAAATGCAAACCAAGAGGCAGGATGGGGATACTGTGAGGTCTGAGGGGATTCAGAGCAGCTGTCCCAGTCCTGGCCCTCATTCCTCATGAGTGAAGCCACACCACTCCTGTGCTTGGGCCCTTCTAATGGATCCCCCATTTTCCTTCAGCTAATTTGAATAATTTTTCCATTATTCACTGTAAAGGGGGACTTCGTAAAGATTGAGCCCTCCAGGATAACCCTTTCTTTGTTTTTTGTTTTTTTTTTTTTAAGATTTTATTTATTTATTTGGCAGAGAGAGTCAGCCAGCAAGAGAGGGAACACAAGCAGGGGGAGCAGGAGAGGAAGAAGCAGGCTCCCAGCGGAGCAGGGAGCCTGATGTGGGGCTCGATCCCAGAACGCCGGGATCACACCATGAGCTGAAGGCAGATGCTTAACGACTGAGCCACCCAGGTGCCCCCAGAATAACCCTTTTTTTGGCATATGATAGCCAATAAGGTGAGACAGGAAAATTTACTGAGATGATGTATTTTGCTTTTGCATTGTGAAGAATTAGAAAGAATAACAGCCATTTGTTTATTTGTTCTTGCTCTGGTCTGATAAGGTAGACAGCCTTCGGGTTTCCTTCGTCAGAGGAAGTTTGAGCTACAGGGCTATGAGAAGTTACCTAAGGCAGCCTGCTGTCCTGGTTTGGTTTCCAAAAGTTTGAGTTCCCCAGGAAGATTATTGAGGAGGAAGGGAGAGAGGTTCTCAGTGGGGTAGGTAGAAGCAGACGCAGTGAAGGGAGAGTCCTTGACATAGGAGCGGGATACAAGTCTGTAGGTTCTGTGACTTTTGGGAACTTGTAACCTAACCTGGCTAGTCTCAGGGAGATTCCAGAACTCCAGAGGGGACCAGAAGCCTGGTGCTTCCAGAGAGGTTGGATCCTGGTTTTCTGTGCCTGACTGTCATTTCCTGACCATAAAGCTTTATTTATAAAAACAGGAGAAGTTTGGACAGATTTAGCCCATATAACAAGGGTTTGCTAACCCTTGAATCAGAATATCTTCGCTTCACAACCCTCAGTGCATTAATAGATGCAGGCCTTATGCACCAGTGGATTTTAACATCATAAAAAGTGAGACAACCAGGCATTGTGTGTCTCCTATGGTCTGGCCAAACACTCCTTATAGACTTGCCAAGGGACCCAACCTGAGTCTGATTCAGTCTCTGGATGCAGCTACATATTTGCAGGAATAGGGCACAGAGAAACATGTTGAAATGCACCAACAGTGTGCAATCAGCAAAATCTGGACTGTGGGAGGCTGTGCAAGTCAAAAGGATTTTTCAACGGATTGGGTAAAGCAAAAGGCTAGAGGGAGGAGATACAAGTGGAAAGAGATTTAGGGTCATATTGTTTTTGAAGAATGGGCGGGACTAAACTCCAGTTTATGGATGTATACATTATTGGGTGAGTATTATAAAAATCAAGGTCTGGAGAGGGTTGCAATTGGGAAGGGCCCCCATGGATGGTAAGATTCTATTTCTGGATCTGGTGGTGGTGACAAGAATGTTCACCTGAAATTGAACTACACTTTTGTTTTGTGTTTTGTTTTTGTATTTATGTTTCATTTTGTAGTTAAAAAAAAGAGTTCAAAGGACAGCATAAGCCTGGAGCTGCCAGGTGCCATGACTCCTGTATGCAGAGCTGCTTTGGGAAAGAAAGGCCCAGAGGAAATGGGTCCTAGAGACAGAATGTGAGGCACTAGGTTGTTAAAAAATGAAATTCAACTGAATAAATTTGAAGATCTAATTGGCTTTATTAAGATATTTATGAATTGGGTAACATCCCATCTAGTAAGTAGAGAGATGGTTCACAGAGTTGTATGAAACGGAAGGTGGGACAAGAAGTTACTAGCAAAAGAAAAGACCGTTTCGGGTCCAAACATCTGGGAGAGAGTGGGGTGGCAGGGTTTTTTGTTTTTTGTTTTTTTATCTTGCTGGTCACCTTACTAGTGCTGATCTGGAAATTTCTGACTGACCTTTAAAAGATCACATTCCTGGGACTGTAATTAAATCTTGGTTTGCTGTCATGGTGGAGGCAAATGACTCCATTTGGACTTTTTTTTTTTTTTAACAAAGTCCTTGATAATCTTGTTTGATTACCTGCATCCAGGCATTTCTGAAGCATGATATATCCATGGAATTTTTATTTATATGAACCAATTTTATTTACACTGCTTTGGTTTGTAATGAAGTGTTCATCCATATATCTGTAGGTCTTCAAAAAGCTGGTAAATGTTTCTCAAGACACTGCTGGTTTTGTTGGGTTTTTGGTGATTGCTTCAACTATCTGCGGTAACTCACATTCACTGCCACACACAGGCAAATCTGTCCTTCCTTCTCCCGGTGGTCTTGAAAGCTTTATTCCATATTTTATAATGGTGGAGTCCACTGTCATTCACTAAGGCATGGTTCATTCTGACCTTGACTGAAAGTTGCCAGAGCTCACTGAAGGAGGGGATGGGAGGGAATGTTCTATCAAAAGGGAATAAAAATCCCACCACCTGAACAGTTGGCACATTTGTTGGGGTAATCCGAGGCCTAAGGGAAGTAGAGGGCAGTCCTGCGTTTCAGAGATCATTCATTCATCCATTCATCATATATTTATTGGTGTTCAGGTGCTGAACATGACAGCCCCAGGCTCAGCTCTCAGGAAACTCATAGCTGGGGTTGGCAGGGTGGCGTGAAGAGCTATGTGGTGCAACTTGGGGAATTCTTGGAGGCTTCCTTATCACTGGTTTGATTCATCCCCCATTCAGCTTCTGAAATTTCCACCATGTGAGTTATTCTTAATATTGTTGCAATACTCCCAGAAAGTCCCATTTAGAATGCAAAAATGTATTTTTTTTTAAAGATTTTATTTATTTATTTGACAGAGGTACAGACAGCCAGCGAGAGAGGGAACAGGAACGCAAGCAGGGGGAGTGGGAGAGGAAGAAGCAGGCTCATAGCGGAAGAGCCTGATGTGGGGCTCGATCCCATAACGCCGGGATCACGCCCTGAGCTGAAGGCAGACGCTTAACCGCTGTGCCACTCAGGCGCCCCTAGAATGCAAAAATGTATTTAAAACGTGTCAACTAGGGGCACCTGGGTGGCTCAGTCGGTTGAGCATCTGCCTTCAGCTCAGGTCATGATCCCAGGGGCGTGCTCAGTGGGGAGCCTGCTTTTCCCTCTCTCTCTCCCTCTGTCCTCCCCCAGGCGTGGTTCCTGCTCTCTCTCTCCCTGTCAAATAAATAAATAAAATCTTTTAAAAATAATAATAATAATAAAACGTGTTAACTAGAGAGACGAGCCCACTTTAGGACACAATATCATTATGATGAGGATTAGGAGAGGATGGATACTTTAAAAAAAATTTTTTTTTAAAATAAGCTCTACACCCAGTGTGCGGCTTGAACTCACTATCCCAAGATCAAGAGCCAGATGTTATATGGACTGAGCCAGCCAGGCGCCCCAGGAGAGATGAATTTTGATAAGAATACAGTGTTTGGAAAGAATCTGCAGCCCTGGGCAGCCAGGAGGTGTTGTCTAAGGTAAGGGAAGGGGATGACCACGGGAGAAAGGGTAGGTAAAAGAGGAGTTGAGAAATTCCTACTATTTCATCAGTTTCTCAGGTTCTGGTAGTACCCATGCCTTGAATATCTCTCCCTGGTAAGGAAGTGGGACTTAATTTGTATTCTAGTCTTTGAAGTCAGACAGATCTGTGTTTGAATCCCAGCCTCGCTACTTACTAGAAAGTACCAAATTACTTCTAAACTCAGCCTCAGTTTCCTTATCTGTATAACACAGAGAAAATATTCACAGATGGTGGGGAGGGAGTAAAAGATACTAATGTATATAAAAAGCTCAGTCCAGAGCCCAAGCTCATTGGTTTTTCTCAGTGAATGTTAGTTCCTGTCCTTGGTTGAATAATCCCAGTCGTTTGACAGCATATAGGTCAAAAAGACAAGAAATGTCAAATGGTTCTTTAGATCACCTTTACAGATGGACTTGGGGCCGGGGTGGGGGGGGCGGAATGGGAGGGTGGAGAAAGGGATAGAGAAAGAAAAACTGACCTAGCCCAATCTCCTTCAGTTGACATTCCACAATCACATTTCTCAATATCCTACTTTATTTATTTTGTAGTATTTCTCTTCCTGGCCTATTTTAGCCCTTAAGTCAGACCCCAACTAACCCCCCTCTGTATCAGAGACAAGGGGTCATAGAATTCTTTCCTTCCATTGTCTTTGTTTTCTCAAAGTATCAGCTTCAGGTGCCTGAGACAATCAGGAACTAGGGGGAGTTTCCTTTTCGGGGCAACAAATAATGAAAAATAATGATCTATTGAATGCTGGCTATGCACCAGGCAAATGGGCTCTGCATCTTACATGATTTCTTTAATGTTTATGACAACCAGGTGAGTGGGGATTATTCTCTCAGATTTATAGAGCCCTATAGGGTTGTGTTGAAGTTTAAATGAAATAATGTTTGAAAAGTGCTTAGAACATCTAGATTCAACAGAAGTTAGCTGTCATGATTACTATTACTTTTCAGTGAGGAAATTAAGGCTCCCATTAGTTAAGATACCCGCCTAAAGTCAACCACCTGGAAGGCCAAAGAAGGATCCCAGGTCTCACTGTCCTTAAAGTCAACGTGAGAGATCAACTATGTTTCACAACATCTTGACTGAAATGACAAAACATTCATCATTTTGAACAATAACAAAATTTTCAACCCCATTTTAACCTCAAAGTCCAGCAAATGTTCATCATAATTTTGAGCCAACACATCCCTACCACTCCCCCACAGCCTTCTGGTTAAAAAGTTCCGTTTACAGATGCCAAATTCACTTCTTACCAGCTCCCAGAGCACAGTCTTACAATTCTGCCTTCCCAGACCCATCTCCCACTTTTTCTCAGATGGTTAGTGAGTACTATGGTATATATCTACCATGTGCCCTGCCCTTTCTCTTGGCCCCTGGGATTGTTGTGGGGATGAGTACTGAGCCAAGCCTGGCCAATCAGCAGTTTCCCCCCTGGGATTTCTCAAACTTGAATGAAGAGCGTTAGTCCCTTTCTAGTGGTAGATATAGTCAGATGCAAAACTTAGAAGTGCCATATTTCCAGATATATGAAGAAAACCAGTCTTGGGGCACATGGCTGACTTCATTGGAAGAGCATGTGATTCTTGACCTCAGAGTTATGAGTTCAAGTCACACATTGGGTGTAGAGGTTATTAAAATAAATAAATAAAATAAACTTAAAAAAAAAGCTAGTCTTGTTAGAGACTGAAGCCAATGCAGCAAGGGAAGCAAGGAAAGAGCAAGAGAGTTCTGGTGAGGCTGAAGTTCCTGGTTCCAAAATTTCCTATAGCCTCTGTTCATCTCTCTCCCCATCTCCCACTTTTTAGTTTCACTGTTCAGTCTTTTTTTGGATTCCTTTAGCTAATTCTTCTCCTTCACTTTTGCCCAAGCATGTTCAGGTTGCGTTTCTGTCCCTTGCAACCAAGAAATCTGGAGAACATACATATCACGTAGCCACAAGGAGACTGGACTGCCTGCTGACCCTGAGCACATTTTGCTTGTGCTGTTCTTTGTGCCTAGAATGTTTCTTGTGCCCACATGTCCAAAACTAACCACTCAGTCTTCAAGGCCTCATTTTTCGTGCACTATCTCTGATCCAACCTGCAGGAACTATCCTATCCCTTCTCTAAGCTCCCCGATCCTTTTAAAGGGGAGAAAAGTTACCTTATTGTACTCAGAACACTCTAACTTGTTTTAATTATTTGTATATACACCCTCTCTACTATTTTCTTTCAGAACAAAGATTTGCCTTGTTCATCCTGTTCCTACTGCGCTACCACAATGTCTGGCATGGATAGCACTATATAAATGTTAGTTGCCTTCTCCTTCCCCTTCTCCTCCTTGTAGGCACACTTTCTTCCTATTAGCTTCACTTGCTTTCCCCAGCAGCAACATTCCATTTCCTGCTGCTGAGTGAGAAAATGTTCATCTGTGTTTGCCCCAGGCAGTTGTGTTTTGATGAAAGAACACCAACAAACTGCTGTAAAAAGAACTTAATTTACCTAAAAATGGTTATCGCATAGTAAGCTTAATGAACTGGTGAGGGAAGTTGTTAGTGCTGCTTAGATGGTGCTTTGTTCTGATATATGTGTACGTGATGTTTCATTGAGAATATGGATTTCAAGTGGGAACCCTATAAGGCTTGCATTCGGCAAGAAGGGACTCCATTTCCAAAAGAACCACCTGCCAATCTTGTGGTCCTATTTTTAGTGTCCTAGCTTCCCTTCAAACCTCTTTGGCAGGTCAATTATTCGCTAGCGCTAGGGAGAAAAAGGTAATGAGTGTGTTCTCATATGTAGATACATTAAAAAATTCTAGGCAACTTTTGTGACTTGGAGGTTGGTGTTTTGAGAATACATTATTATCAGAATACGTAACTTTTTATATTTAGCTGTCAGCTTCCCTCTCAGATTCTACCACCTGAGTGAATGAAGTTCTCTCTATCCCGAAATCTGTATTCTCTTCTCTGAGTTCTGAGAATATTTTTTTGTACTCTTTTAGTTTGCATCATACTGCTTTTTACTGATGGCTGGTTTTTTGTTTGTTTGTTTGGTGCAGGTCTTTGTCTTCCAGAATAAATTTAATTGGTTTTTGGGTTTGGCCAATTTTTAAATCTTACCTGTACCCAGAGAAAATTATAATGGTTACACTCTATTTAAAGGATGATGCATTCCAGAGGACCTATTAAAATACCTATCATGAATCTATAAATATCAAATTACAATAAACATCTTGCCCTTCCTTTGTATCCTGCTTCTTTGGAGGAACAATAGGGTAAACAAGTTTCAGAAGCTGGGCACCCAACTTCACAATTTTGCTCATTCAACCAGTGAAAAATAGAATAGGATAGGAATAGAATCCACGTGGTTGGTTATTTAGCTGTCTTCTTTATGAATATTTATCTCCATCTCTCGTTTTCAAAACCCTAGAGGGCATGGACCTACTTTGTACAGCCTATAGTTCTAGAATGATGTCTTATACACAGTAGGCACTGATAAATGTGAGAAATAATTGAACGATATATACACTCTTTTAGAGTTTCTTTGCAGGGTATCATGATTGAGAATAAATCTAATAATCATCTCAAAGTCTTCCTGTAAAGAAGTAGATAGTAACAAGCATATCATTACCATGGTTTGGAAATGCCTCTTGGCCTCTGATCTGTAATATTACCCAGATCAGAAAGACTGGCTGAAAGGAACAACTGGGGACGAAATATGTGAGGTAGAATGCATTCTCTTTTTCTGGTATTTAAACACAAGCTGTAAGAACAAAATGTTTCCAATTAAGATACCACTGATTTTTCCCTCCATTAATTCCATTTTTCTTCCAAGCTAATGGGTGTATATAATGACTCCACATCAAAGACTCTTTTCTAATGGTTTAAGAGATGTGATTTTTATTAGAACAAAGCAGAATTCACAAGCCACAACAGAGCAACTTGTCGAAGTTATTTTAGAGTTGATTTACAAGTCATTTTTCATGAACTGTGCTGGTTCCTCATTGTATGTACTGTCTTTCCGAAACTTCTCCAAGAATGTTTCAGCTCTTTCCCCTTCCTCTTGCTCAATCTTTCCCCCCCTAATCTTGTCACTTACACTCTCCTCACATGGTATTATAATGATCTATTTTCTTCCTATAACCTCCTATTAGATCAGAAGCTCCTTGAGGGCAGGTATTAAAGCTCCTTCAACTTAGCATATTTGGTGTCTTGCAAAAGGGCCTGATCTGTTAAAAGAAGGAATAATAATAATGCCTCACATTTATATGGCACTTTAGACTTACAAAGCACTTTCCTATGTTGCTTGACTCCCATGATACTGGAGGCAGGCAGGAAACCCATTATCATCCCTATTTACAGATCTGAGAAGAGGTTCAGAAAGGCTGTGTAACCTAAGGGCAAATAGGCTGCAATTTCAGGAGACACCAGGACTCATGACTGTGGATTCCTGCTCTAGAGTCCTCTTCTGAGGCCATTGGAGGTGTTTGTTTTCTGAGCCATGTGGCAAAGGCAAAACAAACTTATTCTTTGAATCCTTTTAACTTTCTTCCTCCACACTTACCCCTCTCTTGAGTCTTTTTGCGTCTGAGTTAGCCTTACTGAGACAGGGAAACTGAAGGACTCTATAAAAAATCTTCTTTTTGCTCCTTTTCCTGCTTCTACTCCCATATATATATGTATATATATACATATACATATATATACACACATTTTTTTTTCTATTTAATATATATATATTTTTATTTTTAAGTAGGCTCCACACCTGACGTGGTGCTTGAACGCACGACCCCAAGATCAAGAGTCACATGCTCCACCGATTGAGCCAGCTGGGTGCCCCTCCAGCTTCTAGCTAGGACCTGCATACCCACTTTACACACGCTTCATGATACAAACAGTGTATGTCCTCCTTGTAAGGGACAAGGAGTTAATGATTTCTTTAGAATAGATTATATCTAAGGAAGGGCCAGGTGAGAATAACCAGAGGAAGCTATCATCTGGGTATTCCAGACCACTGGTGCTAGACATCTCAACACCAAGACCCCCTGGCTCCAAGGAATAACACCTGGGCCCTCACCTTTGTTCTAATGGGTTCTTGGATACCCAAGAGGACATGTACACCAGACCACAATCCTCTATAAAAACTGCAGATCCTGAACAGAGATCTGGAGAGACTCTCCCTCCTTCCCTTTCTGAGTCTCCCAGACACTCTATCTGTACCTGCCCTCTATACCTTTAACAGACTCTACTTTCACCTCCTGCTGACTCTCATTTGATTTTTATCCTGCACACAGGCAGAGACTCTCTTGGCTGGTCCCCTGGGACCCCCTGTGGGTCCTTGGTCCATCACTACTTTTTATTAGGAGTCACATATTTCCTATAAGCAGTTGAAAGATAAAAAATACATACTCTTCGGGGCGCCTGGGTGGCACAGCGGTTGGGTGTCTGCCTTCGGCTCAGGGCGTGACCCCGGCGTTCTGGGATCGAGCCCCACATCAGGCTCCTCCGCTGTGAGCCTGCTTCTTCCTCTCCCACTCCCCCTGCTTGTGTTCCCTCTCTCGCTGGCTGTCTCTATCTCTGTCAAATAAATAAAATCTTTAACAAAAAAAAAAACAACAACAACATACTCTTCTGTTGATTCTCCAGTTCGTCTCTGCCTGGGACCTCCTGGCTGAGGTGTGGGATTGTGGAATATGTGGTATGAGATGGGGATGATGTGTGTGTGTGGGGGTGAAAGATGTAGCTGATTGGCATGGCCACAGTGCACTGCTCAGAGGACTTTCAGGACAAGGGCCAGCAGTGCTGAGGCCTTGGCCTTGAGTTCCCTCTATCCCTGCTCCCCACCTCTAACATATTTCTCTAGGGAAAATCTGGATAAAATGATCTAGAACAGTTGGAAGAATGATATTGACAATAAGACTCCAGCAGATATTGATTTAAAGATTTTGGAGAGTGTTGGGGCACCTGGGTGGCTCAGTTGGTCAAGCCTCCCATGCTAGGTTCCAGCTCAGGTTGTGATCTCAGGTCGTGATCTCAGGGTTGTGAGACTGAACGCTTTGTCCAGCTCCATGCTTAGCATGGAGTCTGCTTGACATTCTCTACCCCACCCTCTATCCCTCCCCGGGCTTGCAGTGCGGGTGCTCTCTTTTTTTTTTCTAAGATACATACATACATACATACATAAAATATTTAAAAAATATTAAAGAGTGTTTAGAAAATGGGTGGAATGGTCAAGGTGAGGGTGGAAAGTCAGGGTTTATTTGCTGACATTAACTATTTGATAATTGTGTTCAATAGAACTCAATCATCCACTTGTTCCAAGTCTCCTTTGCACACGGCTCTGAGGGTGGAAGCCAAGGAAAGAGAAAGGAGGAACTCTCTTAAATGGCTTTTAAGATAAGCAGAGTCTTTTTCTTGAAAAAGAATGGGTAAAATCAGTAGTTTTATAAATCCAAGATAAATGGACTGTCATGGGATGCTTGAGTGGCACTGATGCCCGCATCATCAGCAAGTTAAAATGAGAATGACAAGGGAACTTGTCGGTCTTGTCTCAGCTTCACGTGCAATACCCAGATCATAAAGCACTAGCACCGATGACATAACTCCACATATACCCACTCCCTCACAACTAGTTACCAGAAATAGATAACACATTTCATATGTAGAAACTTAAAGGTTAGACACATAGTGATGCCTGCCACTTAATGAGTAATTAGTATGTGCCAGGAGCTTTACATGTATTTTATTCCTCACAGGAACCCTGTGATGGTAAGAACTAACATTATTGACAGATAAGGACAAAGGTTTAGGGAGGTCAAGCAACTTGCCCAAGGTCATACACCAGGTAAATGGAACTCCGGAATTCTCACCTATGTCTGACAGTGGGCTTAGGCTAAACTGCGTCATATATATCCAATTTAACCACTGGCAAGCACTCCCTCTTCTGCCTGTATCGTAATTTTTTACATGAGTGACACATACATGCTTACATGTTGTGTACTGCCCTCATGTCCCCAATTAGTTTGTGAGCTTGTGGAGGGCGGAGACTGGCTCCAGATCTTTGCTCACTTTCACAGTAACTCAGAATATATTTAACGATGGACATCAGGAAGATGGCTAGAAATGTGAGAGTCTAGAACTAAGAAAAGATACAGAAGGGAGAAGACGGGAATATTCTTTCAATAATTTAATGTGCACCTGGACCGGGGTTAGGTGCTGGGTGTACAGTGATGACCAAGCCTGTTAGCGTTCCCGCCCTTCACGGGACTTCTTCGCTGAGGTCCGGGTCATGATCAAGGATGTAAGTCACCTAAAGGACAATCTACCTGGGTGTCCTCGGGGGGGGTGCCAGGCCCCAGCATGTGCAGGGTTCTAGCAGTCCTGCAGGGCAAAGATATGAGTAAGACAGAAGCGTGTCAAGTGAAACGCTTTTATATGATTGTGCTTCACCGGCCAGAGGTGTAGGGCCGGGTGTGAAGGGAGATAAAGAGCCCAGAGCACCCGGCGCGTGCGAGATAAAGGGGTGTGGCCGCCCCGCCTCTGCTGCCAGCTTTTCCACGCGTCGCTTCGTTTCGCAGTATCAGGACTGTGAGCGGTGGGGGTCTTCCTCACCCACTACGGGGAAACGGGGAGCCCCGGATGGCCCGTAACTCCTCACCGGCCTTTGTGAAACGTCTCCGTTGTGCCTCATAAGCGGAGTCCGGCCTCCGCGGACGCACGGGGCTGTCTGGACTCCGCAAGGGCTAAAAGGCGAGGACAGCGCGGTGGCAAGGCGTCCCCAGAACCTAAGTCAACACTTCCCCCCCGCCCCCCGCCATTAAACCTCCCTCCCTTCTCTCCTCCTCCCGCAACCCCACGCAGGTGCTCCTCCCCCAGCCCTTCTTGCCTCCCGCGCAGGGTTTGGGGGGCGGGACGAGCGGTCAAGACTGCGCGAGAGTTCCGCCCAAATCCCGCGAGATTTGCCTGCCGCCGCTGCCACCGCCTCTTACGTCTTTCCCTTTGACAAGTCGCCGCTGCTGCAGCAAAAATAAAGGACGCGGCCGCCGCAGCCGCTGCTGAGCCGGGCTCGGGTCGCCGGAGCCGCGCCCCACCCCCGCCAGCTCCGGGGCCGCGTACGGTAACGCCACTTCTTCTGCCCTTCTGGCCGCCTGTGCATGCGTCCCACGGGCCAGGCAAGGCCGGCCGGGGCTGTTCCCGGGCCGCGGCCGAACGGGGGCCGCCGGGGTCCCGGGTGGGCGGCAGGCAGAGGCCTGAGGGAACCCTCCCGGCGCTGTGCGGGGCGCCCGGCCTCAGAGGCCTCCCGCAGCCCAGGCGCTTTCAGAGCCGCCTTAGAAGCCAGCCGCTCGCCCGAAGGGGTAGAGGGACCCGCCCCTCCGGCGGCTTGCTGTACTTGCCCCTCGGGGGTCGGGTCTGTGACCTTCTCCCCCACCCCTTTATCCGCTAACGAGGGCCCCTCCCCTGGCCGGGGCTAGGGTCGGTGCGCCCCGGCCCGACTGTCTTTCGGGAGAGCCACGACCCCAGTGCCCCCCCCTCGTCGCCGGCCGCCTTTTGAGGGGTGGAGGTTGGGACGACGTGTCTTTCTCCTTTCCTCTGCTTTTGGGTGGGGGCAGCTCATCATCAGGTAGCCCTTTCTCCAATCTCCCGCCTCGGTAAAATAGCAATTTATAAAGCCTGTGCTACCGGAAGGGGAGACGAGATGCATTGTTTTGTCTGTGGGTGAGATGAGGATGATGATGACAAGAGCTGTCCCAGGGAACATGGTGAAACCTTTTCTGTGGTGGGTGGTAGGTTCTTGGGAGACACGAGGACCGGAACTGGTACCACCTTTCCCAGGAGGTTATATAAAAGACATGCTGTCCAACCCAGAGAGCTGTGAACAGGGACGGAATTTGCCTTAATTTTAAAATAATGTCTATAGTTCTGTAGAAAATATGGATAATCAGAATTATAGGAATACCAAATCTGAACTAACTCGTTTTTGTAATTCCGTTTCCAGAGATAGCATTTAATGGTTACCATTTTGGTGTGTTTCCTAACAGACACTTAATTTTTTCGGGTAGTCCTTGGCTCATCATTGATTGGGACTTCCCCCATTCTATATATGTTTCAAAATGATTTATTTGAGTCGCTTTGGCCCACTTGATTAAAACTGGTTACTTGTTCATTATCAGTGGCTGTACTCTGTAATCTCTATCTCTTTCATTGGACTCTCTTCCAAAGTGATTGTTAGATAGATGGTTTTAAAAATCAGAAGTTAAAAAATTAGTATTGCTTGGATGTAGTACATAATTGTTTTTACAGTTTTTCCTGTGGTGGGTGCTGAAAAGAGCAGTGTTTGTGGAAGGCAAACTATGATTATTCCCAGTTGGAGGAAACCTGTTTACCTCAAGGTTTTATAACATTGATTTCCATTGGTTATTTTTAGACCAAAATCGTTATGTGACACTGTTTGTTATAGTGCCTTTGTGATTGGGATGGATATGTGCCTTTGATTAGGTAGGTTTCTATGGTATGGGTTTTTACAAGCAAAATTGAGTGTCCTGGGTGTCTGTCTGTATGTACACACACATATAATGCACCTATACATGGATTTATCTTGGAAGTGAGTTAAAATGTATTATTTGAGAAAAGAAAGCATTAGGTAGGGCAAAGAATAGTCTTCTAATATTTCTCCCAAATTATATGACAGGATTATATGGTAGAATGAAACATGCAGGGAGGTTGGGAATCTGGCAGCTTTAAAAAATAGAATAGTGTCATTTGTCTGGGGTTGTCATTGGAATGGATTAAATGGCCTATTACGGCCTTTTGTAATTCTAAACTTTTATGAATTTTGCTTTTCCTAAGGTTCTCTTATCACTTTGCTTTTTAAATTTCTAGTCATGCTGTTTACATGTGACACTTACCCATTCATTTGCTGGTCTTGTATTCCACTCCCAATGCAGGCATCCTGGTGGTGCATGAGGAGAAAGCAAATGTAAATGGGTCACTTAGTCTGTTTATTAATACAGACATTTTCTGCAAATCCTATTTGAATAAAGGAATTTCAAAGACTGTGTTCTTGCCTGGGCTGGATTGGTTAGTAGAGGATGTAAATAATAAATAGCAACTGAATTCTAATGTCTCAAGCATTTTTTCCCAAACAGACAAAATTACTCCTTCTTAGTATTATTAACAACAACAACAACAAAAAGACTCGATATATTGAATAGTGGATCTTTTAAAATTCAGGTTTCTCAGTAAAATAACAATAATGAAGACTTTGTGGTTTGGGGTGTGGAGAGAAGTTTGTGTTAGGATAAAAGCAAATTGACTTGTGAAACATTTTGAATTTTATAGTTGGACAACTATGTAATAATAAGTAAAAAACTTACTATAACCTGTTAAAGATAATTTTTTAACTGTAAATAAAACTTTGGCTTAACAGACAAATGAAATGTGTTACGGGCACATACTGCAGATTATCATGATGTTGAAAACAACAGATTGGTCACGTCCCTTAAAAAGAAGTTTGCAAAGCCAGTAAAGTCACACAGCTAGCAAATTTTTTTCGACTAAAAAAAGTATCAGGGAACATAAAGTAGCTAATTTACTTTTTAGATGCCAGATATGATTTTTATGATTTTTGTTTTTTTCTGCTGTCACTTACTGGGCCCTCTAAATGAATCAATATTAAATTACAGATGAGATCCCTGAGCAAGAAAATATGACAGTTGGGTAAGATGATCAATTGATGGATTTTATTTATTTTTAACTGTTTATTTTGAAATAATGTGAGACTTACAGAAGTGTTGCAAAGATAGTACAGAGAGTTCCTATATAATGTTTTTCCTACATCATCCCCTGATGTTGACGATTTACATAACCATAGTACAATCATCAAAACCAGGACATTAGCATTGGTATAATACTATTAACTAAACTACAGACTTTATTGCATTTTCACCAGTTTCCCCCCTAATGTGTTTTTTCTGTTCCACAACCTAATTCATTGCATTTAGTTGTGGTATTTTCCTCGTCTCCTCCAATCTGTGATAGTTCATCAGTTTTTCATTGTCTTTCATGGTCTTGACATTTTTAGATGAGTACTGTCAATTAATTTGTAGAATTTTTCTCATTTTGGGTTTGTCTGATGATTTCTCATGATTACATTATACTTTTGTATGTTTGCAAGAAAACCACAAATGATGTGTCCTCAGTGCGTCATTTTGGAGGGTACATGGTGTTGATATGTCTTATTGCTAGTGGTGTTTTAACCTTGATTACTTTGCTAAGGTGGCTTCTGCTTTGTTTTCCACTGTAAAGTTACTGTTCTTTCTTTTGATACATATCTTCTGGGAGATACTTTGAGACCATACAGATACACTGTTTCTCCTCAAACTTTCTCCTGCTGATTTTGGCATGTGTTGATAGATCTTGTCTGCAACAGTTATTGTTGTGTTTACCAAATGGTGATTTTATATCCCCTCCCCCCTTTTTAAAACATATTATTGGAATTTTTCTGTTAGGAAGAGATAACTCTTTCTCATTTGTTTATTCAGTTATTTAGTTATGTAATTATAATCTCATTGGTATTTGTTTTATTCTACATGTTATAACCCAATAGTATTTTTTTATTGCTCATATTGTTCCAGCTTTGGCCATTAAGAGCCTTTTCAAGTTGGCCTTCACTCTCTTTCGAGCACTTCCTTATATTCTGGTATCATAGGCTATTTCTCACTCATGTTGTATCTTCCCTTGTACCAGTCCTGGAATCAACAGCTTGTCTAGGGAACTCTGATTCTTTTTATTGGAGAATAGAATTTATTTATTTATTTTTAAAGATTTTATTTATTTATTTGACAGAGACAGCGAGAGAGGGAACACAAGCAAGGGGAGTGGGAGAGGGAGAAGCAGGCTTCCCACAAAGCAGGGAGCCCAATGCGGGGCTCAATCCCAGGACCCTGGGATCATGACCTGAGCCAAAGGCAGCCGCCTAACCGCTGAGCCACCCAGGCACCCCGGAGAATAGAATTTAAATGAAGATTTGGATGCCAGGTGTACTCACTGGGGTGTCATTGCCCCTAGGCCCTGAGAGGACAGTGCTAGGAAATATAGGTGTATATACTAACCCTCCCACACATGCAAGTGAGCACACACACGTTTATTTCTATATTTCTCTTTCTCTATATATTAAAAATGATGAGTTCATATTGACGGCTTCTAGCGTAGTCCAACACCACAAGGTTCATTCTAACCTTTACTCATTTCTTACTGTAACTTTTTTCTGATAGTGAAAATCTGGCTCTCGTTATCTGTAGACAAGAGATCATATAGATAATAAATAATATCACACTTGTTCACTTTTATAATGCACATCAACTAGTTACTGATTGCTAGCCCATTACCCTTATGAGAAACATATTTGCTAATTAGAGTACAGGTTTTTTTTTTTCTTTAACCTCACAGTATCTAGTCAAAATATTATTTTCCAGAGTTTTTTAGGTTAGTTCTTTTGTTCCCTACTCCTTTGAGTGTTATGTTACTCATCTGTAATGCAGTTTGGTTCTTTTCTTACTCTTTATATTCCATTTCGGGTTGCCCCTCAATCCTGTTGATTTTGATTATTTATTTATTTAGGTATATTAAACATTACTATTACTAAACATTACTACATAAAAAGATAGTCAGAGAAATGTCACTCCTTATTCCTACTGCCTGATTCCCCCCTCCATCCCCTTTACCCAGTCTGTTTTCCTTGCCCTTTATAGGTAACTAGTCTCTTCAATTTTTTTGGTTTAGCCTTGTATTATTATTTTTTGCAAATGAACAGATTGTGTTTTGTTATATTCCTTTCTTTTTTTCTTATTCAATTTTAATTGAGATACAGTTCACATACCACCAAACTTACCCTTCTAAAGTGTACAATTCATTGGTTTTTTGTGTATTCACAAGGTTGTGTAGCCATTACCACCGTCTAATTTAAGAATATTTTCACCGCTCCAAAAAGAAACCCTGTATCTATTAGCAGTCATTTCCCATTCCACCTTCCTTAGCCCTAGTTAATGTTTGTATGAATTTGTCTATTTTGAACATTTCATGTAAATGGAATCATATAATATGTTGACTTTTGTGCCTGGCTTCTTTCACTTAGCATGATTTTTTCAATATTCATTTATGTGGCACGTATCCATACTCCATTCCTTTTTATGGCTGAGTGATACTCCGGTATATGCATATATCACATTTTATTCATCCATGCCTCATTTCATGGACGTTTGGTTTTCCATTTTTTGGCAGTAGTGAATAATACTGCTGTGAACATTCATGAACAAGTTTTTGTGTGGACATACATTTTTAGTTCCTTGGGTATATACCTAGGCATGGAATTGCTGGGTCGTATGATAAGTTTGTGTTTAACTTTCTGAGGAACTGCCCAACTGTTTGCTTTTTCCTCTCTTTCTTTTGCACTTTACTTTTTTTACTTACTGGAAGTCACTGGATATCCTGGAAATCACTCCAAATTAGTTCATTCTTAATAGATACTCTTCATTCTTTTTTTATAGCTGTACAGCACTCCACTCTGTGGATTTATCCTAATTTATTCAACTGATCTTTTATGTGTGTACATTTAGGTAATTTCCTATATTTTGCAATTATAAACAGTACTGCAGTAACTGACCTGTGCATATGTATTTTTGTATTGTTAGAGGTGTATCTTCAAGGTAGATTTCTATAAGTGGGATTGCTAGGTCAGGAGTTGAGCATGCAGGAATACCTCTATGTCTGTAAGTTCTCTTTCTGTGGTTTCACTTGCTGGTGGTCAACAGTGGTCCAGAAGCAGATGACCCTTCTCCTGACGTATAGTCAGAAGGAAGGTCAGTAAGTAGCCTAATGCCACATCACAGCCTAACTCATTGACCTCACTTGATCTCATCATGTAGGCATTTTATCATCTCACATCACCATAAGATTGAGCACAGTACAGTAAAATGTTTTGAGAGACCACGTTCACATAACTTTTTTTAAAAAGTAGGCTCCACATCCAAAGTGGGGCTTGAACTCACGACCTTGAGATCAAGAGTTTCATGCTCTATCCACTGAGCCAGCCAGCACCCCTCAGATAACTTTTATTATAGTATGTAGTTGACCTTTGAACAACATGGGTTTGAACTGCCTACATCCACACAGTACTGTAGATATATTTTCTCTTCCTTATGATTTTCTTAGTAACATTTTCTTTTCTTTAGCTTACTTTATTGTAAGAATACAATATATAATACATATGTCCAAAATATGTGTTAATTGACTGCTTGTGTTATCAGTAAGGCTTCTGATCAACAGTAGGCTTTTAGTAGTTAAGTTCTGGAGAGTCGAAAGTTACATGCAGATTTTCAACTGCGTGGGGTATTCATGCCCCCAACCCCTGCATTTTGGTTCAAGGGTCAGTTGTATTGTTATAATTATCCTATTTTATTATTATTGTTGTTAATCTCTTACTCTGCTTAATTTATAAATTAAACCTTATTGTAGGTATGTGTAGGAAAAAAACATACTATATATAGGATTTGGTACTATCAGGCATCACTGGGGGTCTTGGAACATATCCCCTTTGGATAAGGGGAAACTCCTGTATGTAGTTGTGTTAGATATTACAGAAGTGTACTCATTTGCATTCCCACTGATAATGTATGAGAAATCTGTTTTCCCTATAACCTCACCAGCAGAGAAGGTGTTGAGCTATTTTTATTTCTTTATTTATTGCAAGAGGTGACTGATTTTTAAAAATGCTATGTAGTCATTTCAGTGACCTGAACCTATTGTGTAGGGGCACTTAATGCCTGTCATTGGTAGGTTCTTGCTGCTTGAAAATGACATAAATTGTCCATTAATATTACACTGATAGTTGTAGGTTATTGTGTGCAAGTGGAATGCATTTCTGATCGAGCCAGGATTGCTCATTGAAACCTTTTGCATTTAATAGGAGTTGCTGCATTGATTCATAGTACCCATGCTCTGAAATACTTGTGGAGTTTACCAAAGGATAACTGAAATTGAAGGAGAATATTCTTTTCTGCAGAGTATGTATGATACAGTCGTTTTGGTTCACATTACATACTAGTTATTTTGAATAGTACACACAGTAGATATTGAAATCATGGTATGGTAGTTATTTGACCAGTAAGGGCTGTATCTGGAACCTTTTATATTTCCATAAGAAAGAAGGTTAATCTTAAGGAAGATGAAATGAGAGCTTATAGTTCTGGATTAGGATAATCTTACCAGATTTTAGTGGGACCAAGATACTAAGGCAAAATGAAAAACATCCCCAGCTTACAAGGTAACAAGTTCTGCTCAGCTGGAAATTTAGGTTCTTTCCCAGAAAAAATACTCTTCAAGTGCTGGGGACACATTAATGAAAAAACAAAGATTCTTTTTTTTTTTTTTTTTAATCAACTATAGTTGGCACACGAGGTTACACTAGTTTCAGGTGTAGAACAGGTGATTTGACAGGTCTATACAAAAACCAAAAAATCTTGCACCAGAGGAGTTTACATTCTGGTAGTTTTCTGATGAACTGGTGTGTTTTTTTTTTTTTTTAAAGATTTTTATTTATTTATTTGACAGAGAGAGACAGCCAGCGAGAGAGGGAACACAAGCAGGGGGAGTAGGAGAGGAGGAAGCAGGCTCTCAGTGGAGGAGCGCGATGCGGGACTTGATGCAAGGCTTGATGCGGGGCTGGATCCCAGGACTCTGGGATCACGCCCTGAGCCGAAGGCAGACGCTTAACGGCTGAGCCACCCGGGTGCCTCTGATGAACTGGCGGTCTTAAGAAAAGATGCTAGGGGCACCTGGGTGGCACAGCGGTTAAAGCGTCTGCCTTCGGCTCAGGGCGTGATCCCGGCGTTCTGGGACTGAGCCCCACATCAGGCTCCTCCGCTATGAGCCTGCTTCTTCCTCCCCCACTCCCCCTGCTTGTGTTCCCTCTCTCGCTGGCTGTCTCTATCTCT